>NC_080672.1:113083270-113405103 GCF_030247195.1 Topomyia yanbarensis | reverse complement strand
AAAAATGTCTTACTGCACTATCTGGGGCTGGGTGTCATTCTAAAATCTAAAATCAAACGATGTCACGTTTTTGCGTCATTATTTTGAACGCTAATAACTCTGTTATTTATGGACGGATTTCCGTCTTTTTGCCATTAAACAATTCGGAAACAACTCAAATTTAGTTTTATTACAATATGGTTTTTGTATTTCAATAGTACACTATTGAAAAATCTTTAAAAATGAACATACCTCGAAAAACGTGAAAGCTCCCATACAATATTCAATCTATCCCGGACAAAGCCGTCAATAGATCGTATCAACGTGACTATCAAATATCAGAAGGTTATATATACAAGTGCCGCTTGCTCGATTCATACCATTTGTTGTTGGCATTTCGAACCAATAACGTCTTGGCAGTAACGTCCGGATGGTGTGATAAGCGGGAGACGCTATAAATTTTGCGCAGTGTTGGCATAAACCCTCATATTGTTGAACCAAATGAAAATTTTTCGGGAGTCAGTACTGGAGTAAGTTATTGCTGCAGTGAAACTAATCAATGAATCCTTTGCATTGAATTGCATATTTTCTTGCAACTAAAAGCCCTTTTAAGGGCTGTAACAAATAATGAATCAATTTGAATATTTTCTATCATTGACAGCGATAACCTGATTCCGCTATTTATATTCATTACTTACTGCTTGTGCGTACATTGACAATCTGAAACTTGCAACAATCTGTAATTTACTTAAAATTAAAACATAATACCAAAATGTGCAATATTATCGAATTACTTGCTACTCAAACATACATCAATAATCTGGAAATAGTGAAAATCTGCAATTTATTTAAAATTGTCGGAAACAATCTGCAATTATGGAAAATCAGAGGATGTGGCTACTCTGTCAACTAGCGAAAGTCGCACCGAAAAGAATCCGCAAATATTTTTTCGTTATTCTGCAAGAAGGCAGTCCTTCCATCAACAGTGCGAATGTGATAAAAGCCGATGTCACGTTTCAAACTATCAGTATTTCAAAATTAGCTGTTGAAGGGGAAGGTTGTTTCTTTCCACTTCTAAGTATTTATTCAATGTAAATAGCGCGCGGCTAGAAGAGTTGAAAAACCTCAGTTGAAGCTGACTAATTGTTCCATTCCATTCTGCATGTTACTATTGTTTAATTAAAAGCCCTTTTAAGGGCTATAACATTAACAACAATAAAGAGCAAATTTGAATATTTCCAATCATTAACTGCGATAATCAAATTGCGCAGTTTTTATTCGTTATTTGTTGCTTGCGCGTATATTGACAATCTGAAATTAGCAACAATCTGAGATTTGTTTAAATTCATCCTTCCGAAACAGTACAAAAATGTGCAGCTACTTAAAGATACATTTCCAGGCTGAAATTGGCGAAAACCTGTGATTTATTAAAAATAATCTTTCGGAAACATATTCCAAAATTCTGCAATTTAATTTACATTTAATTTGATAACATGCACTGCCGCTCTACGCATAATTGTCCCATGTGTATATGGAATCCCATAGCACATAGGACAATTATGCTTATAGCGGCAGTGCATTGAAAGATAGATGCGAGGTGCTATTTGTAAGAATCATTATTTCAAGGAATTCACGTGTTCAATAACAAATGACTGTATGTGTCTAGGATAAAATCAAACTAGCTAATTGTCATATTTTTGCTCATTACTTGATTTAAAAATTCAGCAATTATCTCGAGTGGGCAATTTCATGCGTGTAATGCTAAATAAGTCGATGGTATTAAAGGGTGTATCCACGAATAATATGGATGGCTCACAAAAAGGTCGCATTTTTAATGTCATCGTGGTCGTGTCTTGTACACAACCCCTTATTTTTTTTCCTTCAAAGTGCCCAACTCAAATTTTTGACGGTAGGTAGGGAACATAATTGCCTATCTTAGAACAAAATTTCATCCAAATCAAAGATGGTTTTTTTTTGTAAATCGGCTTTAAATGTTTAAAATCGATTTTTTTCAGTGTAGGAGTCGATGAAGAACTTTTCAATATTTTTATTCAAAAATTTGACTAATTTTATGAAAATCACTCCTACAACATTTCTTTGTAGGATTTGTCATTTTTAGACTATAGGGGAGACCGGGGCTAGTTGGCGGTGTTTTCTGTTTTCAATTTTTACCGCTTTGATGTAGGTAGATCTTGCGAAATAGAACACGCGGCATGAAAGAGAAGACTGTTGGCAACATCTCAGATTTTTTTTGAAAGTGTTTGATGTATTGTCTCCTTTTCTAGAGACAAAAATATGTGACGCGGAAAACCCGCCAACTTACCCCAGCTCCGGGGTAAGTTGGCGGTATGTGAGGATATGCCAAAAACTAAGCAATCAAATGGATATTCATGGATTTGGAACGTGCTGAATGTCTTTTCGAGAAACTGTATATTAACCGACATTTTTTATTATATTTCAGTTTCAATACCCCGGCATTTTGACTTTGACGCTTACTCCCTATTCAAAAGCAAATTTTCGAAATTTTGCGTGCAATTGGCCGGAATAAATGTCTCCTATATTGGCAAGATACACAAGAAAAAGATTTTCTTACTTTGGAGTGAATTCCAGAAATAAAATTTTTTGATGACTTTTTTGCACTGTAAATAGTACCACCAACTTTCCCCGCGTGCAACACCGCCAACTTACCCCAACCGCATATTTTATTAAAAACTATTTAAAAAATAACTTTTGCTTGTGGTTAGATGTAATATCTATACGGATATGGAAAGCTCTTTTCACGCGCTATCGAAAAATATAATCATTCGGGAAATAGATTGAAAATCACCCTAAATACCACAAAGTATTTAAAATTTAGAAAATTTACTTGGTATGCTCGAAAACACAATATGGCCCACAAAACAAAATGTTTTGCAGCAAAAACATATCGGATAATGTGTTTCACATTACTTGAGGTACACAACGAGAGGCAATGCTGTATGTTTAATAGAAACGGAGAAAAGGGGCTTCCGCCAACATACCCCAACCGCCAACTAGCCCCGGGCTCCCCTAGTACTTTGAAGAAATTTGGTAAAAAAAATTGACCCCTTTCAAAAGACAGTCTAGATCATTTTTGGAAAATCAAAGTCCGCAAAGTGGCTTTTTGTGACAAAGTTCTCATGTACAGAAAGTTTCATTAAAATCTGAGAGGGTGCTGCCAACATTTATTCGAGTTGACGCGAAATTTGGCAAGAGCGGAACACTCTTACTTTCACCAATATTTTTTTTGTGTACTTGGGTGTGTTATTGGTATGGTTGTTCGCGGTTTCGGTTGTCTTATGGAAATGAGAGCGATGTGATATACACTTTGAGTTAAGCGTTTTGAAAATAAAAGCTTTTTACACAACAATTTTCACACTATACAGAATTCTACTATAATCTTCCTAGAAACGATATTCAATAATCAGTTCATTGACATATGAAGAACAGGTTATGTTCTAAAAAAGGGCAATGTGTAATTAGAAACAAAATACAAAATGTACTGTTTGATTGGATATACAGGGTGATAAAAAATTATCCGTTATTTCTTTTCTTAGTGCGGTTTTGCAATTTGACAGATGCAATAATATGCACACTTGGATCTCTTGAGACCTTAGCGCATCATAAATATATGCAGATGGTTTCACTTGAATCATGGTTTACGTTAAGAATCACAAATAGGCAGTTATTTGCGAAGTGCGATAATTGAGCCTTATAAGCAAGGAGATCAACTGGTATGTGTAGCGAAAATATTGAAAATGACAACTCAAACTGTGTACGATGACCCTACGCTTCTCGGAACGGAAATATTTAGGCGGTCCATACGAATACTGGCAAAATCTTTGAAAATTGACCCAAAGTCAGTATGAACCATTTTCTACGAGAATTAAGGGTAGTGTTCCTACAAATTCTCGCAAAAAACACTCGCTGAATTGAAGAATTACAAATGTGTATCTAAAATTTTTGGACAAAATTGCTCGATTTTTTCCGATCGGAAAGTTTTCACAGTGGAACAATCCCACTCAAAATAATTGCTAACTTCTGCAAAAAGAACCTTTTAACCGTATAACTGGGTCTAGATCAAATCATCTAACTTCGGTGGTGGATTGGGCAGGAATCACGATTGCCGGAAAATCCTTTTGATATTTATCAGGAAATGTGTAAAAATCAATCAATTTGTTTTCCAGTGATACATATTTTCGAAACAAATTTTGTTTAGCAGAATCTGAATATCTTTGAACACAGGTAATTGAAAATATCCATCCAGATTGATCATATACCACACTACCACACCGTTGCGGTGCCGGTGCAATATGCGACGCGATTTTAAACTTTTTTTGCATTTTCTTTACAGTATGTCCATTTACCGCCTACACCCGCGGCGCAAAGAACCCAACCCGCTGGAAGTAAATCCCAGACAGTAGACTAGTGACGCGAACTAAGTGTGAACACGTTTTTCCTTTCCCGCCGATAAAATTGCCCCCCAGCTGCTAAAGAGCCAACAGCCATAAGACAGCGTTTAATTGAAATTTCCCCCCTTTGCACTACCACCGAATCGAAACCCTTTGCCCTGCTTCCGCCACTAAATTAAGTGCGTGTAGCAGTAATAAATAATTAATATCAAGCACTTTGTTAAAAGGCCGTTTCCTTGTTGCTAGTTATGCTCGCTGTATATACTCTGCTTTCCACCGCAAAAACTAATTTCCACAAATGGATGCGAACCTCTCTGCCACAGTTTCACTAACAATGGCAAGGATGATGATAGTGATGATGATGTCTGCGCCGGTGCTCTGGCGTTGTAAGTTCCAGTGTGTCGACCAACTGAAACGTCAACAGACGTCCTCCGGTCGCCATTCCAGCACATGCAACCCGCCATCACCGCCGGCCCGACCGGCCATTTCGATTGCCGTTCGGTGAATGTTATGAATAAATTAAATCAACTTCATCGGTTTCTTCCAGTTTCGTGCCGTTTGGCAGATGGAAACTTTTTCCTCTATTTTTATGTGTGCTTCCTTTTCTGCTGAGGTAAACTTTTGCAAACGCCTTCCAATTTAGTTGAGATTCTTGCCCCTGCAGCTTTTCGGTTCTATGTTCCTACCTGCACAAAAACAACCACCAGCGCACGTCTATCGTTTGTGGGTGGAATTGGAAGGACGCCACAATGAAAACGGGCGGACGTGTTTTTTTCCTTTAGCCGAGTTTTCCGGAAAGTGAAAAGCCTGCAGGCTCGGAACATTCAACTCATTCGTATTCATTAGATTGTACGGGACCAGGAATGGTACGGCTGAATATGAGTGGAATGCAACTTTGTAGATGAGTTTGGCTATGCGGAAGAAAAGCTACTTCCAAGGTGAAATATTTTCTGTTCAGATTGAGGTGCTGGATAGATTTATTAATGATAAATTTGATAATCTTGACAATCTTGATAAGCTTAATAGTCGTACTAAGTTGGCAAAAAATCAAGCTACAAACTTGAGGTTATACATGGGTGCTTTGTTTTTACAGGATCTGTTGGAAAAAAATGAAGATATAGCAAATTTTAATTACCTTTCCAAATAATTTTGAGGTAGGCAACTTGTCACCAACCGGCGCTACGATCGACAAGCAAACGCTATACGGGTGTTGCGTGCAAACTTGGATGTTTACACAGGCTTTTCACTAATGTTTGTTCTAGCTTATAAATCTGTTCTCTGTGCTTATGATACGTGTAAGTGCGACTTTTGTTTATATTTGAGGTGAACCGGATGTCGGATCATAATTAAATTCAATTATGAGTTTTATTTGAGACTAAGCTTGAAAAAGTCGGTTCGGTCATCTCCGGGTAACCGATGTGCGGTTATTTGTCATATACATACACCCATATACATACGCACGCTAATCCATCATCGACATAACATTGTGCAGCGCGTTAGATAATATTAATTGGCGAGTTAGTGAGCAATACACACCTAGTAATTCAGCATCGCATCGGCCTATATGCCTGCTGGATACTCTTGGCAAACTTCTGGAAAGGGTCATCCTCAACAAGCTGACGAACTATGCAGAAAATAAGAGAGGACCATCGCAAAGGCAGTACGGATTACGGAAAGGAATGTTAACACTGGGTCTACCCACGGGACCCTTGCAGACTATCGGCTTTGCAGATGACATTGTCCTGACGATAACCGGCGAGACCTTTGAGGAGGTGGAGATGTTGTAGGCATCTTGGAAACCTGGATGGCTGATGTCAAGTTGCAGCTGGCTCACCACATGACGGAGGTAGTGTTGGTCATTGCCGGGATGCTTCCCATCTGCATCACTATGGCTGAGGACGTGGAATGCTACCAGCGGAGAAATGACTGGTCAGAGCGGACTCGAGTGACAGCAATAGTGGGATAACGCGACGCATGAAGGTAGACTCGATTGTATATGAGATACAGATGTGAATCTAGATTCTGGGCTTTGCCATTTCCTCTGATCTTCCGGAATCCTCAACTGTTCTCAATGTGGTCAAAGAGGCTTTTATTTGCAATTAGTGATGAGGACAATTTTAAGCAATTCAAAACTCATTTTAATTAGTTCTGCATCATTTAGATATAACCATTATAACGGTTTTTATGGATATTTTCCATGTGACCACAGACTTCAATCCGTAAAAGAGGAAACAAAGCTCCGACTGCAATGGATTTTAATAGCAGTCAATAGGGATCCTGTAGTTATCATTTGAGAATTTGTGGGCATCAAATCAGACGTTTCTGAGAAGCAGGTGTGAATTGAATTCATTAAGTCTGCCACAGCTAGCGGATCCGCCGATGGTGTCCAAAGTGATCAATGAAGGTTTTATTGGGCATCAGTTAACTGAAATCCAAACAATTTAGAACACACTTTATGAAGCTTTTCATCTTTTAAAAATCATACAGACTTAAATTGATATAAGAATTTCATGGGCGACCACACTCTTCAACTCATAACTCCGGAAGCTGAAATCGGATCAGAATGACTTTCAATAGCAGTCTATGGGAACATTGTACTTTTCATTTGAGTTAAGCTTGTGCTATGTTTGACAAAACCGGTTCGATTATCTTCGAGCAACCGACGTACAATTGTTGGTCACATACATACACAAACACGCATGCACGCGCAAACATTTACCAAATTCGTCGCACTGGGTCTAATGGTGTAAGAGACTAAGCCCTGCGGGCCTCGGTTGCAAAAAATCTATTTTCAGAGTAATTGCATAGCCTTTCTATAGGAGAAAGACAAAAAGGGAAAATCTGTCTCTGATCACAACTCGTATCGACCGATTGAAATGTTATCCTGCATCAGGAAATTGTTGGAATAACATATCAGATCAGATAATTAGCTTGATTTTTCGAGGGGAATGGGAACAAATGATTGTCCTACGCTACTTTCGGCAGAAATCCAACTTGCTTATGAAAAAAAACAAATGGCGTCTGTGTTCTTGAACATAAAAGTAGCATTTGACTCAGTTTCCATTGATATACTCTCGGAGAAACTTCTTCAAATGGGTTTTCATCAATATTGAATCATTATTTGTACATTTTATTGTTAGGAAAGCACCTGCATTTTTGCACACCTAGAAAAAATAGTGTAAATTTACGTCTCCTGACCCTGACATATACGAGCATCAAAAATGACTTAGTTTTACGTTTGATTTTAATTTTACATGGCGTTGAATTTCGTAAATCATGTAATTTTACTCCTCATACAGCGCTTGTTCTGAATGGTAGGAAGTGTAATTTTATGTCATTGTGCATGTAAAGTATATGTTTCATGTAAAATTAAACGGAACACGGTAATGTTCCTTCATTTCGTAAATTACGGTTTGTCTAATTGTGTCAACGATAAAATTCAGATTTTTTTGGTGTGTGTATGACGATTTGGTTACTTTCATAATAAGGGCCTTCCGCAAGGCCATTGTTAAAGCCTTTTTAGGTTATTTTACATTGAATGATGGCGTATCTTCTGTTACAGGACCAAAAACTATAAATAAAAATAACCATTTCAAAATAGGTTGGATAGTACAGAGTTGGTCATTACTTTAAGGAAGACTGATCCTACAGTTGGGCGATAGAACCAGTCTTGACTTTCAAATGCCTTGATTCTTTAGGTATCTGATTACAAAGTGCCAACAAAGGATAAATTTCCTCCGAGCCAAAACTAGATCTTGCAGGGGTGTTCATCCGAATAGATAGGATTGTATCAAGCAACGATACTTTCACTTTTCAGTAATGGCATATTCCTTTTTTCGTTCGGCTGCGAACACTCACAATATTAAGTTGGAAGGAATACAGTACCCTTGTTTACGAGTAGCCTTCTGTTCCATGTAGTCGACACATACGATGAGTTTTGAAGTACTCGCGGGAGTTTTTCAACAATGGAAAGTTGAAATTTGAAATCTTGTAATAAAATTTAAATAAATAGCAACATATTGAATTGAAAAAATGAATTAATCAAATTACAAGAAGGAAATTAACAAGGAAATTAGACTAAAATTGAGGAAACATAAAAATATTGCAAAATGGTTAAAATAATAAAAAACGGGTAAACGATAAAATGAAAAACAAAATAGCATAACTATAAAAACAGGGAATACGATAAATAGATGAATAATGAACATAACAGAAAAATAAAAACAAAGCTACAAAAAAGTAAACAAATACAGAAATGAACGCAATTGATCCATAAAATTTTCTAAATAGAAGAAACGATGAAGAACGACCATAAAATAAATTTTTGAGCCTTGAAGAATAAAAAATTAACAAATTCCTTTTTTTAAAATTAACTAATTTAGAACAGAATAAGTACAATGGAATAATAGAAGTAGAAATAAATGGAAACATTTGGACGGAATAGATTGAAGGAAAGTAACAGAAAACAGGAAAAAGTGGATAGTGCCCAAAACAGACAAAAGTGTATCCATAGAAAACATGTAAAATCAAAATGGTTTAAATAGGTAAAAATAGAAATGCTAGACAAAATGGGAAAAATAGGAATATCACGATAAAGAAAAATAAAAGAAAACTAAAAAAATGCGTTAAATAATTAAAAAATCGTATAATGTGAAGCTTGAAATTAGATGAAATAGAAAACAGAAACCATGCACAAAACACAAAACGATCAAAATAAAATAATGGGGAAAATGTTCATATGATAAAATGAACAAAATGGAATACATAAAATTGTTTAAATGGACAAAAAAGGAAAATACTTAAAGTAATAAAACACAACAATAAAAAAAATTGAAGAATATTGAAGAATATTTTTAAAAAATCCATACATAAGAGAAGCATAAATTTTAAAACTGATAAATGGAGAACGAAAAAATTCACAACAAAATAAAAAAATACCAAAACGAAAAAATAGAAAAATTATTATTTTTTAATAAAATAAGAGAACTAATAATGAGAAGTGTGGAAAAAGTGCGGATAGAAAAATACTAAAATAGAAAAATATGAAAACTACAAAACTAATCAAAATAATTCAAATTTTGTGAAATAAATTCACTGAATTCAATGAAATCAATTGAACAAATGAATGTAAAAAGTAAACAAATACAGAAATGAACGCAATGGATCCACAAAATTTTCCAAAGAGAACAAACGATGAAGAACGACCATAAAATAAATTTTTGAGCCCTGAAGAATAAAAAATGAACAAATTCCTTTTTTTAATTAATTAATTTAGAACAGAATACGTACAATGGAATAATAGAAGTAGAAATAAATGGAAATAAATGAATGATCTAATTGCATTTTCAAAAAAAACCGATTTAATCCACCTAGCAGTGAGATGAGACATTTCTTACACATTTCACTATTGGATTAGTTTGCAGAACTCACGAGAAGTAGGCACCCAACTAGAGGTGGGATGAAAACAGTTTCTAGCCTTGCACGAATAAAATCTCGAATAAACTGAATAAATTATAGAAATCAACGAAACGACCGAAATAAAAAAGTAAAGCAAAAAATGAAACAATAGGTTTTTAAATTCATAAAATGAGTAGAAAAATTAATGGAAATCAAAATTATAATATACACGAATCAAATTAGATTAGGTTATTACATAAAAATTAAGATTATATTTAGAGATAGTTATAAGAATAATAGAATAAATTGACTCATACTAACAAATTGAATGAAATAAAACGAATGACTGAACATGAAATGCATAAAATTAAAGATATGAATGAAATGAATCAAATGAATCAAATAAATTAAATGAATCAAGCGAATCAAATGAATCAAATGAATCACACGAATCAAATAAATCAAATGAATCAAATGATTCAAATGAATCAAATGAATCAAGCGAATCAAATGAATCAAATGAATCAAATGAATCAAATGAATCACACGAATCAAATGAATCAAATGAATCAAATGAATCAAATGAATCAAATGAATCAAATGAATCAAATGAATCAAATGAATCAAAAGAATCAAATGAATCAAATGAACCACACGAATCAAATGAATCAAATGAATCAAACGAATCAAATGATTCAAATGAATCATATGAATCAAATGAATCACATGAATCAATGAATCACACGAATCACATGAATCAAATTAATCAAATGAATCAAATGAATTAAATGAATCAAATGAATCAAATGAATCAAATGAATCAAATGAATCAAAAGAATCAAATGAATCAAATGAACCACACGAATCAAATGAATCAAATGAATCAAATTAATCAAATGAATCAAACGAATCAAATGAATCATATGAATCACATGAATCAATGAATCACATGAATCACATGAATCAAATTAATCAAATGAATCAAATGAATTAAATGAATCGAATTGATTTAATTCATCCAGTGAATACAATGAATCAAATTAATGAAATGGATCAAATGAATAAAAAGAATGGATGAACAAAATGAGTAAAGTAAAAAATAAATGAAATGCATAAATAAAACAAACGAATCAAATAAACAAAATGAGCTGAAGTGATAAAATGAATAAAAAGAAGAAAATGAGCAGAATTAAATGCATTGATTAAAATGAAAAATTGAACAATGGTAAAAGGTTATAAATTAATATAAAGAAATAAATTGAATCAAATAAATTATTTGGATGAAATGATTAAAACTGAAAAAGTAGTCGGATTATTAAAATGAAGAAACTGAACAAAATGAATAAAATGCATACAATGAAAACAATGAATGATATGAGCAAAATGCACAAAAATAATAAACTGATCAGAGTGAATCCAAAGAATGAAACGAATAAAATAAGTAAAATGAACGCAGATGAACAAAACGAATAAAAAGATGCGGAATGAAATACTTAATTAAAATGAAATGGTCATATATTTGAAGCTAAAAACATTTTTGAATAAAGAAAATGAATAAACCGGATTGTACGAATTTGAGAACCATTACAACAGAAAGTTTTGAAATGTTTTTGAAAATCCCATCTTCTGAGAAAAGGCTAATAAATATGCAATGGACTTTCTATGGCTTACATTTTTTTTGGCTTTATTCTTTTTGTTTTTATGCTTCTTCACTTGACGGCGTCGTTTTAATATTATCTGGTGTTTCTACTTTATTGTTGGACCTTAATTAGTTATCAGGAACCTGGAACGTTCAATTTGCTTTGGAATTCGATGTTTACTTTTTGGTCACATATTCCCGAATAAAAGATTTATGTACAGAATTGAATTTACTGGTCCAGTATTTTAACGCGCAATTGAATATAGTAAAGTGAGACAAGGTCACCCGTGTTTTCAAGCCCCTTGAACAGAGAACGACAGGGAGAATGCGATTCGTGAATGAGACAGGTAGATATTTCAAAGTTTTCATTTGCATTGAAGTAAATAATGTGAAATGTCTAGGCTATGTCGATAGCATAAAAGCCGTGCATTCAGTTGATTGCAATGCAGTCTCTTTCCATTCATCCTTATAGCTTTCATATTGTTTCGTTCGGAATTCTTGCGCAGGAAATATGGATAAATAAGTCCTACACCCAAAACGCGAGCCGTATGAATTACATGCGAATAAGCATGATTCTAATGAGAATTTTGCATTGTAACTGGTATAATGCATAGAAAGCGATATTGGTCCGGGACAAAAATGCATTAAATGGCGATTACACCACAGAAACTTACACAAACCCACAGTTGGTAATGTATCAGTGAATTTAACGATATCGGAGTATTAGTATTGAAATGACTCCACACTAATACATTTGTAAAGGACATCTGGCAGGTACTCATTTCAGTTTGTATTATTTCCCAAACATGCGAATCCATCGCACACAGGTAACTGGCATCTCTATCTCTACATACAGAGTGTGACAATTAGGTTTTACACCAACCGATAGGGTTCGTCGCGGTGCGGATGTGGGCGGTAAATGGATAGTCCGCACCGCAACCGCAAAAAAATAATAAAACCGCACCGCTTACCGCAACCGCATTGCATTTACCGCACCGCACCGCGCGGTAATGCGGTAAATGCGGTAAAAATCATGATTTTTTAAAATTGTGCTGAAAAATTATTCATTTGTATTGTATAGCCATATATAGTAAAATGTTATTCTTATTTACACGAAAATTATCTTTGACGGACTCCTCAAAATGTAACATTTATGAAAATATTAAACTTTGCAAGTTTTATTAAGAGAGGTAAGGGTTTTGGCGCGAAAAAAACACTTTTTCTTGATTGTTTTTTTTAAACTTTGCGTGAAGCGAACTGATCAAAACTTTTGTGCATTATAGCGTATCATTTCAATACAGCATTTTCCATGCAGAAATATCGACAATCGACTCGGTGACCAAGCTTTTTGTAGAACGTCTCTGGAAAAACATGATTTCCGGTGTTACCTGCCATTCAAAAACTACTTAACCGATTTCTTTCAAACTTTGTATACAGATTCCATGTAAAAATACGTTAAAGTTTCGAGATAAATTTTCAATTAAGGCAAAAACTGTCCAAACTATGCAAAATTTGGCATCTGGGCTAACTTTGATACTTGTCACAATATGAAGGGAGACTTCGAGAAACACAAAAAATCGCAATGCCCTACACTAACTTCGAAAGTTTACTTTCAAAAAGTTACAAAATACTCCTAACTGAAAAATATTATTTGTTAATTTGGTAGGAAATATTCCCAGTTGGACGAACAATGAACGCACGCAAAAAAAAATCCTCCAAATTCGTTAGGTTTGATGATGATAATTACATTCTTAGGATTGTTTTTAAGTCGTAGTATTATTAGTTCATCTCTAAGTTCTCCAAATTAATCAAAACTCACAGCTGAGAAAATGTCATCGAAAACAATTACGATTCCACGATTGCCAAGAGAAGTCAGGAGAAATTATTCATTTTGTAATTGGATTTGACAGTGCCTTTTATGTATTTGAAAAGGTTCGTTTGTAATTTTTTTCTTTGAAGTAAAAAATAAATAGTTTGCAAAATATGTCGTAAAAATAATGGTGCCAAATTATATTGGACACAGCTTATAAATTTTATTTCTTAGTATCAGTATGTTTTATAATATTTATAATAATGACCGAAATGTAAAAAATCAAGTAGTGATAGGTCGAATA
This sequence comes from Topomyia yanbarensis, assembly GCF_030247195.1. Taxonomy (NCBI): domain Eukaryota; kingdom Metazoa; phylum Arthropoda; class Insecta; order Diptera; family Culicidae; genus Topomyia; species Topomyia yanbarensis. Next base: position 113,391,544 of record NC_080672.1, on the reverse strand, counting down.
CAGATTATATTCGGATTTCTTTTCAAATCATTCTCAAGTCTATGGAAATTAGAGCAATTAAATGTTTATCATGTTTCTCTATTATAGGGTAATAAATAAAACTCGAACGTTCTGACAGAATTCGTTCAGAAAATAAATCTAGCTGCGTCCTTCTCAAATGGTAAAAGTCATAGTTTTAATTCACTTTTTAAAGCAGACTGCAGAGTTTATCAATTATTTTTTGACGTGCGGTTGCGGTAATACCGCGCGGTAAAAGCTCATTTCCCGCACCGCATCCGCAGGAAAAAGTGTCTCACCGCACCGCAGTTTTTGCGGTGCGGGTGCGGTAAATACCGCGCGGTTGCGGTAATTACCGCAACCGCGACGAACCCTACCAACCGACATAACCCCACAAAATGAGCCGGATGAACTTTGTTTGACAATTCTCGGTGGTTTGTTTACATGGGAGTTACGTGAGCTCGAATGCAACTGATGAGCACCCGTTGCACTCGCACTTACGCAATTGACGAGGTAAACAAACCAGTGTTGTCAAACATGAACTTCATTCATCATAAGTTCATTCGTGTCGTTTGTCGTTTTGTTATGAACAAAGTTTTTTATGTTGACTGCGCCAATATGACGCCATGTCATTCTCTTGAGCGCACATCACCGCCCTGGTTAACGATCACCGCAAATCAATCTGAGCACAAATCATTTTCTTCCACTCTTCTCTGAAGCATAGAATGAGAGAGCGATGATTTTACGGCAAAATCCATTCGCTATGGGAAAATAACGCGTATATCACACACTCTCGTGAACGAAAACTGTTTAAGCGTCTAGTGTGGTTGGAATTGAGCTGTTCGCAGACAAAAAAGCGTAACTGTGTATGAAGACAGAAGTTCTTACAAACACCACAGAGGTATTCATGTATAGAATATACCACCTTTTTGGCAGACTCAGCAAGCAAAACAAACTAATACTTTTACATGCGGACGGATAATATGGTAGCGTGTATTCTCAATCAATTTATTTCATGATGAATCAAGCTGTGTTAGTATAATGCTGTAGCTATGCTTGGTCTACAATGCGAAGAAGGCATGATTCTAATTCGGAATATGCACGAAAAGATGTAATGCCTTTTTTGCATTGAGAAATTGCGTTGGGTGTATACAGACCAATACTGTGAAAAAGAAATGGTTCAAACTACTCAGTATATCCAAATATGGACGATGATAAGTTAGAAGATACATTGTAGTTGCATCCCCCATCGATAGTGGGTACTTTGGAAGACTTCTTTTCCTAGATCTAATTTGTGGATATTTTTGGTCTTTGATCCGTTATTTTTCATGAAAGTTCATACCAATACAACGAATGTGCAGCTGATACAACTCTTCGTTCATTCGCCTGCGCCACGTTCTGTCTTCCATCTGCACGCCACCATAGATGGTACGCAACACCTTTCGTTCGAAAACTCCAAGGGTGCGTTGGTTGTCCACGAGCATAGTCCAGGTCTCGTGGCCGTAGAGGACCACCGATCTAATCAGCGTCTTGAAGATAATCAACTTCGTGCGGCAACGAATTTTGTTCGACCGGAGCGTCCTCTGGAGTCCAAAGTAGGCGCGATTTCCCACTAAGATCCGTCTCTGAATTTCTCTGCTGTTATTATTGTCGTCGGTTACCAGTGAGCCCAAATACATGAATTCGTCGACCATCTCGATTTCGTCACCGTCAATCCGAACTCGGGTGGGAGGTTCACATTGTCGTCTCTAGAACCTCTTCCTCTCATGTATTTTGTCTTCGAAACGTTGATGGCAATTCCAATCCTGCTCGCTTCAGCTTTCAGTCTTTGAGCATATATTTCATTCAAAATTAAATAGAGATACGAATAGTTTAAATATCGCACGTGGAATGTCTCTTTTGAAAATTTTCATCGTCAAACTTTCATATTCCCAGTTAAGCCAAATATTTTTCTGATATAGCCATGAATTTCCTTAATCATAGTGTAGATACAGGCTTTGAATACAATTGAATTAAAGTTGAATTGATGTAACAACAGAAAAAAAATAGTTTTGTTTTCTCAAACCATCGCAATTACAATTAATAAATATTTCAGATTGGCAGAAGATCTTATCACGCAACTTAGAAATGGATACAGAAATAGCTAGATAGATGCGATAGAAGAGAGACAGAGAGAGAAGAGAGAGAGAGAGAGAGAGAGAGAGAGAGAGAGAGAGAGAGAGAGAGAGAGAGAGAGAGAGAGAGAGAGAGAGATAGAGAGAGATGGGGGGGAGGCGTGTGAGGAATGGCAAATGATGGTTAATGCAGTGACATTATTTTTATAGGTATATTATTATGATAAATTGATTTCTTACATTCTTATCATAAATAATGTTAGTAGTATTTTTTGCGCCATAACCAGTATAACCTAAATCTTGCAAAAGAGCTAAATTTTCGTTAGATTTTTGGGCTTGTTACAGTTGCTTTCGGTGACGCCACAAGTATAATTATATTAGAAATCTTTTATCTCACTACTAGGTGAATTACTTGTTGATCTGTGTATTGATATACCGCCCAACATATACCTCATGATTGAACGCAATGCCTAATCCAAGGAATAAATACTAGAACTCACTGTTTCTTTATCAACACATTATTTTGTCTTTGAAGTGAACTTATATATTGATTTTTGAGAAATAGTTAATTTATTATAAAGGTAATTCACAAAATGTTCTCAACATCGAATTCCTTGAATCACGTAGATGTGTTTTCATACCCCGATATTCAAAATCGGTTTAGTTTTGCCTCTAAAACACCAGTAAAGCAATACTCTATATGAAACAATTTCATTTTTAATTAGTGGAAATTGGTAAGCGAGGACTAAAAATACAAAATGTTTAATATCTCCGCCACTCGTGCATGGATTTTGGCAATCTATAGCTTGTTAGAAAGGTATTTTTACATTTTTTCTATTTATGTGCAGCTCATGGGACAATATTGTATTGTTCAAAAGTTATTTGCAAAAAACCTGCCGCGTTTTGACAAAATCGCCCATATCTCAGAAAGTAAACAACATATCGAAAATCAAAAATAATAGTGTCAAATGGCAACGTTAGGCCTTTCATTTGAAACTAATTTCATTAAGATCGGTTCAGCCATTGCTGAGATAATTACATGACATTTTGTACATACATACATACACACATACACACACACACATACAGACATTGTCTCAATTTGTCGAGCTGAGTCGATTGGTATATGAGACTCGGCCCTCTGGGCCTCGGAAAAAGTTTTCAAAGTTTGAGCGAATCCTATACATTTCTTTTGTAAGAAATGTAAAAATATAAAAATATTATTTGTCAGAATCATTCCCTCTGTTCAAAGTTCGGGCCCCTTCCACAACTCTGGGCTCGGAGGTAAACACCCCGTTCTCCCTCCCCTATCGGCGGCGCTGCCCAGAAGAAAAGGAGTTCTGCCTCTAAGTTAGTGTCGGATTCGAAATCGAAACGCAAATTCCATTTCTAATTATTTTTATCGTCTCATGCTCTGATCCTAGGCTTATCATAAACCAATATTTTCCTATAATTTCGGTTGCATGTAAAATTCAGTGAATGACAGAATAGAATGTACGTAACTAAAAGCAAAAGGTGAAGATTGAAAAGTCGATAATTATTTTAGTGCTAGTTTTTAACAAAATACTATTTTAATATTATTTTGGACTTAATATTTTTTGTAAAACTTTGGCTTAATAGCTTTCGCAAATCGTAAGCGTATTATAACGTGCAATATCCTAAAACTTACTAAAGCTTTGTTTACGATATTTAAGAAGTTATAAAAAGGAATAATTTTTAAGAGATTCACTCTACTTCTAACTTCGATAAGATTAGAAATAGAAATGCTTTGTCTTCAATACAAAAAAAAAACTCTTCCATATTTCGGACGATCTGCGCTTGTTTTTTTCATACTTTCATCAATATTGCAAGAAATATCTCACTTCAAGGGCGATTAATCACTGTATGTATGTGAAATATCACCAGAATGGAGGTCTCCGATCATTCTAAAATATCTTAGAGATAAACACGCTACTACATACTAAATTCCGTCATTGCGATATTGATACCTAAGCCAATCCATCCACGTTTTTCCGGTACGCCATGAAAGCATTTAAGGATCTTCCTATTTTAAAAAACTTTTATCGAAAAGCAGCACAAAACTCACCGTGCACGTGAAAACGCAATTCCCTTTTTGGTGAATGCGATCGGTCTACCAGTGTCGTCTCGTAATTGGCTTGGGTGATGGAAGGAGAGCATATCACAATATCTTTATCCTGTGGGATTCTTTTGATACCATCCAGAAGACATAGTAAGAAACTCATATAATTATTTCACAACATCTCTATCAATTTCATTTATTTTTCTATTTGATGCGGACGCTTCCTTCTTGTTCATTTGCCCTTTAACTTATTTCCCCTCCCTAAACATTGCAACGCTCGACGCTATCGCAAGGAAACATCAGCAGGAAATTACAACCAAAACAACATCTTGGGAACTAATAAAATCACTCAAATCATTGCCATGTCAAAGGCAACTTTCCCTTTCGATAACGTTTGCACGATTGTATGTTTCCCCGGGAAACTGGCACACATCATCTCGGGGGGAAAAGTTTTTCCACGTTTGCCGAACTAGTCTAACCCTCCCCAACCGCAGCAGGTCGGGTGATGGGTCTTAGGTAAAGAAGGAATCAAGTCTTCTTCAATATACACTAACTTCTGGTTTCTCCCCAATAAATACGTACTCAATAAATACTACGCCCCATCGAATATCGTTGAATGTCTGAAGTATTGCTGCTGGTGCGAGGGTTGCACGGCTCTCAATTTATTTCAATGAACTTTTGGCCACTTCCAGATGTCGACGTACGAACCTGCTTGACCGGAAGTAGGTAGTATTGTAGTTCCACTCGGTCTCTGGCTTATAGCTTACAGTGACTAGAGCAGGTAGCGGCGGTGGTGCCGTTCCAAGCAGGAAAAACACGGAGAAGCACAACTCGCTTCATTTGGTCGGTTGCTGTGTAAGAGTTGTTATGCCAGGAGAAGATAAAATGAAATTAACTTGTAGATAAATTCGTGATGGTTGACCGCCGTACATGGTGGTCTGCTCGAGTACATATTTGACTTCTTTGCTGGGCGAGAGAAGGTGGGGGGATGGTAGCAGTTGGGCAGATAGCTTATTTGGAGCGTTAGATTCTCTCTGGATTTTCTGATTGTAGAAATTCCATGCTCGGGAAAAAGTGTATGCTAGAAAAGGGATCATTAAACAATTTGAGCATAGTCAAAAGACTTTGATACTTATTTTGTTCTTGTCATGAGTTAGAAATATTTCTCATAATTATGTAAAAGAGGTAAAAATATATATTTCTTGAGCGTTTTTTCAAAACGTCATATCTGCAATGAGTTACTCTCTTTGTTTACTTTCTCTTCTGTTAATAATTCGGTCACTTTAACATTTATCCCTCAACTCTTTGCATAATATGCTAGTTAAAACCACCGTCTTTCGATCTGTACTATGTAAAATAAGTGAAAAGTGTTATATTGACGCCGTAAAAATCGAAAGAGAAAGTAAACAAAGAGAGTAACTCATTGCAGATATGACGTTTTGAAAAAACGCTCAAGATTTTAGGTATTCCTTCTGATTTGTTCAAGTGCATTTTTATATTGGTAATCATCCATAGAACACGTATCAAATCTGAATGTTGACTTTCTGCCATACCACACAATATTAGTTCAACTCAACGTATCCAATTTTTGAGATTATCACTTTTTTACTACGGATTTTCACCGGTTATTAACTACACGTTTGGAGAATTGTATGCGGCACTATCTACCGACCACACAAACCTTTTTAAAGTTGAAGATTACAACAGATTACGCAGCGGTAATCTTTAATTAAAAGGGATCCATTTTACTACTGTCGCTTGGATAGCCCGCATGTTAATTCGTATTGTTGGGTCCTCTTTCATGCTCGCATATTTTACAACGCGCTCGTATATCGAGCAACCCCTAAGTTCCGTTGGGTTTGCCAGTTGTTTCCACCAACGGTGTCTACCAAAAGCTTTATAAGCTGACGTTTCTCCCATGGGAAATTAATGAGAAGGATACTTTCGAAATTTCAAATTACAGACCCACACGCGAACGGCATAAAGCTGTGGCGAGGCTTTCTAGAGCCTGTGGCGAAATTTTGGTTATTGTGCAGCAAATGAAATTGTTTGTTATGCGCTTTAAGGACGCGAAACATTGATTGTTAGTAATTTCATCATGTCAGGTCGAAGATTTGGATTTTTGTTTGTGGCTTTGCGATAATTTTCAATCCGATTTTCTTGTTTTTATCTGGATCCGATTTTATGGAATTTTTCTACCAAAAGCAATGAAAAAAGAATCTTGCGTACTTTTTGTAGACACAAGTACCGTGTTTTGCATGTTTCAGATAAAATTGAAATAAAACCATGACCATGCTATTCGACGGCTGGTGTCGATAAATTTTTCCGGCGTCGCTTCATTAGCGATATTACCGCAAATCTCTGCTCATCTAGCTCATTATTGCAAATGGGCTCAATTTAGCAATCACTCATCCTTATTTTTGCGGGCGAAGCTTTTTTTTCCTGCCATCCATACCAGCTCAATCAGTGGAGACGCTTTCTTCTTTCGTTTGGTTTTTTTTGTTCATTCCATCAGGAAGGAGGAAGACATTTCCCCTGATAACAATGTATCAAGCAACATAATCCCTGGCATTGAATGGGGCGAACAGCAATTTTGGAAAATGGAAGATGCCCAGTAGCACCATCTTCTTAAGTTTCTTCCAATCACTGCTGTCCTCGATTCGATGCTTGCCGATGGGACAGATTCATCTTTACGTCTCCCAATGGGGGCATCCACCGCATTTGCGTCTACTCCGTTAATCCTCATCGTCGTCGTTGTTGGTCCTGGCTGGAAGCACTAGGCGTTTGGCTCCTAGACTACGACATTCTAGGAAGGATGAAATGGTTCCAATTTTTTTGCCGTTTTCATTTATCCCAATTATCCTACACAGATTTACAATGACTTGCAAATTCTGTGCAATAATTTGATGATCGTCACTTTTCGTGGCATCCAGCAGTGTATGCAAAACGAAGATACTTACACATAATTGAATAAGTTGCAAATATGGTTACATCAAAACTGATTGATTACCTCTCGAGCTATAAAATATTCTAACTACTTAATCTTTGTCAAAACACTCAAAATTGATGCTGTAAATTTAGGTGACAATCAAATTACTTATATGCCCATTTTGTATCGTTGGGTAATGAGCAAACTATAACGCTGTGTTGGTCGCATATGGTAACGGTAGTTTAAAAGATATGATTTAAATCATCAAAAAATCGGTTCGGAATACAATTAACAGTTTCTAAATTCCTTACTAATCAACACCGATTCATGGGTCGAGGAGCATGGTTCTTAAGTATTTCATAGTAAAATCAATTCAAATTAAAACATAATTATTAATATTACCAAATTACATAAACACTCTAGACACTTGACGAAATTCGCGCCAACTCTAATAAAAGTTGACAGCACTTTCTCAGATTTGAATGAAACTTTCTGTACATGAGAACTTTGTCACAAAAAATACTTTGCACAGTTTGTTTTTCCAAAAATGATCTAGACTCTCTTTTGAAAAGGGTCAAACTTTTTTGAATATTTTTTTTTCAAATGGCTATAGTCTAAAAATGATAAATCCTACAAAAAATGTAGTAGGATTGATTTTCACAAAATTAGTCAAATTTTTGAATTAAAATATTGAAAAAACTCATCATCGACTCCTACACTGAAAAAAATCGATTTAAAGTCGATTCACGAAACCCCCATCTTTATTTGGATGAAATTTTGTTCCAAGATAGGCAGTTATGGTCAGTACCTACCGTCAAAAATTCAAGTTGGGCACTTTCAAGGAAAAAAGTTATTTGAAAAAAACCTTTTCCTTATCCAAACTGAATTTTGTTTAGTGTATTTTTATCGAAAACTAAATCAATGGAAGCCATAATCATTTTAAAATTCAATTTTCCAACTGCTAGTTGCCTGATACATGCAAAAAGTATCAGTAAAGAATTCTGTACATATTCATAACAAACTTGGGGACTGGAAGGCTGGAAGACTGGAAGACTGGAAGATTGGAAGACTGGAAGACTGGGAGACTGGAAGACTGGAAGACTGGAAGACTGGAAGACTGGAAGACTGGAAGACTGGAAGACTGGAAGACTGGAAGACTGGAAGACTGGAAGACTGGAAGACTGGAAGACTGGAAGGCTGGATGACTGGAAGACTGGATGACTGGAACACTGGATGACTGGAAGACTGGATGACTGGAAGACTGGATGACTGGAAGACTGGATGACTGGAAGACTGGATGACTGGAAGACTGGATGACTGGAAGACTGGAAGACTGGAAGACTGGAAGACTGGAAGACTGGAAGACCGGAAGACTGGAAGACTGGAAGACTGGAAGACTGGAAGACTGGAAGACTGGAAGACTGGAGGACTGGAAGACTGGAGGACTGGAAGACTGGAAGACTGGAAGACTGGAAGACTGGAAGACTGGAAGACTGGAAGACTGGAAGACTGGAAGACTGGAAGACTGGAAGACTGGAAGACTGGAAGACTGGAAGACTGGAAGACTGGAAGACTGGGAGACTGGAAGATTGGAAGACGGGAAGACTGGAGGACTGGAAGACTTCAGTTGTCATCTTCTTTGAATTGAGAATTTTAGATATTTTGGATCATTTGTGGTTGTCCTGATTAAATAATACAACCTGCAATTACAAATCCGGATTCATCTTTGTACGATTCGCTTCGTAGCACGAAGTCAAGCAAAAGGTGCGTTTCGGTCATCAAATTGAGTTGCAGAGAGAGAATGCGACGTGTAGCCGATTACACTTCCGGAAGCGACGTAGAAAGTGTTTTTGGCAGTACGCAGGATATAGAAATAATCTTCGCCTAATGGATACTGGATACCGGTGAAATCGTTTCACGTACCTTTCTCAAGTATTTTAAATATCATTACAAAGGGCCTGTGCAATAATAATTTGCAGAGATATATATGATTTAAATTTGTATAATCTCCAGCTAACATTTTTTTCGCCATTTGATATGTGTAGAGATGAGCGGGTCTACGTCATTGTAGATTGTGGCGAAATCTGATATGGCAATTGATATGCTCAATTCTGCAACTCCATTTACGAATTGTGCTGGTGCTCATGCTATGCTTTGCTATGCTATGCTAATACAAAATCTAAACTCAAAATATTAAAATGATCACAAGTTTGGATCATATCACAATTTGAGCAATGTCGAAAAAATTTAACAAATATTTTGTTCACTTTTCGGGTGATAAACAGAACATTATGTAGCCTGTCAATTGTTTCAGTGTATTTTATTAACGACTATCGGCGATTCAGTCAAATACTGCAGCAGAAATGACGCATGGAAATCCGTTGCTAGTTGGCGGTTGGGTAAGTTGGCGGCAAGGATGCAAAATGCCTACCTTGTCTACGGCTGTAATTTTTCTGTCTACATTCTCCCTTCTCATACGACGCTACTGTTGTTCGCTAGTGCAGGACGCCCAGCGCTGTACGGCAGCCTGTAAGCAAAGCAGTAACATGACAAAAAACCACCACCAGACGCGAGCGGTACTGCTTCTTCTTTCCTTATTTTACACTTTTAATATTTTAATCTATTGAATATTTTAATCACAAACGACAACAATGAATGCGGTTCATATACGCCACGATCGGCATCAACGCTTTCGTGTGCGGGCCTTTCTTTCTTTGACTATGCAGACAAAAGTGTACAAAGCGAGCGAACAAACTTTACTACGCCACACTCTCACCGAGCAGTCGGAGTACAGCAGCAAAACAAACATGTATTTTACTGCGGTACGAAAAAGTGTACTCGGTTTAGCTACCGTTCTGGCAAGAGCAGTAGTGATGCGTCGCTGTAGCGGGCTGTACGGCTTGTGCAAATGTAAAGGTACCGGAAAAATGTAGTTTACCGGTACTGTTCGCATCCCTGGTTAGCAGAGTTTCTTTTTCTCAGTTTCTATTGAACTAAGACTTGCAGTAATTTTTCCTTTTTTATTTAGATTCAAGAAATATTAACCTTGAAACAACCGCCAACAATCCCTTAGGCTCTCTAATGTTCTTGTTAACCAATGTTTCGATGATTTACTTTATTTTCTTCACTGAAATCTTTTTTAGTTTGTTGATTTCCTACAATTTTCTTCTAGTGCTTAGACTTCTTTGTTGGGCTACTTACAGTAAGTCACGCTCATTCGTACGGTAACTCTCGGACCGATTGAACGCTCTTTCCAGTCAGTGCAGTGTAACAATATATAGTCTATGCAAAGATTTCCTTTTGTGAGCTCCGCCTGTAGAGGTTTAGACATTTTTTTTCTATTGTGCGTAAAGAATCATTATTCGAACAGCAGAGCAGTGGACCAATATTGCTTATTTTCTTTGAGAGCCGGCTGGATACCGTTAAACAAAGTTAACTGAGCTCTAGAACCGTACAAAAATTATTTCCATCGACAAAGATTTACTTGGAGGTGAAATGGAAGTTGAAATAAAACAGACTACCCGGGCGAAACTATGCTCCTCAACCGGGCCCTTCAAGATCATTTTCTGTACCATGACAAAAAATCTGTTTGAGATTTCTAGAGTTCTAACGGAACGATATTCGGCCATGACAGAAATATTGAAAATTGACTTTGGTATGCTTCGCGTGGTGGTAAATAGTTCGAAAGAGGCAAATAATATTGCTGGTTACGATCTTTTTACGAAGGAGTACAGAGTATACATACCGGCAAACCAGATCGAAATCGATGGTGTGGTTATCGATTCAAGTTTGAATTGCGTAGATCAGCTGAAACACAATGTTGTTTTGAAGACCTCATACTTAAACTAGTGACGATACTGGTCTGCAAACAACTGCATTCAGCATCAGCATCAGTTCAGTAGCTCAAGGGAAAAGGACCTATACTAAATCAGACTCTTATCGGGAGACCTTCAACGGGTCTGTTCTACCCAACTATCTCAACTACCGAACTACACAAACGTATATTAAAATAAACAAAACATTTCGTATCATTCACCAAAAATAATGTCGTTATCAACGACAACATTCGTGCAATGTACACTAAATAAGTAAAATTTACGAAAACTTTCGATCATCAAGCGGCCATTTCTTTGTACCACAATAAAATCGATTTAGCCACATCGATTCTTTTAAATTAAAAAAAAATCGACTGGAAACAATAAGAGGCTAATAAATACGAAAACATTTCTAAGATACTCGAAATGGATTCGTGTGACCAACGAAATCGTTCATAATAAGCACAAACGTTTATTAAAATAAACAAAAAATTCGTTTCATTCGCGAAAAATAATGTTGTTATCAACGATAACATTAGTGCAGTGTACATCAAATGTGTAAAATTTACGAAAGCTTTTGTTCACCAAGCGGCCATTCTTGTTCATGAAATAAACGAAACCTACTATTTACAATGCACGAAAATGCTTCGTTGCAGAAAATAACGAATGAATTCGTGTATTGCATGATCGATTTCATTATATTTACGAATTTATATTATCAGTGTGAATTCAGAAAAACATCTCAGGTAATTCCTGTAACATTCAATACCCTAAGTGTTCCTATGTCTCAGCTGGAGAAAGAAATCCGCGATGTCCAGTGAAATCGAGTTCACACAAGAGCTTCCTCGGTAAGAAGAGTATGGAGTTTTGGAAGGCTTGATTTTCGGCACCATGAATCAAGTTTAGAATAAACGCATACCAGACGCGAACTCGCACGGACGGTCTTGCAACCCATGGTGAGCACCTAGACGTGTATACTGAAAAAGCTTTCATATACAAAGCAGGTCGGAAAGCCTGTTAATTTTATCAAGTACGCAACATTATAAAAGACAACGAAAAGGTTGATAAAAGCCAAAAACTCGGTTATTGGCACCGGTTCGTTGGCAAGCTATCTAGAGAAATATCGATGAGCACCCTTTGGGGTACTGCTCGACATATATAGAAAACCGAAACAGTCCTTGGCGTGGAACATTAACGTCGCTGGATAGTCGATTTCGCCAAGAAAGTCTGCCCAGACTCTGTGTCGGAATACAAGACTTATCGTGTCGCGTACCCTACGATAATAATGCTCCAAGATAAGACAGAATAAAATCCAATTTGTTGAAGAATCCGCTTGACTCTGAAAAAAGGCGTTTGTTGAATTTATTCAACAAGATTCATGACGGGAAACACAGTTCCTCATGATTAGAATCTCAGAATCAGGGAAACCAGTCTGCGACCACAACTCGTATCGGTCGATTGAGTGCTGTCATGTATCCGGAATTTGTTTGATAAAATGATTCTTTTTCGCCTCAACAATCGGATCGATACAAAGGGCTTACTGGCTCGCGTTATTCTCAACAGAAATTCAAACGGCTTTTGCTAGCAAAGAGCAGACGGCATCAGTTTTCTTGGATATTAAGGGGGCTTTTGAATCAGTTTCTATCAACATTATCCATGAGATGCTGCACCAGGATCAATTTCAATTTGGGATGCTTCTGTTGCCTGATAAATATTCAATTTTATATATTCACAACTTTCATTTTATTTTCTTATTTCTTTGTTTTTTTTTTTCAATTTATTGATTGTATTTATTTAATAAATTTTATTAATGTTATATGATTTCTTCACTTCCTCTGTTTTATTTATTTCTTTCTTGTCATTTATCTCTATAATTTCACTCATTATATTTCTTTGCTAGTTTCATTTCTCTCATTTATTCTATTTTTTTATTATTGTATTAATGGGGAAAAGACCGTTGAAGTGAACTCCTTTTGAGTTACTTCTTCAATAGGCATAAAAAACAGCATGGTTATATGGTTGCAATATGTCCCCATAAAAGAGTCAAACTGAGCAAAAAAGACAGTTTCTGGCAAGCTTGCAACTTCAAGCTACTAAGAATTATGTATAGAGAGTCTGACACAAAACTGAACAAACAGTTCTCTCTCCGCTAAGTCGCAGCAAACATTACATTTATCGTATATAAGTGTGTGCAAATTTGGGATCCTTTCACAAAATATCCCAGATAAACTGCAGCTCCCTTTCCTCAAATACTTGTGATTGTCCAATGTAGATCACAGAACAAATTTATTTCTTGGAAGTGTTTCTGCGGTGTAGAATATTTTGAGATGAATTTTTATGTTAAAACCTCGGTTCTACGATTTAAATATTATATTAGAGATTTGACTGACTTATTCTTCTAGATAAATGATATGGGTTGAAAAATTATTTCAATCTTTTATTGACTATCGAAGAACTGTTGGAATGCAAGATTATAGTTTCAAGAGTAAAATTAAACGGATTGGAATTTTCTGGAGGGGTTCCATTTTAGGTGAATTAAGGTATTGTTCAAAATTGATTTGAAGTATTGTTTTGTTCGTGGAGGTAACTGATTGAATTATTCTCTAATTTAAATTTTTAAAATGTTGTTAAATATTTCTGATATCAAAACGTTTCCGCAAAAAAAAACTGAATTTCATATTCAATAATTCAATCTGAAAAGCTCACTTTAAACCAAATTTCTTGTTATGCAGTTCTACTCCATGTATTATGAATATTTTCAGTGCCCACCCCAAAATCACCACACTTCAAGTTTGTTATGGAATCTAACTTGGACTCTCTGGATTTCTGTGATTTATAGTACAATAGCCGCTCTCAACGAGGAGTTAGAGTAATGCTGCAGAACTATTGCATCTATCCAATAAAACCCATAAAGTATAGCCGGAATATATAAAATGAAAGCTAACAAAAGTATCTAATATTGGACTTTCATCATCAATTTGCATAGTTGATTCTCTCTCATTGAATGAAAAACAAAACTTCTATCATCCAGCTCAGTTGAGGCATTTTTGAGCGCTGGCGGAAATGACTTTCCGTAGAGTATCCTATAGCGAAACTGCTGCTGGCGAGATTGCATTCGAATGCATACTCTAACCATGAATCCCTAAGGTGATGAGTAAAAGCAGCTGGGAAACGGATTCGGACTGGTTTCTGTTCCTGATGATGCTTTTGCATCGGTGACTTTCCGATCGCAGCTGCAGTCCAGACCGAAGGTACAGTGCATAATTGATATTTCAATTACCTCGAAATCCAGTATTCCCCTATAGACGAGGAGCAGGGCGGCAAAAAACGCAATAAACGTGAGTAAATTCCGAGGATCACTTATTGATGTGACTAATGGTATCGATCCCATCTGCCAGTCGTGGCTGAGCGTCGATGGACACAGCAGTAGCCACCAATTGAACGCGGCCAGATAGCAGAACGTCAGCAATCTGCGGATGCGATTCGATGATACGGAATGGAATGGGAGAAGATTTATAATCCATTTTGGGTGGATCCTGCAGTGCTACGGTTCTAGCTGAACTCACCTGACGTACAGATTGGGATGAAACGCTGTGGGGTTATCCTGTTGGGAAAATTTCGGCAGTGAACCTTGCAGTAGCGCCAACCGGACGGCCAACAGGAACCCCATGGAGAACAAAACCCGCGAGACACGGCGACCGAGCTGGTGTGTCTCCTCGCTCCACCTCACATCCTGGATGGTCTTTTTCAACGAGGACCAATTGCGGTATACATCGTAGGCTGCATTGAGCAGAAATACCGTAATGCCGGTTTCCTTGGCCAGCATGCTCAGCCCACCGAGAACGATGCTCAGCCAGAGGGAATTGCTGTCCGGTTCGTCACTGTGCCTGAAAGGAAACAAAAACTAGATTTTAATACATATGTGCGTGCTCGTGAATCACAAACAGCGGTATGTAGCTCAAAGTGAAATGAATATTCAGACGGTTTCGATACTAAAATTGATTTTCATTATGCACATCACGCACTGGATCAGCAACCAAAACACATTGAAAATCAACTGGGTTATTTAACTAAGAAACAGTACACGAACTGCCCAGAATCTGTAAGTATTCTGTTTTCCCTCAAATCATCCAATACCACCTTGCTATTCTTGTGGTGTAATCAAGAAACAGCTAGAAATAAGCTAACAACCAAACATTATTTGTAATCCAGAAGAACAAAACAGGTACTGGAATGGTTTTCTGATGCCACAACTAGCAAACTACCAACCAGACTAGCCACAGCATCGCAATGTTCGAGAGACCCATTCTTTGCTCATTTCGGGTTTCTTTTCATTCCAAAAACTTGCTCACTGACTGGTAGGTAGGTATGCTATTTTCATTTGCCCTTGCTCGTCCCACTGCTGTGCCACCGCCAAAGTGGGAAGTGTTGTTGTAAATGAAAGAAGCTTTTTGGTTTTCCTTCCTTATTGCTTTACCTACTTGTGCATATCCTCGGTACAGACTCAGTGAGATTGCACAGTCATCAGCAACAACAAACGTACATACTTCAATGGCTGCAACAACGCGTAGGAATGAGCTGAAGGTTTCACGATTTCGGGATGAAATACGTCTGGACGGACGGCTAGAAGAGGTTGGTTACGCTTGGAAATATTCTCGCCTTTGTTCACTGTTTTGGAAGCGCACATCCGAAGTTTTACTTACGACCAGTGGGTTCTGTCACGGTTAGCTATTAAATAAACACTTTAATTGTTTGTCAATTTTAAAACTCATAAGGAACATCAGACGTAGTTAACCCATTCATGCCCATGTTGTTTGTGGACAACAACGTTTTTAAACAACTATAACTTTTGATTGAGGCGAGATTTGTTCACAAAAACAAGTAAGGCTCATTAATGTGATTGTTATCTTTAATTTGAGTATTAACAGTCACAAGGATCAGCTCTAGAACTGAAGTTATTGCAATTAGTCTGATTGGATCCCGATGGAGCAGTGCTGCCAGGGACAGTTTACGTTGACGACCGAAAATGATTTTTTCATATATCTTCGTTATGGTGCAATATTATTGAAAACTGATAAAACTTATCAATTTAGACCGTCGTTGGCTACGTTTTCCACGTAATTTCTACGTTTCAAGGAAAAATAGTTTTGAAACCCAACATTCACTAGAAAAAAGTTGGGCATGAAAGGGTTAATGGTGAATTAATTGCTTTTGTAGAAAAGAAATGTTGAAATAAAATTTTTAAACTATCTGCGAAGGAATAAACCATTGAAATGGCTCAGGTCTTATAACTTTTGTATCCGTCAACCAATTTAAAATAAAATGCTTCATACACAGTCAATTATATTAGATTGAGAAAGTCGGCTGAAAACATCAAACGAAAAACATTGACTGAGCGACTACTGAGTAAGAATCGCCTTGAAACTTCTTCCCCGTGGATGGTTAAATCGGTTAAAGAGAAATGATTCTTACTTAGACAAGATCGTATAAAAATCTTCTGAAATAGCTTCACAGTAAGAAAAAACTAGATTTTCCACTCGGAGTTTCAGTTGGTGTAACCCATTAGGCAATACATATAGACTTTGTTCATTCGCTCGTTATGCATAAAGAACGCCAGGCATACTATACGTTAGATGTAGTGGGCGATTAGTATAATGGACGCTTGGAATAAATTATCACGCTGATGTATTAGAAGTACTTTTTCGACAGTGATGTCATTATGTATTTATTTCAATATTATTGCAAATGACATAACTTCAAAACCGTCAAATTTGGAGGATTGGTTTCGTCTATAAACTAATAAAGCACAGCCTTTTTAAAAAACACCGACACAATCCACCTTACAGTGAGATGAGCTATTTCATACATATATCACTGCGGGATCATTCACTAGTTTGCAAAACTCATGCGAAGTGTGCACCTAACTAGCGGTGGAATGAACACAGTTTCGAGTTCTGCACGCATAATACCTCGAAAAATCTGAATAAATTATGAAGAATCAATAATACAAATTAAATTTAAAAATCATTAAAGCAAAAAAAATATATATAAAAATGTACCAAATTGCTAAAATGAGTAGAATGATTAATATCAATCAAATTAATAGAATAAATACATCAAATTAGTTCAGAGCATTACGTGAAAAATTAAACAACATAAAAAGGAATTGAATAATTTAAATTATTTCAAACTAACAAATTGGATGAAACGAATCCATAAAAGGAATGCCTGAACAGAATCAATAAAATAAATAATAAGTGAGTAAAATGTGTAAACTGAAAAAAATAATAAAAATTGAAAAAATAGTAAAATTAATATAAATTATTAAATTATTTTTTTTATTTAGGATCTTTTAACGTTACGTCATTCGGGTCCGTATGAAAAAATCAAATTTACTTGGTATATATTTTGCATTGCATGGTTGCCTCCTATTCTTAGTTGTTTTAAATGCTGTTGTTTAGTAAAATATTTCTCAGGAAACTCAAAACTTGATTTGCCCTATATTCATCATCGCACAATGCTTCTCTAATATTAGCGGGTATATCGGCAGCTCTTCTCTCGTCATCTAGTGCTGGACAGTCTTGGATAATATGTTTTACTGATAGTGTAGCATTGCACCAACTGCATTTCGGTCGGTCCTTTTTTCTAGGAAATAGCTGTGGGTAAGCTGTGAATGTCCGATCCGTAGTCTTGCCAGTACGACGTCGTCCCTTCTGCATCCGGTAAAAGATGCCTCGTAGGGCACTATTGTATTTTTCACTTCCCGTAGGTGGTTGTTCGTAATGGTGTTCCACTTAACTTGCCATTTTTCGAATACTCGATCCTTCACGATATTTTGGATTTCTTTATATTCTATCGCTGAATTGGTGTAAATACACTCCTCCAACGATCTTTTCGCTTCAGCGTCAGCCCGTTCATTCCCGGTGATTTCCGCGTGACCAGGAACCCAGCAAAATGTTACTGCCGATCCGTTGCTCGTCGCTTTTCCGTAGAGAATTGCCATGTCATCTCTCCAGGTACTGTTGATTTTTCGGTTTTCCAAGGCTTTGATAGCACTTAAAGAGTCTGAGCATATCAAGTAAGCTCCCACTTCGCTTTGTTCCGTTATCCATGTCGCTGCTTCTTTTAAGGCTAAACTTTCAGCATTATATATGCTGCTAAAATCCGAAATTCGTTTGCGTATGACCGTATCTTCATAACGCTATACCCAGTACGTCCATCCTTTTTGAAACCATGCGTATATATGGCACCATAGACGCGGTACTTCGAGTTTTTGAGTTCTAGGAAAAGTTTGGCTAGATCTCTGAGGGTTGCTCATTTACACTGTTCGGTATGCAAGCTCTTGTCCACCGGAATTGATGTCCTTTGCCAAGGAGAACTTGTTGCTCGAACGAATATGTTTATAGGCTGTAACTTTAGTTTGAGTTGCTTGAGGACTTGCGGTCCTCGTTGTCTCGCGATATAGGACTTTACTGCTACTTTCGAATTCCATAACTCTCACGAGCTACTGTCGCAGCTCTCTTCCGAAGACGATTGCGTGTTGTTGAAGTATTGAATTGTTTGTAGAGCCTCCTTTCTCGAAGCGTAAATGTCTAATCGCTGCTCAAGTAAACTTCGAAGGTCTGGAGCTCCCGTTTCTGTTTGTATGCTGGCTATCGGGCTTGTATAAAACGCTCCACATACCGCTCGTAAACCTGCATTATGAATTGTTTCCAGCTGTTTCAAGGTTGAGTCGCTTGCTGCCGAGATTAGCGGGGCTGCGTAGAGCAATTTTTCTAGTATTGTTTCAGCAGCGTTTTACGGTCGCCTCCCCAATTTCTGGTAGCCACATATCTCAAAAATTGCACGCGTTGCTGACAGCTCGCCTTCACATCTTCGAAATGACCCTTGAAGGAAAGGTTCTGGTCGAAAATAATTCTCAGACATTTGTGGATGTTCTTTCGTTGAATTTGTTGTCCGTTTAATAGGAGTGTGGTGCAGGTGTCGGGTTTTCTACTTTTGGAGTTACGGAATATGATTGTGGCGCTCTTCTCAGCCGAAATTTTGAAGCCGGTACGCATCTGCCATTGTTGAATTTCGATCAATGCAGTTTTTAGCCTTTCTTGAATGTTTTTACAGTTGTGCCCACTGGTGATTATAACTATGTCGTCTGCGTAAAGATAAATCTCCACATGATTTGGGATGTTCTCTGTGATCGAGTCTATGGCGGCCAGAAACAAAGTCACGCTTAGTACGGAACCTTGGCACAGGCCCGTCTCCATTTACTTTTTCCGATGAGAGTTCTCCGTTGACTGATACAGAGAAGGTTCTTCTGGCTAGCAGTTGTTGTATATAGTTTATCATCAGTCCACCTATTCCCCAGCCGCATAGTCGATCCAGCACTAGTCTCCTCCATGCAGTGTCGTAGGCTTTGGAAACATCTAGAAACACTGCTTGTGTGTATTGATTATGGTTCATGGCTTGCCGGATATGTGCTTCAATTTCTACGAGATGATCAGTTGTCGTTCGTCCTTTTCTAAAACCAAACTGATTCCCGTGGAGCAACCGTTGGGTTTCTAAAACATGTGTTAACCTGTTATTGACCATTCGTTCGAACAGCCTCCCGAGACAACTGTTCAGAAAAATGGGCCTGTAGTTGCAGGGATCTGATCTCTCTCCTTTACCCTTGTATATCGGAACGACGTGCGAGTTAGTCCAGCATGCAGGATATCTTGATTCCGTCCAAATACGATTGAAAGTCTCTAGCAGCTTCCGTTTACAGTCCAGTGGAAGATGCAAAATCATGGCGTAATGCACCTCGTCGGGTCCCGGCGACCATCCGCGTAGCCTGCAAAAGGCTTCTTCGAGCTCAGTCGTGGAAAATTTGTTATTGTAGCTTGCTTCTCCTACGGATGGTATTCTTAGGCGGTTGCTTTCGGTGTTAGTCTTATACGCGAGGGATTCTGGATCGTAGCTTTCATTTCTGGATACAGATTGAAACGATTCTGCCAATGCTTCAGCGATTTGAGATCCTTTAGTGATGTTTTTATTTTGGTGTTTTATTGCTGCAATATTTGTGAATCGAGCTCAAACCTTGGATGCGCCGGTAGTTGTTCCACATGGTCTTGGCGGTCGTTTGCACAGTGAAAGTATTTACAAAATCCCTCCATGAGTTTGTTTGTGCTTGAGTGATGGCATCCCGTGCTATTCTACGGGCTGCGCGAAAACTTTCGGCGAGATGATTGTCCTTATCGTGGTTGCTGGTTGCTCTCAGCTTACGGAGTGCCTTTCTTCGTGATTTGACCGCCGCTGCTACCTCTTCGTTCCACCACGGGACGGGCTTTTTTCCTATGACCCCAGTTGTTCTAGGGATCGCTATCTCTGCTGCTCTGACTATTTGCCTAGTAATTTCGGCTACTTGTTCTTCGGTGTCATCCTTGTGTGGAAAGATTACAGTATTCTGGTATAATTCCCAATTCGCTTCGTCTATTTTCCATCTGGGACTGGTTTTTGTGGTTTTCTGGGGTCCGGGAAGAGTAATGATTAGGGGAAGGTGATCGCTGCCGTGGGTGTCAGTGGAAACTGTGAAGTCTAGTTGACCTGCAATCTCCGTTGAACAAAAAGCAATATCGATGGTTGACCCTCTTCCTGTGGAATGGTTTATATACGTGTGTTCTCCATTGTTGAGGACCGTGAGTGAGAAATTCTCTACCACTTCCTCGATGATTTTTCCGCGTGGGTAAATATTTAGTATCACGAAGTTAAAAAGGGGCACCAACTTTGGTGGCAATGGCTTCCAGGTCTGTTTCAAGAGCAATTTCTTCACAGTCGATTCCTTGTTTGATGGCGGTTATAATACCACCCGCGGCCCGACTTCCTCCTTCACGCTTTCGGTGGTATATTGTGTACCCACGGATTGCAGCTTCTCTTTCTTTTGAGTACATGGTTTCTTGCAGGCAAAATACGAGCGGGTCTCTTTCTTTAATTATAAGTTTTAACTCTGATCGGCTTGTTCTCAGGCCTTGTAGATTCCAGGATACTATGGATTGGTGGGTTAAGATTGGGTTCTTTTCGTGATTGATATTCGTTTTGGGGTTGAATGTGACGATTTTAAAGTATTTCCATCTCGCTATTTTCTTCGTCCGCTTCCCTAGATCTTCCTGAGTTGTCAGTGGGTTTTTCCTAGGGCGTCCTGGTTTTCTTTTCAGTTGGGGCAGTGGCTCTTTTGCTGTTTTAAACTTTTCATCGCTGCTAATTTCGGAAATTTTTTTCACTCTTTTTTTCTTCGTGACGATGTTCTATCATCGTTTGTTTTAATTTCTCGTTCGACGGCGTGCAACGAGGCAATTATGGATGCATTATTATTTGTCGTGGAACCTTGAGCCGGGGGGTTTTTCTTAGATGATCCTGCTGTTGGTGTTACCGTACTGGGGTCGATGTTTTCCTTCGTTCTGATGCACGTACATTTGGTCCGATGGACATAGGGCTTCCACTATCTTTCTGGCTTCGTAGTGTGAAAAGTCTTGGTCAATCCTTACGCGTACAATATCTGTTTCTTTTCTCCAGATTGGGCAGTTCGGGCTTGTAGCTGGGTGCTGCTCTTCACAGTTAACACACTTTACTGGTTTAACGCACTTTCCTTCATGGTAGGTATCACCACAGTTTGCACAAATTTTCACGGATTTGCAGTCTCATCCTAAATGTCCATATCGAAGGCACTGGAAACAGCGCATGGGAGGGGGATAGTACGGTCGTGTGGGAACACTGATGAACGCAACTTTGATTTTTTCGGGACGTACGGGTACTGACAACGTAAGTATGAAGTTCGAAGTTTTTACTAATTCGCCATCAACCTTTTTCATAATCCTTTCCACTTTAGTAACTTTTTGTTCACGCAACCCTTCCAAAATCTCTTCGTCATTCAGGTAATACAAGTCTCGGCACGAAATGACAAAACGGCAAGTATTCAACGTCGCATGTTCAGATGCCGTCACAATGATCCCAGAAACGAGCATTTTCAGCTTTTCTTTTGGTTTGTCTGCTTTGCGGATTTTGTTTTCACTAACACTTTACCATCCCAAATACGTTTCACGCTGGCCACTTCCCCACAGCAATTTCTGATTGACTTGTCAATCAGGAATGGTGATACTTTTTCCAGCGTCTCACCATCATCCGTCCGCGTCAGAACGAGATAGCTTCCTTCGTAGTGTTGCTAATCAAACCCAACGCCGGGAATCCGGTCCCCCCTGGGGCCGGACCACTATTATTGCCGGCATCTTTTTTCCAACTCTCTAGATTAGTTTTTGTTACTCACTTGCATTCGGGATACACGCCATTGTGTGTGTTGGTGTTTATTTGCGCTATGTTATTTGCACTATGATGCTGTGATTTAATTTTTCGAGATATCTCGATTTGTCACCACAATATCTTCAGAACTTCACTTCACCCGGTAGCACCGAGTTAATTATAACTAGTATAATGCGGTTACAATAGATCCTAGTGCGAGTTACTAGGAAAAAACGGAAAACTAGATCGGAGCTATCGTCACGTGTTTGTAAACAACTATATCATGATCACTCGAATGATTAAATTATTAAAAATGTATGAAATAAATGATATGAACAAAATGAAGAAAAATATTAATTTTGTTCAATCATAAACTTAAAAAAATGAATTAAATAAATAAAGTCAATAAAACAAACAAAGCAAAATGAATAAAATTGATGACATGAATAAAATAAATAAAATAGGTCGTCAAACGGTGGGATAACATAGTTCTCACAAGTTTCCTTTCTCATGCATCCACGCGAGTCTAAGTCTATTGATGACATTTGGTCCTTAGACCGGTGACGACTGGGTACTATCAGCTTTCTACCGTAAAAATAAATAGTTATTCGTAAATCAGCCCCGATAAGACTTTAATCTGACCAGTATCGATGATCACGTCGGGTCAATGCGTACTGAACATTCGCCGCGTCTGTTTTTATGAATCAAATTTTAAGTTCCGTTATTGCTAACAAGCCCGTACATCAGGAACGATTCTTTGTAGGGTGATGAGCCTATTTTCACCATACTAAGCAAGGTGCCTCACTAATTCGATAATTTCTTGCCTTACAATCAATAGAATGCGTAAAAATTGACATCAACCGCTTTGCTTCGTTGTTAAGAACCAATATAATAACACAAATGCGTTGAGAACAGTAAAATTCTCGTGTTTGAGCACAATGAAAACTCGAATCTAGTGCCCCTATTGTTGCGCTACCATTTGACTCAATGCGTTGAACAAAGATGGCAGACACTGCTCTAACCAACGGCTTCAAATGGGTAGGGTGATAATAGAAACATGGCGCAAATAGGCTCATCACCCTATTTCTTTTCAATGTTCGATATTATCGTTCGTATACGTGTATTTCACAAATAATCTGAGATGGAAAATAGAAAATGCTTTTCCTGATTTATAACTTCTCGATGTATCATAATCTATTTGTCTGTATAACGTGTTATCACTCGATAGTTTTCATCCCAATAAATATATCGTAGAGAAGATGTAGCGAAATTTGGCTAATTTCTGTCGCAATAAATAGTGATCCGGCCAATTTTGCAGATAAGATTAGCTTTTCTAGGCAATACTCCAACGGTCGGCTGTGAGGAGTTCAAATTGCATTTGTTTAGTAGGATGCTCGTGGTAGCCGGCTACCCAGACTTTAAAAAGAACTAAAAGCTGAACAAGATTTTTTTTCTTTCTCGAGTGATCGTGTACTCGAAAACGCTTTTAATCCACCTAACAGTGTGATGATACATTTCTTATAACTCTTATCGCTTTCTTCGGGTATTATATCGATTGAGAAAGTTTAGAACTTGATGTTTCGCGATGTTTTTGATAACACATACTACATGGGATAGTGGCAAGACTCAGAGAATCGCTCAAATTAGCGTAGGACAATATCAGTGCAAGAAATCCCAAAGGTTAAACCAATTTAATGGAAAAGCGGAAAATGGCTCATAAAATAGAAATACAAACGAATTATTGCTAATGCTCCGTTAATAACATATATAAATTTTTCAATCAATGCATTGTGGTGGGAAAACTGAATTTTCCTAAAGAGGTTATGTATGTTGTGCTGAGTCAAAAAATTCGAAAAACAAATTTTCGAATGGATTTGAAGTTCATACTCTCAATAGCGTCTAATCAAATTCCTAACGCGGTTGAGAACTAAGCGCTGAAATTTCAGCTCTTGATATTTCGCTACCTCTGCAGTGCATGTGTGCTTAGTTCAAACTTTACTTCGATATCGACATTTTCTAAAAATGACTTCCCAGTAGTATCTTTGATCTGAATTATTATCCCTAATCCTAATGCCAAAGACCAAATAAAACACTCTTGAAACCCGCTAGGGAAAATCATTATCATTTCTGAAATTTTCTTTTTCACAAAACTTTTCAACAACCTTCCGTCACTTCAATTAAAAAAATTCTGTTATTTTATAATTATAATCTCTTAATCTTATTACGAACAGTTGTTTAAGAAGCTTTTGTAATATTGTGTAGGAGAAGCTGAAAATTTGTTAATTTTCTCTCTCTGCCACATATACACCCTTAAGTATAGGTACCAATTAATTTAGGATATCCTTTTAACATAAACTATCGCACAAATGGGAATAGGTTCACCGAATTTTTGAAGAAGTCGATAAAATAACTCCTTGAAAACTACCTAAAAATTTGTGTAGTTCGATGCAATTGAAAGAAAATATCCTCAGAAAATGGTCTTCAATGTATTATAATGGATAGGCAGTATTCGAAGAAGTTTCTTGAGAACGAGTGTAGAACGACTTCGTTTCTACTTACTTGGAGTCAGCGGCGTAGTCAGAAATTCGATTTGGTGGGTATTTGGTGAAAATCTAACTTACTGTCAAAATGGCATGATTACGAGACAGTCATCTTTCAAATTTTAAAATTATGGAGAAACAGTTTTTCAAAAAATTGTAACAGAGTTCCTGTCTTAAGCGAATTTGTTGAGACTTTCATTTAATACAACTGTATTGTAGACATGAATACAACGTATATGGAGTATATCGAGTTATAAAATGATATTTACGAAGTGTTCCTTAATCTAGTTTTTTTCTAAAATAACTTTCTATTGTGAGCTTCATAAACTTAAGCTTTGGATAAAATGTAAATTTTATCGTTTATAAACAATAGAAGAGATTTAACATAAACAGTAAAACCATAATCATTAAATTTAAAATTAAATAGAAATAGCCTAAAATATATTAATACCTTGAAAACATGGAGCCTTCATGTCTTCAACAAAGTGGTTTTTAATAGCACTCCCCAAAATTTTGCTGAAGACATTAAGTCTGGAACTAAATTTGTTTGAAGAGTAAATTCGCCATAAATAGTTCTTGAAGGATATAACGCCAAAATTATTTGATCAAATGATGTGCTGTTTAAAGCTGGTAAAATTCACCGAAGTTATACCTGCGAAATTGGCGGAACGGAAAACGCAATTTTTCATAAATTCCCTAAACTTTTGGAAGGTGGTTTTCTCGTTATTAATTCTATAACGTTTTCGTCTCAACTCGACGCATTCCCAAAATAAAAACATTTTCAGTAAATGTTGGAAGTTATGCAATTTTTCGGTGAGCAGTAGACATTAATGAATGTTATAATTATAGAAATACGGTTCTCTCGCTTAGTTTAGAGTATATTTACAATTACTTCGTAATAAAAACTGTTCCAAAAATATACTGCTACCGCCCTTTAGAAAACGTCAGTCTTTGTAATGTTTGATGTTTTTCTAACGAGATTGGTGCAAATATAAGGTGGTTTACTGGTTTTTACCTGATTAACAGTAAATAACCCCTGGTTTCTGAGGATAAGTTAAAAAAATGATTACAGACGTTCATTTTATTTTTTTCTTTGCAATTTTTACCACTCATAAACCAAATTTTCGGATTAAAAATAGTTGTTTTACAAGTTTGCCTCACCAACTTATAGGGTCTAGAGTATTTTTTCAAAATCGCTAATTTTATGGTCCAAAAGGAAATCGCCGTATTTTTTTCAAAAAACTCTTCACCAAACTGACACTTTGTATCTCAATAAAATGTAATAAGAAGAGTTGCCAGACTCCTATCAAGTAGATTTCATAAGATTGGAACACTTCACACTTCATATTCCTACGTTTTGAACGAAACGAAAAGGTGGCAATATAGTTGCCACTGCCTTATAAAGGGTTAAAGTTTTCAATTCGTTTATTTTCGGAACGAGCCAAGTGTCTTTTTATGTACAATGAAAAAATTACTTGTTAGTCAATGCATTTTTGAACGCAGTTTTCTAAAGCGCGTATAGATAGCTCTTTAAAAGCGGTCAACCATTTTCTACATCGCCTACGGTAAAAAAAATGGTGAACTTCAACTTTACCGCATTTTTCATAGTGCATTAAAAAGAACCAACCCACCACTCATTTTAAAGATGTATGAGTGTAGCATTATGCCTAATGTTTGATTTTGATATTTACGCCTTGGTTGTGAAAATTGCGTCGAAGCAAGAGGAGAAACGGAATAAAATTTTGCTCGCGCATCGCGAAAACCCGAACTATTTGCACGCCAACTTGGTGAAATTATTTAGTGTGGCCAGGTCAACTGCCACCAATGTAACCCTAATCACTCCGTCCAAGATGTC
Source organism: Topomyia yanbarensis (assembly GCF_030247195.1). NCBI lineage: Eukaryota > Metazoa > Arthropoda > Insecta > Diptera > Culicidae > Topomyia > Topomyia yanbarensis. The sequence goes on along the minus strand of NC_080672.1, from coordinate 113,364,949 downwards.
GCAAGCAAGCTGGGAGTGTCATCTACAACCGTGAATCCAGCTAAAAACGATCTGGACTGTCAATTTACAAGAAGGTAGTGGCTCCAAATTGAGACAAAAATTAAAATAAGTCGGCCAGAGAATGATCGCGGAATTTGTACATGAAGATGCTGACGAAGTTGGTGCAAAATAACGAAACCTACGTCAAGGCAGACTTTAAACAGCTTCCTAGACAGCAATACTATACTTCGACTGGAAGAGGAAATGTGGTAACGATTTTCAAACATATTGAGCTGTCGAAGCTCGCAACGAAATATCTCGGGTGGCAGGCCTTGTAATTTAAAGAGTGACATTTAAATCGCAACCGGGACCATCAACTGAGAAATTTTTGCGCACGAGTTGCCTTTCCCCAAGCAAAACAAATACCTCGTTATGCTTTGGCTGTATAGGGTATCTTTCCAATTCATATGCCTCGAACAACATCCATGTGATACCCAAGAACATGAACCCCCCCCCCCAACACATCAGAGCACAGATAGTTGTCAGCGATATGCAGTTCAAGGCAAACAGGTGTTCTGCGACGAAGAATGTTACCAAGGGAAACTTGATGGAAGGAGTCAAACGAAAGGCTCGGAAATTGCATTCGCTAAACAGGAAGCTTCAGTGATAATTGTGTTTTTATTCTGAACGAGTATAGTTTCCAAAAGAAATCTGACTTGATTTTCGCATAAAAAGTTTGATGTATGTATGTAAACATTCTTGTTTGACCAATTTTTGATCTAGTACCCTTCAAGGAGAGGTTCTCATTAAAATTTTTCAAAAAATTAATATTTTTTCTTTGCTTTTTTGATATTGTTTACTATATTGTATTAAACTGGTTTTTCGATCCGCCCATGAAAAAAGTTGCTGCAGGATATTTTTCGCAGCGGTGTACATAGAACGCTCTCGGCTTGAGACGCGCGTCGGGAAGAAACCTTATCATGGCATTATGTACGTTCACGTTGCACTGTACATGTGTGCGGGTCTCGAGAACGTATTTCAAGCCATTTGCAGCTAAACACTAAATTATTGTCCGAAACTGTAAAAGAAAACCCATGTAAACAGCAAAGGGGCACAAAATTCCAGATTTATTCAGATGTCCTCAAGCGGATCGTCGGGGTTGAACTATACCTGAACCACTAAAGTATTTCGAAAAAAGCGTGTTTTTGGTCAAAGAGACGCTTCAGATTATCCGGGAGTTTTTGGGATGCGTTGAAGGGTTATAGAGGGTCTCCTCACAATAGGCACAGTCTTGTCTAAATAGGAAAAGCAGTTCCCCTAAAGGTCACCCGATACGAGCATGTAAGAACATACTACTTTGCCCCGTCTTGTTCGGGTGCCACTCAAAATTGTCTCCCTCTGGTCATTTAAACAGCCAATCCCGTGCTTCAGTAGATCCACACATAAAAAACTCGAATAATGTAACTACACCATCTATCACAATCTCGTGTGCGGGCATGTAGGCTCGGTAGTCCTTTATAAAATACTTGTCGCCAGTAATGCAGCAAATGACATTCTTGAATTCTTTAGACCGGCTATCACAAATCTTAGGGTATCAGGGCGAACTTTCGAGATACTTAGCGGAAGATCTTTGATCCGGAAGCGCATCAAGTATGGTCGGAAGGAGTGAAATGCGTATGATTTTGAACGAGAAACCGGAATTTTCGATGAAAAATCCTGTTCGCCACCCGGGAAGAAGCGGGTTGTATTTGCTAATAAATCGTTTGCTTAATAAACCGATCTGAACGGGTGTACCCCGTTAGATATAAATACGTTAGGCATACGGACGTTATGCATAATAGATGATTGGCATAATGAACGTTAGGCATAAATTATAATGTTAAAGTATCACTTCAAGGAAATCACTTTTGACGTAAATGTTTCAACTGTTTTGATGATGTAGAAATACTCAAGAAGCTGATCAAACTCGATCAACATTTGATTTTACTGTATGTACCTTGAGAAATCTTTACTCGAATAAAAGAAGCAGAACGACTGCTTGGCATGCGAAAACTCATCTTGCGGGACGTCGGTGTAGTGAGTAAAAAATCTTTAACAATTTACTTAAGGGATGATCCATAAATGACGTAGCATTTTTTGAGTGATTTTTAACACCCCCCTCCCCCATCGTAGCATTTCGTCACAAAATTCTATATACCCCCCCTGATAATTACGTAGCTTGACGGTAACTCTCACCCCCCTCGTTGTCCCTGTGAAAAATCTAAAAAAATCAAAAACTATGTTAGTTAGATGAAACGGGTAAGATTGTCATGACATCAGGTCAACCCCTCTTCCCCTTTAAAAAAGCTACGTAGCATGACATGACCCCCTACCCCCCCTGTCGTCACACGTCATCACAAAATACAAAACTCCCCCCTCCCCCATATAATGCTACGTCATTTATGGATGGTCCCTAATTGTTAGTATTGATCCTCTAGAAAAATTTCGCGCAATCTCGGTGGCCACGCTGACCTTTTATTGTTTTAAACAGCCATGCGTATCAATGATTTCAATCTATCGGCAACTTTAATAGCGTTTTTATCGAAACCGCATTTTTCAATGGCGGACTCAATAACTCAAAACTATTCTACGAATTAACTTTGTGTGGAAATTATAATCCTGGGAGTTTTCAAGAGGAATCATTCTAAATATTTTTTTAACTGAAACTGCCTTGTCTTGTCAGGCCACCAAAACTTCTTATGTGATTATCTATAACAGAGGAAACAGCGATACTTTTACTGGTCCTCCTAATTCACGAATGAACTTTGCCATACCGAATCAAAATGCTGCTTACCTAGTTAGTGGAATACTATACAACTTCTATAATAGGTAGCAACTACCAACCCATTAAGGTGCGATAAGTGTCGATCGTGAGCCCCGCTATTTTATTCGGGAAGTGGAATAGTTGTTAAAAGTCAATAAGAAGCCTAATGTGGCAGATGTTGATTCCCTGCAATTTAACCATATCAAACATAATGTACTGATTAAGTTCAGGATCAGTATTTCAACATAGTCATTTATCAAGCGAAATAACATGCAACACGCCGACGTATACGACAACGTTAAAGTCATTCTAGTATACATGAATAATGATTTATTCGAGGTACGACTGCACGATATGGCACCACTTATCTTTGATCTGAAATAACTCATGTTAAATTACGTAGGGGTGGTCTCTGTTGGAGAAACTTCTTCTCAAGTGGTCCCAACAGTGTTCGTGTGTTGATATTGCTTCAGACGAAACCTATATCCCCTACCCGACTTTTCTAATCAATTCAATGGAGTACAATTTGGTCACAAAACATCCGGAGCAGAACCCTATGTGCCAATTCTGCAGGAAGATGCCACAACACGGAAAAGCCTGCACAGCAGTTAGGGATCATCCATAAATGACGTAGCATTATATGGGGGAGGGGGGAGTTTTGTATTTTGTGATGATGTGTGACGACAGGGGGGTAGGGGGTCATGTCATGCTACGTAGCTTTTTTAAAGGGGAATAGAATAGAATTTTTAAAAAAATTTACGGTGGCAAGGGGGGACAGAGTTACCGTCAAGCTACGTAATTTTTAGGGGGGGTAGTTAGGGGTTTGTGACGAAATGCTACGATGGGGGAGGGGGGGTGTTAAAAATCACTCAAAAATGCTACGTCATTTATGGATCATCCCTTAAGGAACTGAGTCTCCGCCAAGGGCGCCAGAAGACTACGAAAGCATGAAATTCTAAAAATTGTTGCTTGGTAAACTGTTTCTTCGATAAAAGTGTTGTTTCTTTTTTCTCGAAGTATAAAGAGCAGAACTTGAGCACCTCTCCCCTCTCTCTCTTACTTGAACACCCCTCGTTTTTATGTTATTTGTGTACGGAATGTTGCTTATATTTTATTTTTACCATTCTCCATTCATTTGTCAAAATGGCGTCGATGCAATAGGAACGGCGTTTCAAAATTTTGTGCACTCAACTCCAAAATATCCCTTCGCGGATTTGAATAATAGCTGAAAGTTGCTAAATCGTCTGTGTAAGTAGCGATTGGGTTCAATCTTTACCTGCCCGGCAGCCCGATCAAGGTGATTAGACCAAGACTTTCGGATTTTCGTACACAAAAAGAAAGCAACCAAACAGGGAGGTGATCAAAATTGAAAAGTAGGTGTTGATAGAACAAAAATGTTAACCACATTCTGGACTACTCTTTTATGGCATTGTTTTTTTTTCAATTTGAATGGAATAGCGTTCTAAATAAGTGAAGATAAAAAAGTGTGTTTTTCCATACTAATTTCCATAAAAACTATAAACGCGTGCACGTACCATCATACCTTTCGACATAGTATACAAAGTGTCTTGCGATTCTATTTTCTCATTCTGTGGTGTGACACAATCCATAAAATTCCAGTGCGCCACTGTACCCCCTGATTGCGGTAATTCGAGAAACAATTGAAACCTCAGAAACGAAACGATTAAATCAACACTCACTCGGTTAAACAACGAGGAAACCGACCGTATGAACATGGTTCTGCCACTAACCGTACGGACCCTGGAGTCCATTCTTCATGCTTACAACAACTCTATTAAATAATGCTTTGAATAAGTAACATTTAAAGAAAACAGTCCACCGGGACGACACACACACTCCGGATGGAATCGTTCCTTGGAAGAACAAAAGCTTTGATTGTTTGGTTTGGTCGGAATGGTGCATCCCCCTCGATAGCATCTCCGAAGATCGAGAGCAGAGTTCCATCGCTGATGAAGAACATTCCGAAATTAATGAATTATTCAAATTGAAGATGCTTCGTCTGCGCTGCTGATGCTGAACCACAGTGTCCTCACTGGGGAACCAACTGAACTTGCAAAGCGCATTTTCTGCACTCTTGTGTGTCTGAGTGGACTTTTGAACTAAATAGGAGTAAAAACATAATCATGGAACCGGAATGATTCGTAAAAGTGTTTTCTGCTTTGCGTCCTACGAGTAGGTGGTCAGCTTAGCGTTCTCAACTATCGCTCCTTAGCACCATGGGCCACAAATCGATTTTTTTTGGTCGAAAATCCAGAACTTATAAACCGTTAGTACTAGACTTTCAGTATCTTTGGGACAAATTCTCTACAATAAGTGCTCTTCATTTTAGGGGAAACAAAATTAGGGTGGCCCTCTCGATTTTTGAAATAAAAAAATTATCTCCTGAATGAAAAAAGATAGGTGAATATGATCTTCCAAAGAAATGTAGAGAAAATAATTTTGAGTAACTTTACTGAACACGTGGAAACTCTATCTTCAGCGGTTTTTATTTTACAGCGATTTCCCTCGTTCCGTTTAGGGTGGCTCTTAAAAATTCAGTTTTTTTTTATATAACTTCTTTAAAGTTGATTTCTCGTGAATGTCGACTTCTGACAAAAGTTAGCTCTTACAAATGCGCACATTTCTTTTTCAGAGACCAACTCATTAACTTTTATATAAACAGAGTTATTGACGATTTTATTCTCAAAATTCGACATTTTCTAAGCTAAATAACTCCGAAGGTGGCAAAAAGTGGTAATCAATGTTATGACCATCTGATAGTACTTTAAAAACACTACAAAATAAGGGGTACATGGTTTGTCTCCTAGCTACTGTTCATGTGAAATGTTTGCTTATAAACTCCCTCTGTTATAGAGAAGGCATGCGGTATTCATCTAAATTCGTACTTAAAATATATATTTATCATACATAGTCGCCGTTCTTATATACACACATATCCGGATCTCTGATGCAAATCGGTACACTCGGAAGATGTTATTCTAAACTTGTTTCGTGGAGTGAAATTGTACATAAAACATGTGGTTTTCGGACTACGGTTTATGAAATGAATGTTTGGAGTATTTGCATGGCATACGTTTTATTCTCATGGCAAAAAAGAAATTATTATGAATATATTACAATATATTGAAAGCTCAGGTTTACCGTAAAGGAACACCCTTTGTTTAGCATTAATGATTTATTTGTCTTTTATTAATTATATTACCTCCTCTGCTTCAGCTCACTGTAATGTAGCCTAATAGTTTCGCAAAATACCATTTTTTGCCTTTGGAATTTAACAAAAAAAATCCACGTGAATGTACGTTGGGGGACAAGCTGTTCAGCTCTAATTTATAGTATTTTTTATTATTATCCAACGGATAGATTGGCAGTCTCCTCCTTCGAAGTTATTTTTCAAACGCGGCAAAAAAACTTTATCAATGATATCAATATAAATTGCTTATTTTCGGAAGTTATTCGAGCTGTCAACTATGGGTACTTTTTTTTTCTAACAATGAGTACTTCTAATCCATTTCATAATAACTCGGTGAAGTTATGCCAATGTATATATTGGTGCTAATAATGAATTACTTCAAGCGAGATAACCTACTTATTAAAAACGGCAGTTTAGACTATTTAGAATTGTGCAAATATGCGATAATTCAACAATTTAGACTGCCCTGGAAGATTCAGGGATTCTGTCAACTGACAGTTTTATGTTGATTTTAGGCTTTAGGATAGAGATTCTATCAGGATTCTTATGCTTTTAACCGAGGGAAATAATGTAAAACTGGGGTTGTACAATTTTGTTAAATTCAGAAAAAAAACTATTTTCAGTATTTTTCATTCTGGGACGATTTTTATTAATGGGTATTTTTTACGCATTTCGTTGTAAGTTTTCCACGAGAAATAATAGTTAAAACGTAACCAGGTTGACGTACAAGCTCTTTACCCATTAAGTGAGTTATTCCACTTTTATTCAAAATGGGCAGTTTTCTACGCATCAGTGTAGAAATTGTTGAAACGCAGAGAAAAAAATTTACCACTGAAAAAATGCAATATATTAGATTTTTAAACTTTTTAAACTCCAAAGAAAAAATAGGCATTTATCAGAACAAATTTTTTGAAAAATTTACTTCAAAAGTATTTTATTGAAACACTATTTTTTTAAAGGTCAGGCCAAACCAAATGATGGAAAATGCCGTAAAATAAAAGCCTCTGATGATAGTTAAGGAATTGAGTAACAAAGTTACTCAAACATGATTATTTTTTATTTTCAGTAGGGCTTTATACTTCTATTGTTATTGTTCAGGAGAAATTATTTTCATTCCAAAAATCAAGGAGACCACCCAGTTTTTTACACCGAAATGAAGCGCACTTATGGTGAAGAAATTCTTCTGAAGACACTGAATATCTAGCGCTTACGGGATATAAGAACTGGATTTTCAACAAAATATCGATTTTTGGCCCATGGAACAGAGGTAGTTTATAAGCAAACATTTCACATGAACAGTAGCTAGGAGACAAACCATGTACCCCTTATTTTGTAGTGTTTTTAAAGTACTATCTGATGGTCATAACATTGGTTGCCACTTTTTGCCACCTTCGGAGTTATTTAGCTTAGAAAATGTCGAATTTTTAGCATAAAATCGTCAATAACTCTGTTTATATAAAAGTTAATGAGTTCGTCTCTGAAGAAGAAATGTGCGCATTTGTAAGAGCTAACTTTAGTCTGAAGTTGACATTCACGAGAAATCAACTTCAAAGAAGTTATATTAAAAAACTGAATTTTTAAGAGCCACCCTAAACGGAACAAGGGAAATCGCTGTAAAATAAAAACCGTTGAAGATAGAGTTTCGACGTTTTCAGTAAAGTTACTCAAAATTGCTTTCTCTACATTTCTTTGGAAGATCATATTCTCCTATCTTTTTTCATTCAGGAGATAATTTTTTTATTTAAAAAATCGAGAGGGCCACCCTAATTTTGTTTCCCCTAAAATGAAGAGCACTTATTGTAGAGAATTTGTTCCAAAAACACTGAAAGTCTAGTACTAACGGTTTATAAGTTCTGGATTTTCGACCAAAAAAATCGATTTGTGGCCCATGGTGCTTAGTGGTGGAGGTCAATCCTTTCCTGTCGGGGATTTGCTTCCTTCCCATCCCAAAGGTTTTATTCTTTTTCAACCATCGGTTTGGTTTCGTTAAGAAAGCATTTTAATTAAAGTGAACAACTGGATGGTAAACCGTTTGCTCTTGCTCCGAGAACCGGAAGAAGAAGTACTTTGGCTATAGAAGTGCTGCCGGGAACACAAATGAAAAGCTTTTAAATCGCCTTAAAGTTGAATGGGATTTTTTGCAGTTTCTGTGAACTTTCATGCATTGAATTTTTAGTTGAAGAGCAAACGCAAGATTATGCCACTATCGATGCATTGAGTTGCCAAACGGGACCGAGCAAAGGGATAGGGGATGTGGGCGGGCTGAAAAAGCAAGTCGTTAAATTTCTCCAAAATAAAGGCAGCTTACGGTAGGTTGTTCTCTTCTATTATATAGATAAATGGCTCTGGGGTCAGAATGAAACTGCATTTATTAAGTAGGTGAGTTTTAGCATGAAACTAAAAAGGCTTTCCATTTTTCAGCCAGTCAGAATATTATTTGCTTTTTCTTCAATAAATACATTGCTGCTTCGCAAGACTTTTGAGTCCAGAAAGTTATTAACTTACTACTTTACTGGACCGGACATTCAGAAAGAGTGTCATCCTCGGAAAGGGGCAAACGAGTGGAACATCGTTCGTTGTCCAGAATTGATTTCTTTGATTAACTTTTTTATTGCTTCAAAAGCTAACAAAAAGTTCTTATTCGCGTTGGTTAGCTTTTTGCCTTTCTCAATAGAAAGGTATTGCAATTGCTCTGAAAACCGACTTTTTAACGGAGGCCCGGAGGGCCGAGTGACATATACCATTCGATTCAGTTCGTCGAGTTCGGCAAATGTCTGTGTGTGTGTATGTCTGTGTGTGTGTATGTATGTGTGTGTATGTGCGTCTGTGTGTGTGTACGCGAACACAATCTCACTCACTTTTCTCAGAGATGGATGAACCGATTTTTACAAACTTAGTCCCAAATGAAAGGTGCAACGTTCCCATAGGCTGCTATTGAATTTCTAATGGATCCGACTTCCGGTTCCGGAATTACAGGGTGATAAGTACGATCACGCAGAAAACGTCGATTTTAAGAAATTCTGCAATGAATGTATAATGGTGAAAATTTTTCCAAAATGTGACCACAACTGCTTCGATTTGTAGTACTAGGTCATTAACAGCCATTCAAAGTCTCTTTGGTCACATTGGCCACCATCATCGGTTCCGGAAGCCCCGGCGGAAGTATCCAAATTCAGACTAACAGTCACATCGGTTTCTCGGAGGTGGCTAGACCGAATCAACCAAACTTAGTCTCAAATGAAAGATGTTGCGTCCCCGTAAATGGCTATTAAATTTTATCCCCAACCGACTTCCGGTTCCGGAGTTACGGGTTGTGGCGTGCGATCACATAGCAAATTGTGATTCAAACCGATACCCCGATGGAAGCAAAAAAGGTAAAAATTTCGCTAAAATGTCTCTCAAATAACTTAACTTTGCAGTTCTAGGTCACCGACGGCCAAACAAACTTTCGTTGACTACATTGACCACCAAAGACGGTTCCGGAAGTGCCCGGGAAAAGCGGCCATCTTTCATAACTAGCAAACTCATATCAGTTTCTCGGAAATGGTTGGGCCGATTTTCACAAACTTAGTCCCAAATGATAGCTCTATTATCCCCACAGATGTCTGTAAAATTTCGCACGGATCGCTTGTATGGTTCCGGAAATATAGACTGAACGGTCCGGTCACACATGAAATTCCCATATAAGCCGGAACTCAAAATTTTTTTCAAAGGGGGGACCCCATGAAATTTCAGAAATCGAATTCGTATTTTTGATGCCAAATATCTTTAAAATGCATGAAACGTCGAGATTTTATGTTATCACGAAATTTTTTTTTTTAAATCGACTTTTTGGGACTTTGCCGATTTCGCACCTTTTTTTCAGTTCAATATTACCGTGGCTGTTTTTTCTTTTTCAAAATTTTAGAACTCGAATGATGATTTATTTTCCTGTATATAGTTGTCATGTGACGTACAATAATAAAATGTAATATATGCATTTAAAAGCTTTTAATGAATATAAACAACGCACACATTCTCGTGATTCATGATTGAGAAAGGCACAATTGCACCGCTAGGTGGATTAAAATAGGTTTTTTTTAATAAGATTTCTGAAAGAAACCAAGCATCAAGAAATTTAAATTATATTTGAAATTAATAGAGCGCTATGGCAAAAATCAATTAAGAAAACCAGAGAAATACATGAAGCCATGAATTTCGCTAAAGTTTTTTTTAATATTTGTTTTCGAGATAAAATTTTCACTTTTTTGTAATACACACACTTGCTAAAATATGGTATTACACTACGATTTCAGTCCATTTAGAAGAGAATTCTATTCTTCTATTCTAAGTACAAATCTTTAAAATGAAAAGTGGACGAGAGTTTCATTCCCCATGACAACGTTACGCCGCTTCTATAACTCTATCTTTTTTCCGGTTCTAAACCGTGCTTGTGATATATTATGCTTCTTGATTTTGCATGTTTTAATGGTTCTTTTGGAAAATATCCTTATACATCTCGATACCCTGTATGCATATAGCATTCATGTTTTCAACAAAGATATTTCGAATATTATGTTCAACAACTTTACTGAAGTTAATAAGACTCTAAATAATGTTTTAGGAGAGTTCATTCTCAGAGGCGGATCCAGAAAAAAATTTCGGGAGGGGTCGGAAATTTCGATTTTAAATTGAACATTATACAACTCGTAATACGTAATAACCTTATTAACAGAATATCAGTTTTGTTGATCAAAGTTGGTTTGGAGTAATTTTGAGTCTAAAGCTAGTATAAAATTGAAACTAATTAAAAATTTCTCAACAAGTAAAATAATTTCGGAGGGGGTCTGGACCCCCAGGACCCTCCCCCTGGATCCGCCACTGTTCATTCTACATAAATATTTTTTGGGAGATTAGTCGCCAATTTTTTTCATTTCGTGCAAAAGAAATCTATAAGATTCGCTCAAACTTTTAAAACTTTTCCGGGGTCCGGAGGGCCGTGCCCCATATACCTATCAAATACAGCTCGATTAGAAAATTGTCTGCATGTGTATGTGTGTATGTGTGTACACTAATGTCATGTAATTATTTCAGCAATGGCTAAACCAATCTAAACGAAACTAGTTTCAAATGAAAGGCAGACTGGACCATTCGAGGCTAATATTTTTGATTTTGAATATGTTGCTTTCATTCTGAGGTATAGGTGATTTTGTCAAAGTACGACAGATTTAAAACATATAACTTTCGAATACGATTACGCATATAATTGAAAAGCCAATAAAAATACCTTTCTAACAAGCTATATATTGTCGAAATCTGTTTACGAACGGCTTTACGAACGGCGGATATATTAATAGCCCTAAACTCTGGGCCTTATAAAGGGTTAAAAACTCTCGAAATAACATTTCAAATTTTTAAGAAAAAGTAATGTTCAGTGGACAACAAAGCTGTTCAAAATTCGACATTGCAGAATATTTTATATAGGGATGATGACCATTAAAACAATTTTTGCAGATAAATTCTTAATAGGGTAGACGACTCCTTATTCATCTCATTATGTCACACTATTTCGATTGTAATTCGGCGTATATTGATTGGATTGCGCTAAAATACACACCAAAAAATAATGAAATTTAAACGACATGTAAATCAATACGAATGTAAACAACAACGATTGAATCCAAAATTTGATTGAAAATTACGTTAAAATCAATTGGAGCATCAAACAGCATACCATTTTACACTTTCATTCGTGTAATATTACATGTCATTCATTTTACAACAATATTCGAGTAAAAATACATTGAAGTGCATTTGTTTTCCGTTTAAAGAAATTGTAATTTTCAATCCACGTGTAAAATTATAATAAAATTCGTTGAAGAATGCACAACAAGACGTGTGTATTTGTGGTGGAACTTAATTTTACATTTATTTTAATGCTGCAAATATGTGCATGAAAATAAACTTAAAATTACAAGATGTTTTTATCTATGTAGGTATCAGTAGCCTTGCTTTGTTTCTAAGAAGCAGTAACATAAAAAATCTGGTTTGAAAATGTAAAATACTCGCGTTTGAGCGTAACAAAAACACAAGTACAACGCGCCCTTATTTATGCTACAATTTGACCTAATGCGATGGATAGAGATAGCAGACACTGCTCTAACTAATGTATTTAAATGGGTGGGATGAATACAGGAGCTAAGATGAATTAGGACACAGTAACCCTATTCTTCAAATATTGCATAAGTTGTGAATTTTCAACTAATTCGACGAGTTTTACGAAAATCTTTCCAATCAACTGGAGTTTGCAGTTTTAGTGAACATTTTTAAAATCCTTGCATAAATTAGAACCACCCTAACTGCAATTTAAAAAAAACGGATTTCAAGGTACAACAATTTATTCAAATATATTTTTTGACGCTTGAGCTATTTAGTTAGGGTAAAAGGTTGAAATTTCTACTAAATTTACTCTATTGTTTTCGCATTCAGCGACCCAAAATTGACTTAGAAAAGATCTTTCTTCTTAGCTTATCGCGTTTAGATTCTGAATATAAAAAATTAGAGCAAAAACAAAAAACGGCAAGCAAAAAAAACGTTTTTTGAAAAAAAATCGAATTTCTTTGAAAGAGAAATTGAGTTTGATTTTCGTGTTCAGCTACCCAAAATTAATCTAGAAAACAGTTTTTCTCGCAACATTATTTTTCTTGCTAACTACTGTAATGTTATTTAAGACCAAAAGAGATATGTGAAAAAACAGAACAATTTTCACTCGGTGCTCGTGATCTTCACGTGAGAAGTTTGTCTGTCACATAAGACTTTAAAAGATTTTTTCCTGAATTATTTTTTTATGCAAAATCAACTAAAAATAAGTAATATTACAAAAAAATACTTTTTTTTGATTTTGGTTGCTCTTAAATTGTTGATATTTAAACCAAACATGTTATACATTTTTGGGGCATATCAACACCTTTCGAATGGTGAATCGATTGTGTTAATCGAAGATTTGTTTCTGAGATATTGATCAATAACTGCAAAAAGAGCTCAAAAACACGTTTTTAAAAAATTTCAAAAACTATTCTTTGAAAAAGAAAATGGTTCGACCTAAAATTGACTTAGGAAACACCTTTTTACTAACTTCATGCAATCACCCAAAATTTGTGTAATAGAATCCAAAAAGTACCTAAAAGTAATAGAAACTTACTCATCAGATTTTGGGTGTACAAACCAATACGAAACTATCACGAGCTAGTGGTAGTTTCGTATTGGTTGAATTTATGTTATCGAGAAGATTCCTTCTCGATAACAGAATTTTAACCAATCTGTTGTGCTAAGTGGATTGGTACACAAGACTCGGCCCTCCAGGCCCCGGAAAAAAACCTCCAAGGGTTGAGGGTTTTTATAAAATTCTTTTATAAAAAGCGTAAAAAAAATCAATACCATTCCTATGAAAATTTTCTTCGAACGAGCCTGAACAATTGCGTCTAACAAAAAAAAATCAGTAAAAAAACAGCTAGCCAGAACTCCAGTTAATTCATAATACTATTCTTCACTTCTGAATTGTTCGTTCAAGTCCTTCCCGGTACTGAAACATGATCTTCATGTCAAGAAGTTTTGTAGAATAATTGATTTCGTTTGTTCGTATTTTCATGTAGATGCGAGATTCTTTGTTTAGGATGGAAGATTGGTAAGTATTAAGAAAGAAAGGCATCATAAAACGGCTACTACCGCGTTTTTTCTAATCCCCAGCCAACAGATTCGACTCTGGTGATTGTTTTAGTAGCAAACATAAACCGTCCAACCTTTTCCTGTGCATTAAACCGGAAAAATCGCATTTCCCGAACCTGCTGTCTTTTTTAAGACTGCCTGAGTAATAAAGAAACATCATAAATGTTCAATTTGCAGAATGAATCCCGAGAGGTTGTTTCACACACCCACTTTCCTCAACTCGTCTACCATCTATCTGTTCTCGGTTTGGTTTTTGGCCATGGCCCGATGCTGAGTTGTCGTTTCACTTCAACACTTTCCGAAAGCCATTTCGACAACCGCTTCCTTACACATCAAGTGGTCAAGCATGAATATTCAAGTGGCTAGTTTGTGCACTGCCACTGTACCGCGGGTTATGATGATGATGCTTAGAGGTGTGGGAAATGGCGGAATATTTGCGCTGCTGTAACAGTTTCGTCACGGCCTCGGTCGCTTTCTGTCTTTTGCACCGCCATCCACCGTACTACAGCCATTCCGGATGGAAATGCTACCACCGTGGTAAATGCGGTGGAAAAAATACTTCCACCACCAGAGAAACACATCTGAATTTCCGTGGCAGCTGACCATGGGGGAGATTTTCCGTTTCATGCAACTTCCAAACCGCTGCAATACCCACACATAAACACGTGCATAGCGAAGCTGGTTCGGGGGAAACTTTTCTGCGGTGCTTTGTTGTTGGCAGGGTTGATTCGTGTTCTGACTTTCGCAGTAGTAGCGAACTTTCCGTGTCAGTTACCATCGTATTTAATATCGCATCATACAAGAGTTTTCAGCACAAATAAAAAACAAATTTTAATTAATACTATTGTTGGCACACGGTTTTTTTTATCACATTCTACACATACAGATATGATCGTGATATGTTTTCTCACTACTGTCCCAATAGATTTTAATCTGGTTACGGGAGAATTTTGGGGGGGGGGGGTAGTATTAGTATACGGACACACGTAACCAGCCTACTTTGTATTTTTAAGCTATTCGGGAGGATGTAAAACGATTTCGTAGAGTACTTGACCAATGATGTAATTCATATAAAAGGCTATTGCTATCTATAGAGTTCTATGCAAATGATTTCACTCACACTACTTGGGGGTTTGTTTTCCTCCAGCTGTCATATGTAAAACTGTCAGTCAATTTAAATGTTTGAAATCGCTTGTCTAAAGTATTTATAATGGTGTTTAAATACTCTGTGTCACTGTGAAACTTATTCCGGAGACTACAATACCGGTTGGGTTCGATACACCATGCAAATAATCCGACCGAAAAGTTTTTTTCGATTTGTTTTCCTCCAGCTATCAGAAATTATGACAGGTGGAGGAAAACAAATCATTGAAAACACTAATACAGTAACAGACTATCAAGTACTCTATTTGAATATTAAGCAAAGGAAAATTGCGAAATTCCTCGCATTCAGCGTAACTACGATCTCTTGATAACCATAATAGTCTTCAATTTGAAAATTTCCATACTGAGCTTTTGATGAGGCGTAACATATTTTCCGTAATTCATAGAATGTATTGAATGGAGCATGGAAACTATTCCCGTATCTAATCTACTAAATCTCTTAATACTCAATTATCGAAATTGTAGCAAACGAAAAGTACAACCCTGACCGCAGACACCGGTCTTCGAGGTAACGCAAAGCCTACCAACATCTACTTGGCACAGCTATATGTAGTGCGTTGCGGGATTGAAAACCAACCGATGTTGGCTGCGACATGCCTCAGCATGGTGCCGTTCTTTCCCTGCAGACGATGTTATGAATTTTCTGCTCTTTTGCTACGCTTCGCCCGGACTTTTGGGGTTTGCGAGCGTACACACACATACACAGCCACACGCGTGTACTGGAAGTCTGAGGCATTCTCGTAGCCGTTTTGGGTCTTTTGTGCAGTTTTGTCAATTAAAAAGTTTATGTTTAGGTTCACAGTAGGTCTTCGCTGGTCTGGAAAGTTTTTTTCCTGTGTTGGAATGTTCTCGTATTGTTTGACAGTGTCTTGCAAAGTTAAGAATCTCGGCGGGAGTGCAAAGATTGCAGCATCAAGTTGTGCGTTGTAGTTACAGTGCGGGCCGTTTATTGTATACTCGTATGCAGGACATTGGATCCGGTCGAAGAAACTAATCTTCATTCGCTACTTTTGTTGTTTGAAACGTTAAACTGTTTGTTTTTATGTCTGGTGTGCTCGAATCACAAACCCCACTTGACTGGCGTGTGCGAGAAGTATCCAAATAGCGACTACCAGTCGATTCGCTACCGCATCGGCCAATGGAACTCTGCTGCAGCACGAAGAAGGACAACCGGCAAGCTAAAGTGGAAGACGAAAGTCTTTAACAAAACCTCTTTGTTGAGTCACTTCGGCGAACAGCGGAATCAAGTACGTTGATGCGGCTGATCTAACAAGAAGGATTGTGACGTTACAATGCCACGAAAACTGGAGCCATGCATTAGACGGCGTGTAGCTTACTGGTTAAATGAGGTGGGCTCAGAGAGCAAGATCGGAAAGTGAGAGAGCAGCGCAAACGACGTTTCGAGAAGGTAGGGACGCTTTTAAAACGGGAGATCAAGATTAGCAAGCAAATTGCCATAAGTAGCTGTGCTGAGAAATAGGCGCCAATCCCTGGGGGATGCGTATTGAGTCGTCATGACGAAGATGAGGGCCCGTCGACACCAGCTGAAATATGTCCGGGTAAGCTAAAGATAATCGTTGAAGGTCTCTTCCTGAAGCACGATTCAACTACCTGGTCACCGATACCGTACGGCGAAGAAGACGGAGCTAACAGAGCCGAGTGGCAAGTAGGGTTCGTCGCGGTTGCGGTATTTACCGCAACCGCGCGGTATTTACCGCACCCGCACCGCAAAAACTGCGGTGCGGTAAGACACTTTTTCTTGCGGATGCGGTGCGGGAAATGAGCATTTACCGCGCGGTATTACCGCAACCGCACTTAAAAAAATAATTGATAAGTTTGCAGTCTGCATTAAAAAGTGAATTAAAACTTTGACTTTTACTATTTAAGAACGACGAAACTTATTACCTTACAATAGGGAAACATAATAAACATTTGATTGCTCTAATTTCCATGGACTTGACAATGATTGGAAAATAAATCCGAATATAATCTGTATTTGACCTATCGCTACTTGATTTTTTACATTTTGTTTATTCTAATATGATAAAACAATCTGTTACTAAGAAATAAAATCTATAAGCTGTGTCCAATATAATTTAGCATCAGTATTTTTACGACATATTTTGAACACTTTTAAAAATTTACAAGCGAACCAAATATATAAAATGCACAATACAATCATTGAAAAACAATTGAATTGCACTGTCAAATCCAATTTAAAAATGCATCATTTCTCCCGATTCCTCTTGACAATCGTGGAATTATGAATCGTTTACGATGACATTTTCTCAACTGTGAGTTTTGATTAAATTGGAGAACTTTTGATTAATTTGGAGAACTTAAAAATTTTCCTATTGATTGCTGCGGAAGAACGTTTTTGTATGTATAATGATGAAGTACATGTAGGGTTCGCAGTACCGACCCTTTTTGTCGAGAACCGGTACTACGGTACTGAAGCCCTTTTTTAAATTCGAAAAGAGCTTCAAAATGAAATTGAATGCTGAAACTGATGACCTTATTCTCAGATGATTGATTTGTGTTGATCAAAAAACATGTTTATTGTTTTTAATTGATTCGGAATGGCATGACTCATTTCAGCAGAAAATATTTTTCGTATGCGGCACCTTCTTTTATTTCGAAATCTAGGCCACTATGAAATCAATAACTGCTAAGCGGTGCGACTTTTATCGACTTTAACAGATGGTAAAAGTAAGAAATACTATTAATAACAGTAAATCAAAGCGAGAATGGCAGTAAATCCTAGCAGGTTGCTCGCTTTTCCTCTCTTGATTTGCTGTAAATTGGTTTCGACCTGCATACCAAGGCTCTTTGCTTTCCTGTAAACTATGGAGTTTTGCTGAATTTTCCTATCACTAATAATCACAAATCGCCCCATTTGGAGTAGCTCACCAAGTCTAAAATTGTTAGCTGCTAAATCGCTGTTCTTTATTTAATAAATAAAGGTTTAAGAGCAAACCAAAGGCATGATTTAGACCATAGTCTTATTACGTGCCACCCAGTAAAAAATGGAAACCAATCAGAATGTCGCTAATAAAAAAAATCATAGCAAATTTTTACTTCTCTTACGCTAGATGTGAATATTATGAAATTTTGTACAAGATCGTTAAAATTTAATAATAACAATATAAAGAATTTAAACATTCCGTTCAGTACAACGGGAGCTAGTAATGTTTAACTTATAGAAGGTAATTAATATAATTAAAAGTCATCTTGCAGACCGATAGAGAATCCACATATTTTTCATAAAAAAATTGTATGGTACCGAAAATACCGGTACTGGCTTTTCTTCAGTACCGGTATTACGGTACCAAAAATGGGTCGGTATTCCCGGGATTTTCGGTACTGGTATTACGGTACCACAACCCTAAGTACAGCTACATTTCATATGACTTCAGTGCTATGCTAAGATTTACCTTGTTTCGAAAGTATTTATCTCAAAATGTACGGAATTTTATTAATAAAACTTGCAAAGTGTCAACTTTTTTAATTTTTTAATAAATGTTACATTCTGAGGAGTCCGTCAAAGTTAATGTACGTGTAAATAAGAGTAGTATTTTATTATATTTGGTTATTCAAAAAAATTAATAATTTTTCAACACACTTTTCAAAAATACAGAGTTTTACCGCATTACCGCGCGGTGCGGTGCGGTAAATGCAGTGCGGTTGCGGTAAGCGGTGCGGTTTTATTATTTTTTTGCGGTTGCGGTGCGGACTATCCATTTACCGCCCACATCCGCACCGCGACGAACCCTAGTGGCAAGCGACTACCGACGAGCTCAAAAAAGCGTCGATATGACTAAAATCAAAGAAAACCCCCGTTCCGAATAGAATACCAACCGTGGCGCTGAAAGCTGCGATCCTGGCATATTCGGACATGTTTAAAATGCTACTACTGAAGTCTTTAGATGATGGCAATTACCCCGAAATGAGGAAGGTACAGAAGATGATGTTGCTGGCAAAGTCAGGGAAGTCACCGATCCATCCAGCCTCGTATAGAGCGCTGCACAAAAGAATGAGCTGGATCCTGAAGAGCTTCTTCCAGGGTACAGTATTGCTGTACCAGACGAACAAAGGGAAGAAGGTAATGCGAGTTGCAGCGAGCGTTCCTCAGGGCTCCATTTTCTGTCCAACTCTTTCACTCAAAAAAAAGTAAACGTTATGCCTATTGATTTTACACATAGATTTTTGCAATTAACGGAGGCATATAGACACTATTTGCTGGCACATAAACCTAATGTGTGTATTTACAAGAAATATTAATCTTACATTCACATTTCATAACTATTAGCCACATAAAACCCCATTCTATAACAATTTGCACATATAACTTATGTGTGTGCATACATAGTTTATACAGTTGACACATAGAAGGTATGTGTGCGCGTGATAACAATAGCATTTCTTCTTCATATGAATTTTAAGCGGTTTGAAGCAAATAGAATTAACGTTTGGATTTTTTTCAGTGTTGGAACGGGATGTACGATACAGTCTTAACACCACGGCTGCCCTGGAAAGTGAAAACAGCGCGATTCGCGGAAGATGTGTCACTAACGGTGATAGGTGAGACACTTGGAGAAGTAAAGGTGTCGGTGACGGAGACAATAGACGACATCGAGAGCTGGATGAACGGGGCCAAGTTGCAAATAGCTCACCACAAGACGGATGTGTTGTTGGTCAGCAACTGCAAAGCGGTTCAGCGGATACAGATCCCTGTCGAAGGGCATGTGATTACATCGAAGCGTGCACTGAAGCAATTGGGAGTTAACTATGAGTAGGTCGTCTACTTCGGAATACTTTAATCCGCTGATTTCATTCCAGATACCTCTCGAGTGTCTTCTTCTAAAGTTTCCTCTGTCGTTGGGCTTTTTTCGGCAACATTTCTTGAAATGCTCGTGTGGGGAGACGTTTATTTTTATATTTTACGAAGTTAAAAAAAATATTTATTCCATGGCTTTCATCATTTCTTATATTTTGAAATATTTTCAACAATTTTTTTCCATTTTCCTGTTTTCATTCTCTCCATTTTTTTATTTCGTTAAAAAAATATGTATTGAACATTTTGTATTATTATTATTTCTACGGTTAACTCAGTGGATCCATTATGTCCATATCCATATTTGATTACTTTTTGTTGACTTTGTTTTCTATTTTTGTTATGTTCATTATTCTTCCTTTTGTCGTTTTTCCATGTTTTCCTTACTTATTGTTATTGTAACCATTTTACAATATTTTTCTATTTCTTCAATTTTAGTCCCATTTCCTTTTTCATTTTCTTCCTCTAATTTCATTGATTATTTTATTGAATTTGTTTTATGTTGCTGTTTCTTCAACATTTTTCTACAAACTTTCAGATTTCAACTTTTTTATTGTTTCAGTTTTGTTCATTTTCTGTCGTTTCTCCGCTTTGGATTATTTTATTTTTGATATTGATAGGTTTTTGACAATTTATGCGTATTATTAATCTTGTTCCATTATTTTAAATTTCAATTTTCAGCTTTCTCAATTTGTTCCATTTCATTTACTTGTTATTTTCTCTCGTTTGTTCCTTATTTGATAATTTTTGTTTTTCTCTCTTTAAATTCTAATTCCATTGATTGTTCTTTTTGTTTTTTAATTCATTCCGTTTCTATTTTGCTACTGCAATTTGAACAAGGTTGTAATTGTGAGTTTTTTATTTATTCCGTACCATATATATGAACGAGGAACTCGCAAAAATCTGTTTTCCCCGAAACCGAAGACTTTCGAGCAAATAAGACTGTGAGAGGCTGGCAATGTTGTAGTGCATCTACTTGTCCGAATGAGTTTTTTCTTTAATGAATTCTAGGTGAAACTAGATAAAGGTCCGAACAAATTCATTCAATACCGACAGCTGTATAAATAAGAATTATTGGTAAATCGGCTCCTTTCAAAATCACTAAAAAATTCGTAATTTCGTTGACTTTGCATTTGACGCAATTTTTTGCACGATATTCAAAAAAATCTGAAAAGCCCTCTTTTTTGATTTTGGCATGTGTTCTTCAGTTATAAAAGTGTCGTCCAAGCAAGAGGAGCAACATAACGAAATATCGCTCACGTATTGCCTGTATGCGAAGAACTGGCACGCCGAGTTAGCGAAATCATTAAAAGTAACCAAATAAACTGCCCCCAGCGTAATGCCAACCGGAATGGAAAAGTGGCCCATATTTTCAAGCTGTTGAAGTTCACAACAGAAATATCTGATTCGGCAGGCTTTCTGTGCCCGTGGTTTGAAAAGTGACATTTTCATTAGAACTTTCAACCAGGAAATTTATGTGAGAATACATGAAAAAATCTTTCATGAAGCAACACGTTCATCCTATGTTATTTTGATGAGTTTGAATCCTGCCATTACGAAAAAGGACCTGTAGTGGTATGCCGCCAACATCGTTTAGGTGGCGCACAAGGGCAAGAACCCTCCCTACACACGAGGGCACACCACAATCAATAACTATTAGTCCATCGTCAAGCGGAAGCTGAAGAAGACCCATAATTATTTAAGTGGCAAACAAAATGGACGAGGTGGCTGTGTAGAATTTGATGTCAGTAGTTAAAAGACGCTTAACCGAAGGCTTAACTGAATATTTTTTTTGTATTGTATACTTATTGAGCTTATGAAAAAAATGCTTTTTAGTAACAAATTTAATCAATTCCCATGCATTCTTGTTTGACTAAATTTTGATCATACACTGCGCTGGTAGATGAGTGGTAAGCGTGACTGCCACTTTGCCCAATGGATCTGGGTTCAATCCCAGCCGAGGTCGGTAAGATTTTCATAGGTGAAAACTCTGTACCACGACTTCCTTCACAATGGAAGTATAGCCGTTGGTCCATGTGTTTATGACCCGATATCTGGTTGTGGAACAACTTCTCTGGCGCTGGTGAAAGGCATTCAGTGCGGACAGAGACCGTTGGAAAATAAACGAAATAAAAATTTAAATAAAAAAAAGCATTTGAATTTACAGCACTCAGTGTACTCTACTACAGTTTAGCCACAAAAGTTTATATGCACTAAACTTAAAAGCAGAGAACTATCTTATCAATAGATTTCGAGCTTAACCCTCCGGCACTCGCGCCGTTGTATTTTGTGCAACACCTTCCGAAACTCTAGCGAAATCTTCTTCCAGCACCAGCGGTTGCTCATACGGGGAGCCATTCGTGCGAGTGCCGGAGGGTTAACCTCTCTGTTTCTACAATGATGGAAGGGGCTCTTATGCTGGACCCCCCGAGCCCGTAATTTATCTCTACAGTCCTGTGGGTATCTAAAACATACTATAAAGAACTTATATCGTTGACAATTGGATTGAATGACATTTCGCTAATATTGTTCTATATCTCGATATGCTGAACACATAGAGCTCTTATGTCTTCAAGAATTTTGTTTTTAATAACTATCAACAACTTTACTGTATAGTCTCTGGATAATATTTTATGAATTAATTCTCCATTATTACTTCTAGGAGGATTAATTACTATTTTTTTTTTCAAAATATACGCTGCATTATATCGTAAAACTTCTCAGAAGATTGTGAACCTACAAGGTTTCGAAATTATGCGATCTTGACCGTTAGAAATTGTTTTAAAAACTTTTATTTCAGTTTTCTTAACTTTAAAAGTGCGTAATATGAGAACGTGACCTTGTTTACAAAATTTAATCGCGTCAATCATCTCAGCACTCAAATGTACAATATTAATAGGCAGCTAAATTTTCAATCCCTTTGGGTTACTATTTTTTATAATTGATGATACTAAAATATATGGAATACTCATAAAAACCGATCTAGGTGTGCTAGAGATTAATAGAAAACGCCATTTTTCATTAGTTTTCCCTCTACTTTCAAAAAAAAAAAAATATACAGTCACTGCGTATTGTTTTTTTTATTGAACATTGTTTATTGTTAGACTGCCACCTGGTTGTGAGATCACCAGTGATTGTAAGTAGATTAACCGTTGTGTGTCCGACGCGGTACCCGGGTACCTTTTTAAGTTTCAATTAATTAAATTCCTATGTTTTATCCTTAGCTGGAAATTGAAACTTTGTGACATCTTAGAACTTTACTAAGTCAAGCTTTTGGGTTAATAATATTGTTGATACAGTAAGGGGGGGGGGAGTTAGGAGGGGCTCCTAAATTTTTTTTACTACGTAACAGGCCGACGTGGGTACCCAAGTACCCACAAAACTGAAATACCAATAACTAAGGTAATTTCCAACCGATTTTGATGCTTTTGGGTGTTTTGAATTCAGGAACTCATCCGATTTTGGACTAGGTAAAAATGAATCGGGTTACTTTATTAGGTTTCCGGGAATCCGGGTTTCCGGAGGCAGGTTCCAGTACTGTAATACTATTTGTGAACTTCAATGGAATACTAGTAATATGGGTATCAAAATTCTTGGAATTGCATCAGTAGGTTGTATCTCGTGGTTTTGGAACCATTTGGTGATTTGACCCCGGAACGGATATTCCGAAGCTGGTTCCCGTGGGGCCGTGAGTGGCCATTCCATTCCAATTTCATTTTTTTAATTGCCATAGGGTCCCGTAACAATAAATAACAGACTTCCGAGACAATTTGAAGAGTTTTGATACTCGTATTGACAGAACCAGTGCAGTAAAATTTCATTTCATTCAATCGAAACTGAATGAACGCAGTCAATCAGTCGTCTACGGTAGCATTCATATTCATTTAACGCATCAGATGCTGTTGATCTGAAGCTCGGTTCATGGCTCTTCACTCACCGTCGCTTTCAAATGAGTCGCAATTCATAGTCAACCTCCTTCGTTTGATCTTCTCAAATGAATAGATCCGCTTTCAATTTACCCAGTGAGTACCAGTCAAATGAGATCCGGGTAAGCCTAAGACAAGAAGAGTCAACTGGCTTCGTGTTTTTGGTTATCTTGCCTTTCTTGTGCCAGATAACAGATGAGTGTATGCAGCTTGCGAGGTTGGCAGTGCAGCCAATTTCTTTGTCATATTTAGACATGTTGCTATAATACACATAATAATGACCGTTTTATTAACACACATTTCGCCAAAGTTTATCTGGTGCTAATCAATCCAACATTTTTATCACATACTTCATGTTTCTAGCAAATTTGGCCAGCTAACAGCCTATTCATCAGAATCAAATTTGCAATAAAGATATAATAGAGATGAACGTACTACCAAATACGTTTTTCATTGCAACCAGTTCCAACAAGTTGTTATTACTAGATTCATTATTTTTTGTCTGAAATCTGCGAATTTGAGAAATTTTGAAAAATAATTATGATAGCCGCAGTATGCTATCATTATTGTACGAAGCTGTCAAATTATTTGCTAAAATCAAATATGTAATTCAGCAATTTTCTTTGCACCTCTACCAATATTGGTAATGACATGGTAATGGGGTAAAACACTTCCACACTGGTTCTATGAGAACACATTACGAGCACAGTCTACAGACACGAGAATAGTCGATGTTCTCTATCAGAAAGAATTCGAAAAGATTTTGCTCGGCATGAATGCTATAAACAGGTCATATCGATGGTGGGTTTATTGATTTGAAGTAACCAAAAGTCGCCATATTGGATTGATTGCAAAATGTCCTCAATCATCAGTTTCCGTCATCTACTGACCAGCCTTGTAAAAGCAATATAGATATATCTAGCCAAACATGTCAAATGGTCCTAAGTGCAAATGACAGTTTCTCTTTGTTTACTTTCTCTTTCGCTAAAAACTCGGCAGTTTATACGTTTGTTACTCAACTCTTAGCAGAATAAGCTAGTCGACATCAGAGTTTAAATGACTTTAACCATCGAGCTTGAGCTTTACCTTGTGCGACCACCCCTGGCTGCCACTCCTTTATCGATGTGGACTAGCTGAAGTTGCAAGGGAATCAGAAGGTAATTATGCTTGGGATTATGGAAACATCTTTCAATATGCAACTCCTGGTAATCCTAAAGTGTTTATTGATCAATACCGGCATCGGCCAGGCCCGAACGTAGATCGCAGAAGGAACGTTCGTCCGATACTTGCTTTTGCTAGAGGCCGTATATACTACTGCGCACTCCACAAGTATCACAGGAGGAGGATATTTCTTGAGCGTTTTTTCAAAACGTCATATCTGCAATGAGTTACTCTCTTTGTTTACTTTCTCTTCTGTTAATAATTCGGTCACTTTAACATTTATCCCTCAGCTCTTTGCATAATATGCTAGTTAAAACCACCGTCTTTCGATCTGTACTGTAAAATAAGTGAAAAGTGTTATAGTGACGCCGTAAAAATCGAAAGAGAAAGTATAAACAGAGAGTAACTCATTGCAGATATGACGTTTTGAAAAAACGCTCAAGATTTGTTAGTAACCAGATATCGACCCACCAACTCATGGACCGAAAATCAACGGCCTTACATCCCTTCCGAAGGAAGAATTTTCATCTCAGAAAAATCTCGACGACCTCGGCTGGGATCGAATCCAGACCAACTGGGATAGGTGGCTGGCACGCTTACCACTCAACCAACTGCGCCTTCGTTTGAAATGACTTTAACCATCGATTTCCGTTATCTATCATCTTGGACCTTTAACGAGTTCGACCGCTTACTCCTAAGACAAGACAAGGCAACTAGTAATACGATTTGTGTATATTTCTGTATTTTGGTAGTACGTCCATCTCTATATAAATTTTTGTGGCAAATTTGATTCTGATGAATAGGCTGTTATGCTGGCCAAATTTGCTAGAAACATGTAGCATGTGATAA
This sequence comes from Topomyia yanbarensis, assembly GCF_030247195.1. NCBI lineage: Eukaryota > Metazoa > Arthropoda > Insecta > Diptera > Culicidae > Topomyia > Topomyia yanbarensis. The sequence continues at coordinate 113,339,318 of NC_080672.1, read as the reverse complement.
AAATGTTGGATTGATTAGTTCCAGATACATTTTGGTGTATTATAGTAACATATCTAAATATGACAAAGAAATTGGCTGCACTGCCAACCTCGCTAGCTGCATACAGTCATCTGTCAACAATTATTCAGCAGGGTACAAGAAAGGTAAGAAAAGTAAAAATACAGACAACTTCTCCAAGATAAGGAGAAAGAAAGGTTCGGAACATTTGTCATTTTTGCGTGTATTTGTTTTATACTTGTAAAATAAAGCATGGCCACCGGGCCCCTGGTAGTAAACATAATCATCCGGACGAGCATCCCGATTCTTTGACGCACGATGAAAAGAGAGAAAAGGCCGGGTTTTACCTTTTTATCTCGAAACTACTGATAAAAAATAATTATTACCAAACCAAAACAAAACTTATATTAACAGCAAAGCCCACTACGTCATTTGTTTATTCTTTTTTTCATATCCTCCTGATTTATCAGCTTCATCGAAAAAAATGACAACCTCACTCATACAGAGAAAAAATGTGCCTACCTGTATCCGTCTTGAGTTGTCTCGTCTTTTCATAGCCTTTACCCTATATGTATTTATTATCTTGTCTTTCATGTCAGTGTTCATTCATATTCATTTGTGAGTGGTTTATTGGAATGGCTCACTTCCATTAACAGAGACCGTGCTAATGTGAGGTTGGTTTTCAATAGAAACTAAACAGGCAAAAACGTCAAATGACCAGAACCTGTTATTCAATTGACAGTGAACTCTGAGTGACTCAAACGAAGACGGCAGCAGAACTCAACTGATACAGTGGTGGTATGCTTACAGTGAAAGACTCGCAGTTTCAATTGAAACGAATATTTTCGTTTGAAATTGATATTTTACCGCACTGGACAGAACATTATTAAAATTTACAAATCATACCCTAGTACTGGAACATTACCCCGGAAAATCCGGATTACCAATCACCAGATTCATTCATCCGGTTCGATTTTATAAATCAAAAAGTAGACGAGTTCCTGAATCCAAAAAATCTAAAAGTGTCCAAATCAGATAAAGGAAGCCATAGTTATGAGCATTTCAATTTGTGGGTACCGCGGATACCCACGTTGGCCTGTTAAAAGTGGTTTTTTTGTTGGACACATAATAGTTTATACGAGACTTTTTATTGATGCATTCTGCTTGGATGTCTACAATGAACTATACTTTGTTGAGTGGTACTGCACCTCTCGTTAGCTATGTACATGTACGCGTCCCTACGACAATGCTCATATATGATACAGTAGAGGTATGTGCTAGACAGGTATATAGGGTGACCAGAAAGTCAACTATTTATTACAGATTACACCTGCGAAATGTCGGTCTGTTATCTAGTGTTTCGTCATCGATACTGCGATATGAGGCTCCTGCCTGGGGCGCGGCACTGAAAACCAAGTGGAACCGCGAAAAGCTGAACAGGACGTTCCGGCTGGTGGTCGTACGAGTTGCGATTGCGTACCGGAGGCAATGTACGTTATCGTCGAGATGATCTCCATCTGCATCACCCTGGCGGAGGATATCAAGTGCTACAATCAATGAATCGTCAGAAATGTGAGGATGACGATGAGAATCGATTAGATGGTAACGTGGCAGCAGGAATGGGACAATACGGAGAAAGGAAAGTGGACCTACCGGCTCATCCAAACCTGTCGACGTAGGTCAATAGAAAGCACGGAGAGATTACCTTCCACCTGAAACAGCTTCTACGAGCCACGGCTGGTTCACGAAATATCCTCATCGGTTCGAATACGCAACGTCACTACTATGCCCGGAGTGTGAGAGCGTCGAGGAGACATCGGAGAATGTGGTCTTTGAATGTCCGAAGTTTGAAGTGACGTGCAGGGAGCTACTTAACAGTTATGTGTCCAACAAAAAAAACACCTTTAACAGGCCAACGAGGGTACCCGGGTACCCACAAATTGAAATGCTCATAACTATGGCTTCCTTTAACCGATTTGGACACTTTTAGATATTTTGGATTCAGGAACTCGTCCACTTTTTGATTCTGTACAATAGAACCGGAATATTGGATCTGGTTTTTGGTGATCCGGATTTTCCGGAGTAATGTTCCAGTACTAGGGTATGATTTGTAAATTTTAATAATGTACTAGCAATATGAGTATCAAAACTCTTCAAATTGTCTCGGAAGTCTGTTTTTTATTGTTTCGGGACCCTATGGCAATTTTAAAAATGGAATTGGAATGGAATGGCCACTCACGGCCCCACGGGAACCTGCTCCGGAATGTCCGTTCCGAGGTCAAGTCACCAAATGGTTCCAAAACCACGAGATACAGCCTACTGATGCAATTCCAAGAATTTTGATACCCATATTGCTAGTATTCCATTGAAGTTCGCAAATAGTACCCCAGCACTGGAACCTGCTTCCGGAAACCCGGATTCCCGGGAACCGAATGAAGTAACCCGATGCACTTTTACCAAGTCCAAAAGTGGATGAGTTACTGAATCCAAAACGTCCAAAAGTATCGAAATCGGTTGGATATTAGCTTAGTTACGGTCATTTTAGTTTTGTGGGTACTTGGGTACCCACGTCGGCCTGTTACGTAGTAAAAAAAATTCAGGAGCCCCTCCTCACTCCCACCCTTACTATAACAACAATATTATTAACCCAAAAGCTTGACTTAGTGAAGTTCGAAGATGTCACAAAGTTTCAATTTTCAGCTATGGATAAAACATAGGAATTTAATTAATTGAAACTTAAAAAGGTACCCGGGTACCGCGTCGGACACACAACGGTTAAAACGGGAGGACCGGACATCAACCCGTATAATGAAACCTTCAGAATGACAAGCGATGTAAAGACGTGGAACGTAGTCAATGGAGTTGTACTGTAGATCATGACCGTCTTACGTATGCTAGATTCACCGCTGGGGACTAAACTGAGTAGGCCGCGGCGAGACACCACCAGTCGCGAGTCATCGGGGAACCAGTAAACCGGACGTCCTGCTTCATCGGAATCGCCGAACTGACCTCGGCACCTAGCTGAATGGCTCGGTTTCGGGAGAACTTCTCTTGCGAGAGGAACTCTCCATCGGAGTAGGTCAGGTCCATCGCCGGGGACTACACCAAGAAGTTCGCGAACAAGTCGGGAAGCTGAAGTAGTGCTAAATGACACAAAAAGGGAACTAAAGGGCTGAAAGAAGTTGCGGTGCTAAATGGCAGCGGACACGGAGCCAAAGGGCTTGGTACTACAACCGAAGAAGAATCGGTATCGGGAGAACTTCATTCGCCAGGGAACTCTCCGTCAGCGTATAGTCAAATTCACCGCCGGGAACTAAACTGAGTACACCGCGACGAGACACCACCAGTCGCGCCGGGGCTCCAGCAAACCGGACGCACTACTCCACCGGAATTGCCGAATTGACCTCGGCACCTGGCTGGTTGTCTCGCTTTCGAACTTCTCTCGCCGGGGAACTCTTCATTGGAGTAGGCTAGATCCATCGTCGGGGACTAGACCAAGTAGTTCAACGAAGAAGTGGTACTAAATGGCACAAAGGGAACCGAAGGGTTCAGTAAATTAGACAGTCTGAAGTTTGCTGCCCAGATAGTCCTCGTAGGGGGAGCGCACTAATTCTCGACCCACAGCTAGCTTTCCCAATACCATACAGAAAATGCTACGTTGTGTGGATGGTCAAAAACTGGTAGTGTATCAAGGATGGGTGCCGCAACTCTACTGAAAGAACTAACTACTAAGTAGTTGGATAGGAGTGTGTGCTGTGCACATAAAAAAACCTCTTCCCGAAGTAATGCCGTAACGTAATGCCGGGGAGGAATCAGGTTACGTGCCAGAGTAGTTGTATTAGCGGGTCGGATAGCTACCCAAACCCGTTCCTTGAGTTGTTCGTTTTTGTACATTTTTTTCCTGCTCAAGATGTTTTTGAACATTTCTTTCTGCTCTCTAAAAACATTTACATACATATATATATCTATCTATCTATCTATCTATCTATCTATCTAACTATCTATCTATCTATCTATCTATCTATCTATCTATCTATCTATCTATCTATATGGACTCTTGAACGGCTTAACCGATTGCCGTAAAAATTTATGCGTATTTGACATTTGTTATGGAGCGTGTTTGTATGCTATAGATAAGGGATTATCTACCTGCAAGATGTCGCTTCGGAAAAAAATTGTGTTTTCCTCTTATTTCGTTGAAAGTCGCAGCAACGCGCGATGGGTATTAGCTAAATATTCATATACCCCCCCCCCCCCCAAAGGTTTCTTACTACGCCACTGGACAGGACACATATGACGAATTGGACGACGACTTTGGGTTAACAAACGTGCTGTTCTACTACCTGTTTACAGAAGGATGACACCGACGTTTAATGGCGAGTGTGGCTGTCTCCGTTCCGTTAAAATCTCGGCAGGTCTCCGAATTCATTCAAAGCTTGTCTCCATTTAGTTGGTGGTGCTAGATTCGGATGGACCATTCACGATTTTACGCCGATCCGGCTTTGAATGCTACTCACCATGAATGATAGTGTCAACCCTAGCACGATCTCCATGTTTGCATAGATAAACATGGGATCACAAGAGGCGATTATATACAACGAAATGAGATAGCGACCTGGAGTTGAGACCCACCAGCATGGAGACATCCACAAAACCAGCTATTATTGGAGACGCACGCGGAGCAAAGGAAGACGCGATTACGGTTGCAAGAAGTGATATGCTGCCGAGATCACCGGTTGCGCCACCGGTAGCCACAGCGAGTACCAGCAGGGGTTTGGTACAGAGTGAGCCACAAGGAAACCAACGGAAGATGGGATTATTGAATCGAGTGTTCACCTCGAGATCAAGTAGCGACACCTCACAGAATGACTCACATCTCCGTAATCGTAATTGATGGAGGTGAGCAAAAAGATCTACGAGCTCTATGAGTTAGTGAAGGACAAGCTCAATATTCGGACCAAAAGGAGGAAGCGAGTGACAGGTATTAAATCGGCCGTAGCCAGAAACTGAGGTGACACCGAAGAGTCACCAAAATGCTCGCTCGGAGAAAAGAGTGAGAGATACGTAGGGAAAGCAAGAGGACCCGGAAAGGCTGAAGAGCGAGCTGGAGGGCACCAGCGACCAGAGAAACGTTGAGAAAAAGCCATGGTTGTTGCATCGTGGGAAGCCAGTAGGTGAAGCGGAAGGAGCGGAGACAAAAGGAAGAAAAGAAGAAGGAAACAGAGAAGAAAAATAAACGCAAGCATTCTCGGGAGAAACAACGGGCAATGCACTGATAATCGAAGCGAACGGCATGACGACCTACGCGACTTTTCTTAACAAGATAAGAGAGGACCCTGAGCTGAAGGAATTGGGAGAGAATATTGTTAAAATGAGGCGCATTTAGAAAGGCCAGATGATCATTGAGCCGAGAAAGAATCCTTTTGACAAGAGCTTGACCTAACGCGAGCTCGTTGTCAAATGTAATGCAAGGAGACTGAGCCGAGCGGACACGTTGGCTAAGTGGCAGCAAGAGTGGGACAACACTGAGAAAGGAAGGTGGACCCACCGACTCATCCCAAAAGGGTGTGCTTAGTATAAGGAACCACCATTGGGACCAAGGGGTCTGTTGGTGTAAATAAATAAATAAATAAATAAATAAATACATAAATAAATAGATACATAGGAAGCATGGAGAAGTTCACTTCCATTTGACGCAGTTTTTGTTCGGGCATCGGTGCTTCCGGAAGTATCTGCATCGGGTTGAACATGCTTGGGTCACCCATTTGCTCGGAGTGTGTCAACGTGCAAGAGACACCGGAACACGTGGTCTTCGAATGCCCTAGGTTCGCAGAAGTTCGAAGGGTGCGACAGTTGACAATATCGTCAAAGGGTTGTGCAACGACGAGCATACCTGGAACACTATCAACAGAGTAGTTACGAGTATACTCATCGATCTGCAGAGGAAGTGGCGAAAAGACCGACAAATTAGCGCCATTGGCTAGAGGAAGTGGCGGTGTAGACAGGTCGCCAGGGCGCCAGTGAACAGTACCTAAGGTTTCACCGGAATCACCGGACCGACCTCGATTCGTAGCTCGTGAGTAGACGAGATCCGCCACCGGGGATTAGACCGAGTAGACTGCATCGAATAGCTAGCAGTGAGTCGTTGGGGCGCCAGTGAACCGATAGTTTCGCTCCACCAGAAATCGCTGGATGGACCTCAATACCTACTAGCTGGCCTGGAACTAGATCGAGTAGAACGGGATGAAGCGGAGTGATAAATGGCTCATGGAAACGAACATCGGTACCGAAAGAAATTCCGTTACCATGGAACTCTTGGTCGGGGTAGGGTAGTTCTCCGCCGGATAGTATCCAAGTAGATCTCTATAAAGCTGGGAGTTAAATGGCTCAAGGAAGTGGGTATCGGTGTCGGTAGAAATTCCTCCTTTGGTGAACTATCGGTCCGAGTAGGAAGAGCTCTCCGTCGGGGACTATCCGAGTCGATCGTTATAAGGCCGGTAGCTGAATGACTCACGGAAACAGGAGCTAAATGGCTCATGGAATCAACAGCTGAACGGATCACGGGGATGAGAGCTGATCGCATAATTGAGGAAGGCAAGCAGCAAGAAAGAGAGAGGGTTAAATCAAAGCTCATAGATCGAGCCATTTCTCGAACAAAATGGGGCTCCCAGATAGAGCAGAATAATGAGGTGCGACGAAAACACAACGACCCCCCCCCCCCTCCACTAAGTAATACCTTGTTGTAGTTCCATGGGGATGAAGGGCGAAATAAAAAAGGGAGTGTTTTCAGTGGTTAGGCACACACGTGAGTCGTGATTCCCACACAGTTCCAATACCGTACAGGCTAAGGCTTTTGATGCTTTTCAAACCATACTTTAAAAAAACATTGTCCCAAATCGGACTTCGTAAAAAAATACAGTTTGAGCGAATTCTATGCATTTTATTTATAAGAAATGTGAAAACTTCAATGTATTCACGTTCATTGCGAAAAAGTGCAAAAAGTGAACATATACAAAAATATTTGTTACGGATAAATGCGGTACTTTCACATTATCCGAAACTTTTGCAAGTTGCTCCCTGCTTGCCACATCCAGTAACATATCCAGATGTAGTAGTTCTGATAAGGTTGGCTTCCTTTAAATTTTATGGGTATTTAATTTAAATTAATTCAGCCAACATTCGGAATACCGCACACATAATATTTAACTATGAAATCAGCTAAGTGAAAGTATGACGAGAGACCAACGCACGATTAACGTTCTTTGACGATGAATAAATTAAATTTATTATTCTTTCCACACAAATGCTCCATTCCAATTACGTAAAAAACAGTCTGGCTCATAAAAGATGGCCTACGGGCCAAAATCAATTTAATTTTATAAATTTTATTTTCAGTGAACAATTTTAATTAATCAATTAATACCGTTATACAATGACTTGCTTTCGATGTTAATGAATTCTGAATTTTTTTCGATCATTGTTGGTGTCTCAAAGGCACGATCCAATTATATCCTCAAAACATGAACTTTTATCTTAATTTTCTAGTATTGTCCAGTATGTAATAACTTACCCATGGTATGCCAAGAGTGATATTAGGAAAAATATACACGCCAAAACATCCGCTCGTCCGACAATGCCCGTTACCTGCAATGGAATATATCGAAAGAGAAAAAAAAACGAAAATTCAAGATCAGAAGTAGTGATAGATAACTGTATACAGGGTATGTGCGAAATTGTTGCACTAAATCTTTCCTTGAAACATAAGAATGAACAGATGACATGTGATTCGTTCATTCTTATGTTTTAAGGAAATGGCAAAATTAGACATTTTAAATTTCAATGCGTCTGAGAAAAATAAAACAAAACAAATTACAGCAATTGAACAATATAATATGTACAAAAGGCTTGGAAAGTGTATGAATCACGATCACTCGAAATTAGCACGAGCACGAACTTCATCCACAGTGTGAAAAAATTATTTCTTAGATGCGATGTTAATCCATTCCTAATTTAAATAAAGTGTCGTTGAACTAGATTCCAATAAATCCTATTACATAAACATTACTTTGCTGTATTATACAAGATAATCCAAAATAAATAAAAAAAATTCATTACAATGCAATTAATAAACAACTTTTTACAGAACACTCAATTTGTGCAAAAACACCGTACGCACCCTGTAGCCGATACACAATTTTCGTTTCATCCCACAATGAACTTTTCACCCCTTTCGATCCGGCCAGACGGAGAAGTAGAGCAGTGACATCTGGGGGAAGCGGATAACAATTTCTACCGGTTTCCGATTAATGAAAGTGGTAGTAACTTTTACCGAACTCATTTGTCGATGGAGTACATTTTTAATGATTGTTTCTCGGTTCCCGTTTGTCGTTTGCCTGGGGAGTTTGCTTCTGCAGCGTGTACTTGTGGGCAAACAGGTGATGTTTCTTCCCTTTGGTATGGTCAGCTGGGGACTTTTATGTTTCCCCGACAAATGAGAAACTTTTGATTGCATTTTGGGAACACATCCCGTATCAATTGAAGTTCATTGTTTGTTGGATGCTGCACGGTGATGATGCATGTGATTTTTCTTTTATCTTAGAAAATTGTAGCTGAAGCTAACTGTTTAGCTAAATTGCTCTATTGATATTCATAGAAGATTATTCAATCGTTCAACTGAACCGACAAATGACACTCTGGACATCATCGCATGCAACCACACCAAACTCATTTGCTATCATTCGTGACACGTTTTTTCTCGCCTTTTGAATTTTACAACCAGCTAACTCTTTCGGTTTGGTCCGTCATAGTCAGCGCGATCCAGTAGACACCTTCACTGTCACACCACACGACCAGATTCGCACCATTAGCCATAGGTACCCATCTGTTGAAGGGATACCTTTCACCAGAGCAGGAACTCGGAAGTAGATGCAAGTACTGCTTTCTCCCACCCCCACTCAACCAGCCATTCTCGGTACATGTGGCATTTTGACACCCCACTGACTGGCACACAATTATTGCCATATGCACCAGTCTTCGGTGGAAAGAGGGTGGGTCACCATCTCGAAGTGCAGTTTTAGAATGCTGAAGCTTTCACGATCGGTTGCCTGGTGCCATTCAAGCGGTGAGAGAAAATCGATAGCTGCAATTGACATGAGCTTAATATCAATGACAGACATGGGCTTCGTTGTGGCAGTTTAGCAACTTTTATTGGTGGATTGAGTGGTGATAGCGCTTGTGTTTCTGAACGGTCCCAAATTAGTGCTCAAAACGTGGGGAACGATTGTCAGAAAGTTGAAAAGGTAGTGTCTAATTCAAAAACAGATTCAGCTGAACATTGATTGACGCGTGGTTCCGTGGCAAGAATAAACGGGTGATTTCGGGAGAATCAGCGCGTTGGGTTAGATGCCGCATTCTACATCTCATAGGGACCATTCATAAATTACGTAACGCTTTTAGGGGGAAGGGGGTACGACAAGTTGTGGACATAGGGAGAGGGGAGCAAGCTAGATCGTTACGTAACATGTTTTCACCGAAGAAAATTTTTTCAAGGAATTTGTTACGTAATAGAGAATGGGGGGATGGGTGACAATTTATGACATTGGGAGAGGGGGGAGTCAATTTTGGGAAAATTTAGCGTTATGTAATTTATGAATGGTCTCATATATAAAGTCATTTTAGATATTGCGAGTTTGTCCTTGGAAGAATTACAACACTGGAGATGTAAAATAATCCTTATTATTAACCTACAAAAATATTATTTAGGATTATGTACGTCCAGATCGTAGAGTACCAAAAATTTTTAGAACCCCGTTAAAATTTCGTTTTTTTTTTAAAATTGCGCGTTTTCTTTTAGTAAATCATGTATCAGTTGAATAGTTGAAACTTTTCACAAGGCATTTTTGACGTCAGAATGTCACTAAATGATCCTATGCTTTAGGGATAGGATCTTCATGTGGTATATCCAGAAATAAACGGATTAAACGCCGCACAAATTCCGGACACTGATATTTGCGATGAAACTATTGACTATGTGACTTCGATTACTTCGAGGAGCTATCTTTTGTATTTTGAGTACTTTAATGTAAAGGTGGCAAAATTTGATTTAAGGGGGTATGGTACTCATACAAAAGAATAACTTTCTCATTTATTCTTTGGATGGTTTGTAGTGTAGCGGAATTTATTTTGAGAAAATTTGTCGAAGATGTAAAATGTTTATCTCTCAGAAAAAAAAGTTTTAAAGTGACATTTCGAAATACCGCCTGAAAAAGATTTTTTCTGCTTTCACTTTTTTATTTGAATTTTGACATTTTCGCAGTGTTTTGGAAAGCTGTGGATGCTTCAAAATTCCACTTTTATTACGGAACATTTCAACTCGCTCTCTATTCTTTTTAAGGTTTTTAACTGCTTTTTTTGATTTTAACTCTAACTAAAGCCCATTAAGGCTACAGTTTGCAGAGTAGCAGGTAGTAGCACACACCAAAAAATATGAAATTTATCGCAGACGTAATTGACAAACCGTAATTTACGAAACAACGAAACATAATCGTGTCTCGTTTAATTTTACATGATACATTTACTTTACATGCGCAGTGATATAAAATTACATTAATTACCATTCAAAACAAACGCTATATGTGAATTACGAAATGAAATGCCATGTAAAATTAAAATCAAACGTAAAACTAAGTCATTTTTGATGCTCGTATATGTCAGGGTCAGGAGACGTAAATTTAGACGATTTTTTTTTGGTGTGCAGTTAAACTTATTATATTTTTGGTTAGCAATATATGTATAACGATACATCGATACATGTGATACTGCAGCGTCTCGCTTGAATAGACCTCATTTTCTTGAAAAAGCGTTGAAAATTGATGATTTTTTTCATGACAAATACCATTTTGGTATATTTGAGAGACTTGTCACAATTAATAAAAATGATTTAATCCTATATTGTTTCGTTTACTTTGATGTAGGATTTTTTTTTTGAAAATGTGGGGCATCTTTTCCGGAATTACCGTATATCAAATATTTTTGATATGTTCCAAGTCAGATAAAAAGTTGAAATAGTTTTTCTGCTCATAGGGACATATAATTGTCGTATACGCAGCTCACATGGGTACGATTCTCAACCCCGCACATAGGGTTAGAAATTTTTCTAAAAGATATTTTTGTAACCCGACAGATCATAAGGTTTAAATATTAATTTTATATTTTAAAAGAATTGTTGCGTTTTTGCGACGGTTTTTTGAGTGGCAGTATACTAATTCATAAGTATGTATTAATAGAATAATTCATTATAGTATGTGTTAGTAGAATCAAAGTAGGATAGGCTGAATGGAAACGAATCACGTGAAATCATTGAAAGTAAATAAATAATCTTCGTTGCGCTTTTCATCGATTTGCGTATTTTTGTTGCAAAAAATATTTTTGTCTTTGTGCAACGAAAGCATAGATTGCTATCATGCACGCATTCAACCGCAAACAAATTAGGTATAAACATTCTCCTCAAACATTGAACCCAATCGAACGGTGTAGAGTTGTACAATGCTCGAATCGAGCAGCTGTGTGAGTATATCGCATCCGTACACAAATGGAAGATACGCACCAAGTAAAATGACGCTAGTGATGATGGGTGGAGCGATAGAGACAACTAGTACCACGACGCTAAGTTAATTGTGTTCGTATATGGAGCTCGACTGTACAAGCGTTTATGTGTACGTGTTTTATACAAATTAATGCGATCGAGATTGTACATAAAATGTGTGCTTGAAACGAGCACAGAACAAGGGAAAGCATGATGTTTGATCGGACAATCTCAGTCGCCTGTTGAACGGCTCTACGTAGCGTATCTCCACAGCTAGTGTAGTGGCATTCTCAGTCTGCTCACTGGCTCTGGAAGTATACAGCGCAGTGCTCTGCCTGCCGTTCATCAGGTAATTTAGCTTGTTCGACCAATTCTGTTCCTTAAATAGTCGATGATGACATTATTCATAGAAACGTAGCGCGCTAGGTACATAAATCTGTCGTGCTAGACTTGGTAAGCGCTAAATTCTGTAAGAAAATGCGTGGTATTTTGACGATCATAAACATTATTTAAAATGTCATGATATCAAACATCTGTGGGATCATTCATTGGAATCTATTTTAAGAAGTATTTCTGAGTGTTATGTGCCAAAATTTCTAAAATTCATCATAAGATGTCTGAACAACGTTTAAAATCTAACATATCATTTTTGTAAAATTTCCATATCGAAAATACAGACGTATTCCTACGTCAAAAACAGTTTCATCTGGGTGTGGGCGTAGCGTAGTTGGTAAATCGATTGCCTTGTACGCAGCGCACCTGGGTTCGAGTCCCGACTCCGCACACAGGGTTAGAAATTTTTCTAACCCGAAGAGGCGAATAACCTTGAAGTTAAAACCTCTATAATTGAAATAAAATAAAATAAAATAAAATAAAATAAAATAAAATAAAATAAAATAAAATAAAATAAAATAAAATAAAATAAAATAAAATAAAATAAAATAAAATAAAATAAAATAAAATAAAATAAAATAAAATAAAATAAAATAAAATAAAATAAAATAAAATAAAATAAAATAAAATAAAATAAAATAAAATAAAATAAAATAAAATAAAATAAAATAAAATAAAATAAAATAAAATAAAATAAAATAAAATAAAATAAAATAAAATAAAATAAAATAAAATAAAATAAAATAAAATAAAATAAAATAAAATAAAATAAAATAAAATAAAATAAAATAAAATAAAATAAAATAAAATAAAATAAAATAAAATAAAATAAAATAAAATAAAATAAAATAAAATAAAATAAAATAAAATAAAATAAAATAAAATAAAATAAAATAAAATAAAATAAAATAAAATAAAATAAAATAAAATAAAATAAAATAAAATAAAATAAAATAAAATAAAATAAAATAAAATAAAATAAAATAAAATAAAATAAAATAAAATAAAATAAAATAAAATAAAATAAAATAAAATAAAATAAAATAAAATAAAATAAAATAAAATAAAATAAAATAAAATAAAATAAAATAAAATAAAATAAAATAAAATAAAATAAAATAAAATAAAATAAAATAAAATAAAATAAAATAAAATAAAATAAAATAAAATAAAGAAAAAAGTTTTATCTATTTAATATTTACTATAATTCTTGTAATTTTGACTGTCACTTGAGAAATTTTGAAATTTCTTTTAAATTATATTATTGTACATAATTTAATTGTAGACAACAAAGGCATTCGTGTTTTAGGTTAATGTATGGGAACATTTTCATCAAAAATATACATGGCAACATTTTTCTAACCATGACAATTTTTTGTAATTACATATTTTAATTGAAAAACACTAAAATTTTCAATAAATAAACTTTAAAAGAAAAATTGGACATTCGAAGCTAATTTAAGCAAATGTCAAAGTTGCAATCAGGATTAAGATTGATTGATAGTTTACTGCTGCTTTAACAACAGTCAGGGATGTAATGCACCTCAGAGCGAATAAAGAGAAGAATGAAAAACGCTCTTTGAACTTTTTATGCGAACCACCGCTCTTCTCTTTCACAATAAACTTCTTCACTCCGATGCGTGTTGCTCCCATATATGTGCATTCTACTACATGGCTGCACACCTTAAAGAGTAGAAATAAAGAGGCTCTTTAGTGTGAATCCTGTCCCCACGCGCACGGAAGCAGAGAAAGCAACAAAAAACATTTTAAAACGTTCTTCCGATCAATCTTTATCTGATTCGTAGTTTGATTCGCCTTTCTACCTGCTTGAAAGTGAAGGGAGGCATAAAAAGTAGCTCTTCGAGGTGACTCTTTGCGCGAAATTGTGCGGCTTTTGGTGCACAGATCTTTTTCTTTTTCGTTTTCAAGTTTCTCTTTGTGCGGTCATTTTGCACATCGCAGTGTTTTTGTGCTGCTCTGTTTTTCATCTGTGTATTTCGCTTTTTGTGCACATTGTGTGAGCAAATAACAAGCCTGACCCCAGTAGATCATTTGCTGAATGGGAATTAGAATAAATTGGCTCGAATGGAACGTTTCGCATGTATTTCAGAGATTTGAACCTTACTATGACTTGTTGAAAAGTTTTATAATGGGAAGGTTACCGAAAAAGGTAAGGGAAATGTCAAGAAAATGCAACCACAAAACGACCATAAATTCGAGGGATAACTCCAACTTATCTGCCTGTGGAAAATAAGCATCTAGCAATATTGATGCAACAGCCACAAAAGCTCCGATTAAATTTGGGTCTCATTATTTAGTTAAAAATCAAAACTTCGGTACCATCCAAGATATTTATCCCGGCCAGTATTTTCAACCATACACATTCGCGTGTCATTACTGAATTTAGTATCTAGCTTGCGGTCCTCTGAGCTATTTCTTCATATCTGGTAACGCCTATAACTCCAAGTGCGGCATTGCACTAGAATATTGGCAGCTTGGAAAAAAATAATTGAGTAAGCCATAATCCAATTCCGCGCAATGCTCTTTTACTTTTAGCACCAAGGTGTTACCGTGCAAACAAGCAATGCGTGCACACTGCCTACGTTGCCTCCCCAATCGGAGGCACATCAACGGATATTTGTATTTTACCACATGGATGGACATATCTTCTGGCGGTTCTTGGTCGCTCTCACAGTACATACGTGGTGTATGATGTTGCCTGGCGGTGTAACAAACGTTGTTATGGAAACCGTGTATACCTCTGCATCTCTACGTTCGCCACGGGAAGGAGTTTTTGTTTGTAGGAGGGGGAAAGAGTTAAAGGGCGAACACGAAATTATTACGACACATTCAACAGGGCATAACTTTTTTACCATTGGGTAAAAATCAACCAAATTTTGCACACTTTCTCATTGATGTGTATTGTTTACATGCTGTCAAACTCGAAGTCGTGATTTTCGATTCAACGAAAATGGAGGTGAATCAACGCGAGTCGAGAGAACAAATTCTTTCCAAACACCTGGAATTTCCTGACCTTCCTGACACCGGCAGTTGGGAAAAATGTAGAACATTTACCATTCAACCGTCTCCAGAGTGTTGAAGCGGTTCCTGGAACGGTTGACGTTGGACCACGGCAAAGGAGCTGGAAGAAGACCGGAGAACAAAAAGACGGAGGGAAAGGTGAAGCGGATGATTAAAGCAAATCCCAACATCTCAAGCCGTGATTTGGCTAAAAAGATCGGCATGTCGCAGAGCTACGTCCAGAATGCAAAGAAGAGAGCTGGACTACATACATACAAGGTACAGAACTTCCCAAACCGCGATAAGCGGCAACAATCGACGGCTAAAACTCGGACACGGAAGCTCTACGAGAAGATGCTGACAAAATATGGTTGCTGTGTGATGGACGACGAAACGTATATAAAATTTAAGAAGAAAAAAATGTCGAAGTTCGCCTCCAAATATCTCATTTGGCAGGCCATCAGTCCGCAAGAGGAGTGAGCTTTTCGTGACAAAGGACACAGTAAATGGTGCGATCTACAAATCTGAGCGCCTCGAGAAGCGCCTTTTGCTGTTCTTGCAGCAGCACGACGAAGCTCCGCTATTTTGGCCAGATTTGGCATCATGCCACTATTCTAAAAGTGTCCTGGAGTGGTATGAGGCCAATTCTGTCCATTTTGTTCCAAAGGACATGAATCCGCCAAACTGTCCGGAGCTGCGCCCGGTGGAGCAGTACTGGGCAATGATGAAGCGGGAGCTTCGGAAGAGCAAGAAGACAGTCAAAGACGAGAAGGACATGTCAAGAAAATGGAAAAAAAACTGAGAAACTGGTACCGGATGACACTGTAAAGACTTTGATGGAGGGCATCAAGCGAAAATGCGTTCAATTTTACACTCAAGGCTCCATCGATTAACTTTTCTTTTGATTTTTGAAGTAAATATATGTATAAAACTACTCTAAAATTTTGGTTTGATTTTAAACATTATAAGAAAATTGGCATGACATTTTCGGTGTCGCAATAATTTCATGTTCGCCTTTAAATAAGCATGGATTCGCTTTGATAAGTTGTATGATCTATGCAACTCTTAAAAATGTTATCATGTGTTAGTTGCCCTGGGCAGCTAGCTGCCGAGAATTTATGATAGATTTATCGTGTATTAAATTAATTTGTAAAAAAGCAACTTCAGCTCCACACTGCCGACAGCCAGGAGTGTGGCTAATGTGTAATCGAATCAAACGGCAGGTTAATGGTTTTGTTATTCGTTGCTTCTTCATTCCGACAAAACACTACATTCCGAAAACAATACAATATAATCAAAAGCGATTGCTTTTAGTATCTCTAGACACTTGTCGATATACCTATGTTAAAATTTCGTAATGCAAGCATAATTTATCGTGTAAAAATTTGGCATTATTTTTAATGACAATTATGTATTGGTTTCTTTCCCCGCGCACGATTGATTCTGGTGTTATAGTTATTCGCGTGCGTTGTTATGTAATCTGAAGCGCATTTAAACGGTATAAAATAAGCCTACCGAAATACCTAAAACAATTGAATTTGTATGCCGAATATACGGTGCACGATTTTTTACGCTAATTACTAGAGCTAGATTGGAAAAAATAAGAACGAAAAGAGACGAACTTCTCATCTTTTGCGTCAATAATCAAGCTATATTTTTATATTCATGAAGAAATATAGTTAACATGACAATAATTTAGTGCATTAACTACTCCAAATTACATATTTATTTATTTATTTATTTATTTATTTCAAGTCGTCAATCAGATGTAGACCGGTTTCTTACAATAATTATTAAACTAACTTAACACTAGTTGAAATTTTGGTTTACTTTAAACTGCTGCTTAAGTTTTGTTTTCGACATAGTGAAGTCAATGCTTTCGCAATGTTTGTTGTAAATATTCATCATTTGGTTTAAAGGGCCAAACTTGGCATAATTAGTGCGATGGCGAATTGTACAAAAGATGCTGCGGTTACGTAGTTGTCGAGAAGGAGCATAAAAATTTAGTTTCGATAAAAGTTCGATTGAATCAATACGATGTGATACAATGTCGTTTACAAATGATACCATAGAAAATTCACGACGATCTTTCAAGGTTTGAATGTCAATTAGCATGCACCGTGCTTCATAAGATGGCAAATGTAGTCCAGTCCAACCTAGTTTACGAAGAGCGAACATCAAAAACTGCTTTTGTACTGATTCTATCCGGTTTGCATGCGTTGCTGAAAAAGGCGACCAAACTATACTACAATATTCTAGTGTTGAACGCACATAGGCTACATATAATGTCTTTATTGTGTAGGGATCTTGGAAATTATAGCTGAAGCGTTTAATAAAACCTAGTGTGCTGTTTGCTTTGTTAATTATTGTGTTATAATGATCTATGAATGTTATTTTGGAATCTATAATAACTCCTAGATCTCTTATTCTGTCACACTTTTCTACTTGTTGATTTCCCAATAAGATTCTATTGTTCTGTATATTATTCTTTCTACTCAATGTTATGGAATTACATTTTTTTACATTCAATTTCAGCAGGCTTTTATTACACCATGTATAAAATATATTTACTTCGTTTTGAAATGTCTGAAAGTCTTCACCATTTCTTATTTCTAGAAATAGTTTCATATCATCAGCATATATAAGAACTTTTACATTTTTTAGAATGAAGGAAATGTCGTTAACAAATAAAATAAAGAATAGCGGGCCCAAATGAGACCCTTGAGGGACTCCTGATGTAACTTGAATTGGGATTGATTTTATCCCTTTAAATCTAACAGCTTGTTCACGATTTGTAAGATATGATTGTACCCATGTAAGAAGTCCTGGCTCAAACCCCATTTTTTCTAATTTAAAAAGTAGCATGGGTATGTCGATGCGATCAAATGCTTTGCTAAAATCTGTATAAAGAGCTTCAACGTGGTTTCCGTTATCCATTGCTGTTAATGTGTAGTTAACGTGGGAGTCTGCATTTCCGCGCCAAGAGGGCAGCAAATCGGTACCTTTTTGCCTTAATCTCGCAATATCTTTGGAAATAGACCAAAAATAAAAAACAAAAATGGTATCCAGTAAACTAGGATAATTACCGAAGACATTGGCGAAAAATTTATTTCAAATTTCCAATTACTTCCAAAGTGATCGGTAGTTTTAGTAGAGAAAATCGCGAAAATTTCGAATCCTTTATGATTCTGCTCCCGAAAACAAAATTGCCTCTCCCATTTCTCTGCATTCTCTGGTTTCCACCCCACCAAAACCAGTGTTGTATCAACAAGGATTCCGTCCTATTCCTTCGTAGTATATTACAAGTTCATTTATGGATTATAACTGTTTGTAATCATGTGGATTACCAAAAGATGCAGAATGCGATTTTTGCATTGTTATGCGTTGAATAAAATACATTCAACGCTTGCAAATACATCTATTGATCGAGAATTTCTTTATTTGCGGAAGCGCACGCTACTACGCAGTTACACCACTGTTAGCGCGCCTGGGTCAACGTGCATGTGTATGTGAAAACCTCGGCTTCCTTGCTGCTACCTATAGCACGTGGATACATCTATAGCTATAGCAGCACGTGGATGATCGGAGTAATGAGTGAAATGGACAACTGTTATTTCTAATTACCAAAATAATCTCTCAAACTAGTTCCAAAAAGTTTCGAAGGTTCAGGTTTTCCATACTATCGCAACATATCAATTTGCGCCTGAGATATTGAGGCACAGGTTCTGTATTAGGAAGTTATTTGTCGTCTATATAAAGGCTAAAAGAGGACATCATTGTAATTTTTTCTGTATCTGTATTTTCCGGAGGCCATTGTCTGCGAAAATTTTCGGAAACTCAAATGTACATAGTAATAGGACATATTCGAATGAGCTTTTCTCGGAATATGTTTAGTACTGTAAACTAATATCTTAGCTGACATGTTGAAAACAGGCGCACAACTAATTCGTGATCCTGCGACTATAGCGAAAATGTTTTCTAATCTGAAATATAAAAAGTATTCGAATTGATCGAAAATGGAAGCGGTGATGTTTATTGAACAACTCAGGAAATCCTGAGATTGACTCTAAATTCAATTTTCTTGTGCGTATTCTAATATGTTCCAGTTTACGGAGTGTAAAGATATTCTTTCCCGACACTTTGCGCAATTGCACTTTGAGAAAAAAATAATTATGGGTTAAGCATGCGAATTCATGACAATACGTTTTTTTTTTAAAAATTGAGAACAATTTTACGTTCAATAAAACCAATTCAACCCGGCTACCATTTTGACCATCTATCCGAAGTTTGGATTACTCAGTACGATGTACCATTCGACTCAGTTCGACGAGATATGGCATGTGTGTTTGAGTAAGCATTTTTGAATATAATTATGGGATGAGGAATAAGTATAAATTGCATAACCTATTTGAATGGATATAAATTACTTTGATTTGGTGGTCTAGAACATTGTAGATTAAAAATAGTTTTATTTACTACAAGGTCACTGCTGCCGGCTTCGATTTCTCAGAGGAAGTGATTGAAAATTTGCTCATTCCAAAATATTCAATGGAATATCGACTGACTGTCTGGTATAACGCAGATAGCTGCAATTCAATTAGTACATTGAATGAGACGATTTTTTTAAACATCTAACAATCACAGGAGCGTGGTTCGAAAATATCTTTTCAGTTGAACGAAATTCGGAACACAGTTTTAGAAAAGTCGATTTTCTCACATTTTATCACAAGTACCTGTTGTGGCATCTTGCTCAAGTGGTCTTCGATTCTTCGATTTTGTCTGAGTTACTTGACGACAAAACCCTAAGTAATATAATTATTGGTAGTTTTCATAGTAATTCATATCATGTTTACCTTATGATGATATTCAAAGCATCTATTGTGCTACGCATCCGCATATTTGTCTACATTTCGACAAACAAATCACTAGAATGTGCAAAATTGCGCTTATATAGTTTGACGGATAATTTCACTTGTAAACAAAATTTGGTTAGTTTGCTAACATCGAACATTTGTTTGCACATTTATATTATGCACAATAAATACTAACTCTTAGTTTGATTTAAGCTACTCAATACTGTCCCAATTACTACTAGTTATAGAAAGCGGGTATTCATGGTATTATGACTAAGCCGGCTATTCCCCACATTTTCCTCTTGTCTGAAAATGCGAATACAGTCCAACCCTAATTCGACGATATCTTTCGACGGAACCATAAAAATATAAAACCTCAGAATACGAAGCTTTTGAAATACGCAAATGAGCCACCGAGGAAGAATTCATAATCTAATAAGAACTCAATCGTTCTTCGTTAGGATTCGAACACTCAGATTGGGGGAACAGTATCAAAATTCCTGTATCATCAGAATTGACAATAGAATTTTATATACGAATTGCTACTACTTTTCGCGATTGCTAGTTTAAAGATTAGCAAAGAACAAAAACAACAGACTCATAGTGTAGATCAGAAACAAATCAACGGCCAAACATCGATTTGTTTCGTTTCAGATACTGGAAGGTTCTTTTATTCTTTATCTATAATGGAGGTTACCAAATGAGTGTTGGAAGTAAATGACGAAAACCACATGCATGGTTGAGCTTTCGTAATATGTAACATAGTTAGATATTTTGTAATAAAATTCCATTTTTCATTGTGCAAGTACTTTTTCTTAAATTGTTTACGTTCTTTTTAACTTTTTGGTGATACGATTTCGTTTTGATGAATAATAGTGCATTTCAGCTCGACGTTATTCCTGGAAATTGCTAGTTCTAACGGAATTGTGAAACAGAAGGATGAACTAAGGTTTTATTTTAATCAAGGATATAGTTGCTCGGCCAGATAAGTTTCTCGATTTCTTCTATACATGATCTTATTAAAAAAAATTGAACTATATCATTCGACTACAATAAAAGCTTTGATTAGAAATACAATGTCGCTCGATAGATCTCTGATACTTAACAGGATGGGTAAAATTGCAGATTTTTTTTTATTCATTTCGTTTATTTGATAGGCACAAATGCGTTAGCTTGGCGGTGCCAAATTCTTTTGTTTCTACATTTTGGATATCTTAAAACTAGGAGGTTACAATGTTGAAATATTTTTTTTTACAAAAGGAAAAGAAAGTTTACAGCTATCTTAAGACTAGAAATAAGATTCAATATACAAGAGAGGGCCAAAAGATTTTTTTATGAAAAAATTTAAAACAAGGGATTCAGTTTGATATATAAGAGGGGGAGTAATAGTAAAATTGTAGATTGATTTGAGTTACATAAGCAAAGTACAGTTCATCATTTACAATGATTGCAGTCACAAAAATTAGAATTATGTCCTGCTAAGCTCGAAATAAACATTCTCGAGTTTATCTGATACAGTGCAAGATGCAAATGTATACACTGATAGAATATATTCGTAAATCGCTAGGAATTACAGAAAATTTTAATAAAATATACGAATTTTTCGTACATATAATCAATCGCTCGTAGTTCTATTGAAACACTTTAATTTTTTATTACGAGTTTTTCGTGAAAACCACGAAACGACTTTCGATGGCTTATTACGAAACAGCTTTATTCGGCAAACGAATTGTTCGCTGCTATATACGAATATCTTTCTAATATTTACGAGCACCATTCGTCAAACCGTCAACGTCAAAAGAGCTTCAATATGGAGTCATTGTTGCTATACGTCAGAGGATTGTTGATCATCACGACGGTCTCGGTCTGATTATTTAGTAGCCGTATCCGTGTCCGCCGGTTTCAGGAAGATTTCCTGAACCTCTTTCGCTTGATCCAGAATCCGGACCAGTACGGATTCAGTTGAGCCATCGCGAACTGCTCGTTGGTTTTGAATGAAGAAGTTTAAGTTGTTCTCTGCCGGAGCAAAGTCAAAACAACATGCTATTAAATACGAAAGCTTTTCTAACATGAAGGAAATGCATTCGTGCGACCAACGAGATTGTTCGTAATATACGCAAACATTTATTGAAATAAACGAATCATTTTGTTTCATTCACGAAAAATAATGTTGTTATCAACGATTACATTCGTGCAATGTAAACTAAATAAGCAAAATTTAAGAAAACTTTCGTTCATCAAGCGGCCATTTCTTCGTACCACAATGAAATCGATTTGGCCAAATCGATTTTTTTAAATTAGAAAAAATCGATATTGTCAAAGCACGATCCCAAATGATCGACTGAAAACAATAAGATGCTAATATGTACGAAAACCTTTCTAAAATAAACGAAATGAATTCTTGCCGCCAACGTAATATACACAAACGCTTATTAAAATAAACAAAACATTTCGTTTCATTCACGAAAAATAATGTTTTTATCAACGATAATATTCGTGCAGTGTACATTAAATGTGTAAAATTTACGAAAGCTTTCGTTCACCAAGCAGGCATTCTTGTTCATGAAATGAACGAAACGCACTATTTACAATGCACGAAAATACTTCGTTGCAGAAAACAACGAATGAATTCGTGCATTGCATGATCGATTTCATTATATTTACGAATTTATATTATCAGTGTACGAAGAAAATGAATGTTGATGAGGGTGTGACAAAATTGCTATATATTTGTGAGTTCATCCACCAATACAAAATTAAAAGAAAAAAATTAGCTTCAATATGTGACCTCCATTTTCAATGTAAAATCGTGTGCTGAATCCGAAAATGATGTCCAAAAAATTTAAAGTAGAACAGTATTCGAGTTAGAGTGAAAAAGTGACTTTCACCTTTAAATAAAAAAGTACATTTGACACATGAGGGATTCCATGAGAAACCGGCCCCACCACAAAATATGACCATCGTCGATTCGAACGAAACTATGAAGCTGTGTTCAGTTTATGAATCTTCATGATTTTCTCTGAACCTTGCAATATTTTGATACAAGAGCGATTTTTCAAAAGGGCGTAACATTTCTACGTGCCTTAATTTCCATTTTTTTAGCTCGAATATTTTTTTATACAGCATAACTTTCTGAGAATGAGTTTCAGGGAATAAATATTTATGTACGAAAGAAATATACACTGAAAAAAATGTTGTGCCATTTTTCACAAAAATAAAAATTTGTGTTAAAAATCAAAATTGCAAAAAACCCACTTTTTTCTATTTTTTATATTTTCTCAACTAAAACCTAAAGAAAAAAGAAACATTTTGAATGTGATTGTATGATGGAGAACTTATCGGCAAAAAAGTTTTTCTAACACTAACTTTATACGTGTTTTTAAATTTCATACTAATTGACATACAAAACTGTAATTTTATTACAGAATATAATTCTATGTATCATTTTAAATCAAAATGCATTCAACAATTTTCCAAAATGCTATAGTTTTTGAGATATTTGGAATTTTGTTCCAACAAAAACATTTAATTCGTGTGATTATGCCCTATTTGAAAGTTATTCGCGTTACCCCATCATAAAATGACAAAAATCATATGTTTCTGGTTTTAAAGAAGTAAAAGAAACTTTTTTAGTGTATTTGGATCATGGAGAAGCTTTCAATAAAAAAGTTTTCCTAACAACAACTTTTGACATATTTTCATAATTCATACTATTTGCAGTCAAAAATACAATTTTCTTTTTGAATATATTTCAAAACGCCATTTCATATCAAAATGCTCATAACAAAAAATTTCTGAAGTGAAGTAGTTCTCGAGATATTTTAAATTTTGTTTTAACAGTGCAATTCTTTTGTTTTATTACGACCTTTTCAGAAGTTATTCACGTTTCTCCATCAACAACAATAAGTTTTTAGAAGGCCTCGATTCACTATTTGTTTTCGTGGAATAGTTCACATAATCGCAAGATATTATTTTCAGACTCGTGATTCCTAGTAGTCATGACTCACCACGTGCTGGTGGAATAGTTCACAAAATCATAAATTAACAGGCATTCGTGATCTGGTTCTTGATTCATAGCACATTATTCGCGATCTATCTTGTGTGCTTGGAAATATCTAGAAGATATCCATAATCATTTTCACTTTCATAAAATTCTACATATGATCTTGAAAATTTTGAGTGAACTATTCCAAAATATTTATGATGAAATACAATATGGTCTGTGTCTGGTAGTGACCAGCCATATATACGAGCAGTGAATGTAAGAAATCTATTAGGACTTCGAACATCGTTATTCCCGTGATAATGTTTAATGTGGTGTCCGAGCAGAAAATGAAAACTGAGTTGATCGGTCAAAATAAACTATTGAGTTACAAATCGTGTTAGCAGCACATTTCCCAAAACATGTTACCGCGAATTGGTTAAACTTGGTCCAGTTCATATTGTTATGTTTCTCCCAGTTAAACATCCAATAGGAATCCACAAATAACCTACCACAATAAAGCGAAGAAGAGTTATGAATATCGTTATAATACTGCTGATATCATGAACATAAGTCACAAGAATAAAATATCCCGTCGGTTTTCACAGTAAAGAGGGACAAGTTTATCTTTACCAGGAGACATTTTGTTCGTAGTTATGCTGGATATTTTCTCGTGAACTATTTCACGAATCTCGGAATTTTATTCATGAATCCATTCAATCCTGGAGAGCTAATTCATGATTCTTAATATATTAGTTACGATCAAATATCAGTGCTCCTGAAATAGTTCGCAAAATCATGAAATATTATTCATGTATTCGTGAACTGGTTCATAATTTCTAGTGAAATAGTCACGGCTGACCGTGTGTGCCCGTGAAATAATTCACAAAATTATAAAATATTCATGTATTCGTGCACTGGTTCATGATTCCTAATACAATAATCATGACTGACCATTCCTGCTCGTGAACTAGTTGACAAAATTATGAAACATTGTTGATGTATTCGTGACCTGATTCATGCATCCTAGTATAATAGTTACGATCTAAAATCCGTTCTCGTGAAATAGTTCACAAAATCATGAAATATTATTTTTTCTCGTGGGCTGGTTCATGTTCATCATTAGTGTAACAACCACGACATACCATTCATTCCTGTGAAATAGTTCACGAAATCCTAAAATAGTATTCATGTATTCGTGAACTGGTTCTTGATTCCTAGAACAATAGTCACGTCGGATTATAAAATAGCTCACATATTCATGAAATATTATTCATGATCCGTGATTCCTTAAACATGACTTACATTTGATTTTGCGTGCTTGTGATATTTAGAAGATATCCCTAATTATTGTCAATTTCATGCAACTTGATAATGAAATTTTCACGTGAACTATTTTAAAAAAATTGGAGTATTGTTCGTGGAATTATTCTTGATCAATGCACTTTTTCATGAAATGTCCAGCTGCTACCGAGCAGTAATAGGTACAAACAGTAGATATGAGAAAACTGTTAAGACCTCTACCATCGTTATTCATTTGATAAAGTTCAGTGTGATGCCTGGATAGAAAACGCGCTGAGCACATCAAATCATATTCGTGATATAGTTCACAGAACAAGATACCGCGAATCTGTCGAACTTTTATGACAGTTAATATTGTGACGCTACTCCGCGTAAAAAAACCGATGATAACCAAAAAAACATTAGATCGCGATAAGACAGAAAAATTGCCAATACCATGATAAAACTGTTGATATCATAAATATACGTCACATCACTCTACGTGTCAAATTCGAAAGTAAGCTCTGGAAGAAATTACGCAAATAGTGATTAAGATCCTCAAATCATGAACATAAATCACACTCGTGACAAAAATATCATGACTAGAATACTGAAATCATGAATATTAATAAACATAAATTTCTACTCGTGACAATAATATCACGACAACGTGAATTCAAACTATGAAAATAATGGAAAAGTTCCTGAAATATTGAACATAAATCACAATACTCATGACTAAAATATTAAAAAATAGTGACTAAAATCCTGAAATCATGAAAGGGAATCACTCTACTCATATTTAAAATATCACGATAATCATATTTAAAATATCACGAAATCATGAATATCGTTCGACTGTACAAATAGTTTTGTCAATACAAGGCGAAAATAAATATAATACATAGAATAAAAAGAGTGCATAAAATAATTTAAATTAATGATATGAATAAACTCATGAAGTTAATAAACTGATCAGAATGAATCCAAAGTAGGAATCGAATTAATAGATAAAATGAACCAAAATGATCAAAATGAACAAAAGGAATGCTAAATCACATAAATGATTGAAATGAAATGATCATATATTTAAAATTAGTCAAGTATTCAAAATAAATAAAATAAACAAAACAAATAAAATCCATGAAATGAATAAATTATTGAATTTAAAAAAATGATTTATTCATGTATTCGTGAACTGGTTCATATTTCCTGAATAAATCATTTTTTAAAATTCAATCATAATAAAATGAATAAGTAAAACGAATTGTACGAGTTTGAGAAACATTGCTTCGGAAAGTTCTAAAATATTTAAAAAAAATCCATTATTTGAAAATGACAATTAATATACAACGCACTTTCTAGTGTTTCCATCCTTTTTTATTTTGACCTTATCGTTCTTCTTTCCTTGGCGGCGTCATTTAAGATTATCTGATGTTTTTGCTTAATTGATGGACCTCAATTAGTTATTTGAAAACCGGAAAAAAATTTTTCGCGCAGAATAGAATTTTCAGGTCCATTATTTTAACGTACAATTGAAAAATAGAGAGATACGGTCACATGAACTTTCAAACCCATCAAACACAGTGCGTCAGAGAGAGAATGCAATTCGTGAATGAGACAGGTAAGTATATATTTAATAGTATTAATTTGCATAGAGAAGTGTGTAAAGTCTAGGTTATGTTGGCGATATATCGTTCCAGTCATTTGCAAATAAATGAATTTTTGGTCCCGTTAACCATAAAAACGGTACCTTGTAAATTAGTGGGGTTTGTTGCTATACAGTATGTGAATGGCATTAATGTAGTCAGATCATCTATCTGTCCAATGCATAAGCTCTCATTGTAACCCCAGCCTTTCCGCATTGTAATCTCTAGCTCTACTTCCAAGGCTACTTCTCTGTGTGTATCTGCGGGAATATGTGTCTATAGGCGCATGTATGTGGAATTACGAGGGTTTTACGCTGATTGTGGCACTCTCTCATTTCGTTCGTACCGTAAACCTCGCAGGATTTTTAACCGAGTTGGAGTTATTCATTATTGTGAGCCGTGTTCGGAGGTGACCGATAGAGAAGATTACACGACCCATACGTTAAAACATATATACTTTATTAAAATATAACGCGGACAAAACAGAGTGATAAAAACGCGTGTTACTGCTACTGAACTCTATTATATTCTGATTAGCTAACCGGATGTTGTTCGGTGCGTCAACTGAGTGACAGGCGTTCTACCACCAGTGAGCCCAGCAATTCCTATTGAGTTGTAGGGATGTCCACGTCTCCAACATTCATCCACATCCATCGGTTCATTAGTATTGCTAACTTGCTGATCGTAGGTACGATCTGAATCGATCATGACCAACCAGGAATTGTACCTTGTTTGCTCCGCGGACCCCTTCGAAATCACCTTGGGTTATCGCGGACCCCTTCGAAATTATCCTGGGCGGTCGCGGACCCCTTCAAAATTACCCTGGGCGGTTGCGGATCCCCACGGCTTAACATCGATTTATATGCTGTATATATTATTTTCAGTCTGATACGATAAAAAACTTGAAGTTTCAATATTCGTCCGGAAAAGATCTCTTCGCTGACCCCCAGCAACGACTTGACGGCCCCCTAGGGGTCCGTGGACCCCAGGTTGAGAATCGCTGAGTTAGAAGGTTACTTATATCCAATTCATATTCAGCCAGATCGGGATAACCGGTATGAGTCTGTGTGTTCATCAACAATCATCCGCCAAATCCCCTTCTTGTTTACACTTGGTCATCGAGTTAGATATCAGTGTTTTCCGTAGTTTCCTTCTATATATAACACTCGCTATCCTCCACTAGAATGATGCAGATAGTGATTATTCCGGCGACGACACAGACTGCATCCGATGAAATAGTTATGTACACGATCGTGATTCGCATGGTTTTGAGCCTAAATGTACTGCTTGGTTTCATTCGATTACGCTGTGTCCCCAGCACCGTGACCCTGACAGAAATTCCATACATCAGAATAGACGATGATACACTAGTCGGAAGGCGCCTCTTGCTACTGTTTGCTTCATCGCTGTTCGGCATATTTCTGTTTAATGCGTTCATAGCTTTGACCGCCTTCTCACAGATATAATCGACATAGGATGTTGAAATTCAGTCGGTCGTCGATCGTCACTTCCTGTTGTTTCAGCGCTTGCTTCGAGATTACGGAATGCTCCCCGATCGTGACTTCTGTGTTGTTTCTACAACAACCTATAATCGCTCTCCATAATTGGTGTCAGCCTGTTCAGGATGTGCCTTTCCAAGAGTTTTCTGAAAGTACCCAGTAAGCGATTCTCAGGCGGCTTACCCGCTTTGACAATAACACTAGCTTCGGCATCGATCAGAGAAGGGCCCCTCATTTAGTAATTTTCTTATTACTAGTTTAAACATGTTCGGAAATGCCGGGACTACCACTATCAGTGCGACGTTAGGGATTCTATCCGCTCCAGGCACCTTTTTCACCACATTAGCCACTCCTTGTTGAATACTTGTATCACTTCTGTGTTTTCCTGCTCTAGGTATTTGAAGCCTATGAATCTCTTTATTTATTTTATTATTCAATTCGTTTATTTGATAAGGCACGTTTGCCTTTTCTTTGGACAAAGCTGGGGGTAGATATCGGGCATCGGGAATCAACGGTAAGGATTACATATTCGGACGAATGCATCATGTAGGGGAACTGGGGGTAAGACGGACATATTAAGGATATACTTAAATATAACATGGTAAGAGCATGTTTTTGTCACCATGTAATACTCTATGTTCTAGCTCCTTATGTTGGCTTTCGAGTGCCCAGGGGGATTATTTTACAAAAATCATTTTGTATCAGTTTTTAAAGAACTGGAAAACGAAGAAATATCTGCACTTTTTCCATACTGCGGGTGAAACGGACATATAGTAGGGGTAAGACGGACATGTGGCAGAAAGGATCACAATGCAAAATATTGAGCGGATGTTTTGAATAGATTGTGGTTCTTCTTAATATATATGTTCAATTCGAGGTGAAAAACAACGTTTTGGGGTTCGATTTAGAGTTGAAGCAAATGATGTATTTTCTAATATCGTTTTTGCGGTTGTCATAAAGAGAGCAACACAATCAGTTCCAACATTGGATCATTTGATAAGTCACAATCAATTATACAAAACTGGAAGGTTATATATTAAATGCGTAATTGGTAACATCAGTTCCTCGATCACACAGCTAGAGTATGAGACTTCTAGGAATCCCGTATTGAACCTCGGTCACATTAACGTACATCCTGCAGCCTACTGCATGTGAGACTTCAGCTAACTGGATGGTTCTCCACGTTTGACTTCTAGTATTTCGTTTCTACGGGCGAGACATTCATATAAGGATGAATCAATAGAATTAATCAAGACTCCGTCTTGCCCCACCAGTATACATATTTTTTAAACGTTTGAACCTATTCACGCATAAATAAACTTACCTGTTATTTTCCACGAAGATGTCACTTAAAAGTTACTTTATCGAAACAAAGGAAAAACTCCGCGAAAGAATTGATTTTTTCATCGATAAACCTTAAAATCGGAAACTTTTAAATTACATCCGCACAAAACAGCACTACCGATTATCAATATTTGCTTAAATTGTATTCGTTTAGCAGTATTCAAGGCCTACTAAGTGTTTCATAATTCAAGGTTACCCATAATGATAGAGTACACATACAATACAATTGAAGTTTTAATGTTATATCCCTAAAATAACCATGTGTCCGTCCTACCCCACCTGTCCGTCTTACCCACAGTTCCCATATGGGGACGCCGGGCGGTCTTCCTCGAGCCGGTAGGGGTTTCTCCAGACGATTTCGTAGTACGGCTCAGATGCAGATCGGCAACACAGCGCATTGCGCGTGTGATGTTGTGCTGTAGGTCTCGTGTTTGTTGGGTCATTCGACAGAGATATTTTGTGTTGTCTTGGAGTCCCATCAAACCATCGTTGCAGTACGGTAGGCGGAAGAGGGCACTTCTTAGAATGATCTGAAAAATAATAGGGGCAAATAAATTTGAATATTGATGGTTTTTAGGAAGATATATACGAGGGACATATAGAGCAGATCGCGGCTTGCCAGTATATCTCGAACCGGGATATTGAGTGATCTTCCTCGAGCCCAAAGGGGATCCAATAGTTGAGATCTGGCAGAACAGTACTCGGCGCATGCCCAGACAATATGTTCGATATCGTGATAACCGTTACCACAGGCGCAGATACCGCTTTTTGCGAGCCCAGTGTAGTGATTGGACATGAGCCGAGATATCACATGAATGAAATCCCGACCCACATCCATGGTTTCTTCGATACCTTAGGGATTATCGAATATAGCCACCTTCTAAGTTCTCCATTACTCCATGAAGATTGCCAACTTTCGAGGGTTCTCTGATGAGTAATACTGAAAAATTCGCTGAAGCTGATTGGTCTTTCATATATATATATCACCTTCTAAAGCGTCGCCTTAGCTAAAGATTTCGCTTCTTCATTACATGGAATGGGGCAATGCGAGGGAACCCAAACTAAGGCAAGCTTGTACGATCTTACAGACAAAGCATGCAGGCGCTCCCAGATTTTCTTCAGAAAATATGGAATGTGCTTTCTAGGTTTCATTGAACGGAGACCCTCGATTGAGCTGAGGCTATCCGACACAATAAAGTAATGATCGGTGGGCAAAGTATCAATGATCCCAAGAGTATACTGAATAGCAGCAAGTTCGGCGACGAAAACTGAAGCAGGATCGTTGAGTTTGAATGAGGCTGTGAGGTTTTGATTGAATATACCGAAGCCAGTGGAGCCGTCGAGGCTTGACCCGTCGGTGTGAAACATCTAGTTGCAGTCGACTTCTCGAAATTTACTATAAAAGATACATGAGATCACTTGCGGACGTATGTGATTCAGGATTTGTCGAATCTCGCACTTTATGGATGTGTCGAAGAATACGCTTGAATCAGAAGCATGGGGGAGATTGACACGATTGGGATAATATGAAGAACGATTGGTATTTTGTGCCATGTAATCGAAGTACAAGGATATAAATCGGGTTTGAGAATTGAGTATGACAAGCCTCTCGGAATTTGCAATTACTAACGGGTTCAAGATATCGCATCGGATGAGCAATCGATATGAGAGGTCCCAAAATCCATTTTCAGCGCAAGGACACCTGCTAGCATTTTTAGACTCATCTTATGAGTCGAGTGCATGTAACCCAAAATAGTACGCAAACAACAATATTGGATTCGCTCTAGTTTGATGAAATGTATGTTCGTAGCGAAGCGGAAACAGTAAATCCCGTACTCCATCACCGACAATATCGTTGTTTAGTACAGCCTGATCAGGTCTCTTAGGTGGGCACCCCAGCATGTTCCGGTTATTGTATGGAGAAAGTCGATCCTTTGTTGGCACTTCTGTTTCAGATACCTAATGTGACATCCCCAGGTACCTTTAGAGTCCAACCAGACCCCGAGATATTTGTAAGTTGAAACCTGAGCAATAGTTTGATCCATTAATTGAAGCTGTAGTTGCGCTGGTTCATGCTTCCTTGAAAATACGACTAGCTCAGTTTTCTCCGTGGAGAACTCGATACCCAGCTGGAGGGCCCAAGCAGACAAATGTAACAAAGACCACACCGTTATCTGCAAGCTGACTTAGCGTGCAGGAATTGACAAGACATTCTTCAATGTCATTCACGTAAAAGTTGTAGTGAAGGGGGCTTAGACATGAGCCCTGGGGAAGATTCATGTAGCTAATTCGTAATTTCGACAAATCACCATGCGAAAAATGCATGTGTTTTTCAGACAGCAAGTTTAGCAAAAATTTGTTTAGAGTCCGTGAAAGACCATGCTGGTGCAGAAAGGAATTTGGATAGAAACTGAAATTTGTATTTCTCTTGAGAGCAAGTCAAGATAGTCGTTCGGGCCTTTGTCTTTGGGGAAACCAAATTGTGTATCTGACAGAAAGCCATTTGCTTCAACCCAATTGCCGAGGCGAAACAAGATCATCATCAGAAACAGGTCAGTTTTGCAAAAGGTCGATACAAGTTGTGGTCGGAGGCTGGTTTTCCTGGTTTTTGGATGGTGATGACCTTCACTTGCCTCCAGTCATGAGGGACAATATTACCCTCAAGAAAATTATTAAATAAATTCAACAAGCGTCCCTTGACAGAATCTGGCAGATTCTTTAACAAGTTAAATTTGAATCTATCTGGCCCTGGGGCTTTATTGTTACATGACAAGAGAGCAAGTACTGTTTGGGTTTCGTAAGCGCTGGGCCATGCCCCAAAGAGTGCTCATCGACATTTATCTCGTTAACCCGTCGACGAACCGGCACCAATAGCTACGTTTTTTGGCTTTCATCAAATTCTTCATGTGCGTTTCTGCCATCGCGTACTCTCGGCAGCTGGCTGGTAGCCCGTCGGCCATCTCCGTGTACATGTCTGAGCGCTCACAAGCATCTAGCAATTTTGTCACACCTTCATCAACATTCATTTTGCATCTTGCACTGTATCAGATAAACTCGAGAATGTTTATTTCGAGCTTAGCAGGACATAATTCTAATTTTTGTGACTGCAATCATTGTAAATGATGAACTGTACTTTGCTTATGTAACTCAAATCAATCTGCAATTTTACTATTACTCCCCCTCTTATATATCAAACTGAATCCCTTGTTTTAAATTTTTTCATAAAAAAATCTTTTGGCCCTCTCTTGTATATTGAATCTTATTTCTAGTCTTAAGATAGCTGTAAACTTTCTTTTCCTTTTGTAAAAAAAAATATTTCAACATTGTAACCTCCTAGTTTTAAGATATCCAAAATGTAGAAACAAAAGAATTTGGCACCGCCAAGCTAACGCATTTGTGCCTATCAAATAAACGAAATGAATAAAAAAAAATCTGCAATTTTACCCATCCTGTTAAGTATCAGAGATCTATCGAGCGACATTGTATTTCTAATCAAAGCTTTTATTGTAGTCGAATGATATAGTTCAAATTTTTTTAATAAGATCATGTATAGAAGAAATCGAGAAACTTATCTGGCCGAGTAACTATATCCTTGATTAAAATAAAACCTTAGTTCATCCTTCTGTTTCACAATTCCGTTAGAACTAGCAATTTCCAGGAATAACGTCGAGCTGAAATGCACTATTATTCATCAAAACGAAATCGTATCACCAAAAAGTTAAAAAGAACGTAAACAATTTAAGAAAAAGTACTTGCACAATGAAAAATGGAATTTTATTACAAAATATCTAACTATGTTACATATTACGAAAGCTCAACCATGCATGTGGTTTTCGTCATTTACTTCCAACACTCATTTGGTAACCTCCATTATAGATAAAGAATAAAAGAACCTTCCAGTATCTGAAACGAAACAAATCGATGTTTGGCCGTTGATTTGTTTCTGATCTACACTATGAGTCTGTTGTTTTTGTTCTTTGCTAATCTTTAAACTAGCAATCGCGAAAAGTAGTAGCAATTCGTATATAAAATTCTATTGTCAATTCTGATGATACAGGAATTATGATACTGTTCCCCCAATCTGAGTGTTCGAATCCTAACGAAGAACGATTGAGTTCTTATTAGATTATGAATTCTTCCTCGGTGGCTCATTTGCGTATTTCAAAAGCTTCGTATTCTGAGGTTTTATATTTTTATGGTTCCGTCGAAAGATATCGTCGAATTAGGGTTGGACTGTATTCGCATTTTCAGACAAGAGGAAAATGTGGGGAATAGCCGGCTTAGTCATAATACCATGAATACCCGCTTTCTATAACTAGTAGTAATTGGGACAGTATTGAGTAGCTTAAATCAAACTAAGAGTTAGTATTTATTGTGCATAATATAAATGTGCAAACAAATGTTCGATGTTAGCAAACTAACCAAATTTTGTTTACAAGTGAAATTATCCGTCAAACTATATAAGCGCAATTTTGCACATTCTAGTGATTTGTTTGTCGAAATGTAGACAAATATGCGGATGCGTAGCACAATAGATGCTTTGAATATCATCATAAGGTAAACATGATATGAATTACTATGAAAACTACCAATAATTATATTACTTAGGGTTTTGTCGTCAAGTAACTCAGACAAAATCGAAGAATCGAAGACCACTTGAGCAAGATGCCACAACAGGTACTTGTGATAAAATGTGAGAAAATCGACTTTTCTAAAACTGTGTTCCGAATTTCGTTCAACTGAAAAGATATTTTCGAACCACGCTCCTGTGATTGTTAGATGTTTAAAAAAATCGTCTCATTCAATGTACTAATTGAATTGCAGCTATCTGCGTTATACCAGACAGTCAGTCGATATTCCATTGAATATTTTGGAATGAGCAAATTTTCAATCACTTCCTCTGAGAAATCGAAGCCGGCAGCAGTGACCTTGTAGTAAATAAAACTATTTTTAATCTACAATGTTCTAGACCACCAAATCAAAGTAATTTATATCCATTCAAATAGGTTATGCAATTTATACTTATTCCTCATCCCATAATTATATTCAAAAATGCTTACTCAAACACACATGCCATATCTCGTCGAACTGAGTCGAATGGTACATCGTACTGAGTAATCCAAACTTCGGATAGATGGTCAAAATGGTAGCCGGGTTGAATTGGTTTTATTGAACGTAAAATTGTTCTCAATTTTTAAAAAAAAAACGTATTGTCATGAATTCGCATGCTTAACCCATAATTATTTTTTTCTCAAAGTGCAATTGCGCAAAGTGTCGGGAAAGAATATCTTTACACTCCGTAAACTGGAACATATTAGAATACGCACAAGAAAATTGAATTTAGAGTCAATCTCAGGATTTCCTGAGTTGTTCAATAAACATCACCGCTTCCATTTTCGATCAATTCGAATACTTTTTATATTTCAGATTAGAAAACATTTTCGCTATAGTCGCAGGATCACGAATTAGTTGTGCGCCTGTTTTCAACATGTCAGCTAAGATATTAGTTTACAGTACTAAACATATTCCGAGAAAAGCTCATTCGAATATGTCCTATTACTATGTACATTTGAGTTTCCGAAAATTTTCGCAGACAATGGCCTCCGGAAAATACAGATACAGAAAAAATTACAATGATGTCCTCTTTTAGCCTTTATATAGACGACAAATAACTTCCTAATACAGAACCTGTGCCTCAATATCTCAGGCGCAAATTGATATGTTGCGATAGTATGGAAAACCTGAACCTTCGAAACTTTTTGGAACTAGTTTGAGAGATTATTTTGGTAATTAGAAATAACAGTTGTCCATTTCACTCATTACTCCGATCATCCACGTGCTGCTATAGCTATAGATGTATCCACGTGCTATAGGTAGCAGCAAGGAAGCCGAGGTTTTCACATACACATGCACGTTGACCCAGGCGCGCTAACAGTGGTGTAACTGCGTAGTAGCGTGCGCTTCCGCAAATAAAGAAATTCTCGATCAATAGATGTATTTGCAAGCGTTGAATGTATTTTATTCAACGCATAACAATGCAAAAATCGCATTCTGCATCTTTTGGTAATCCACATGATTACAAACAGTTATAATCCATAAATGAACTTGTAATATACTACGAAGGAATAGGACGGAATCCTTGTTGATACAACACTGGTTTTGGTGGGGTGGAAACCAGAGAATGCAGAGAAATGGGAGAGGCAATTTTGTTTTCGGGAGCAGAATCATAAAGGATTCGAAATTTTCGCGATTTTCTCTACTAAAACTTAAACTAAACATTATTCGCGATCTATCTTGTGTGCTTGGAAATATCTAGAAGATATCCATAATCATTTTCACTTTCATAAAATTCTACATATGATCTTGAAAATTTTGAGTGAACTATTCCAAAATATTTATGATGAAATACAATATGGTCTGTGTCTGGTAGTGACCAGCCATATATACGAGCAGTGAATGTAAGAAATCTATTAGGACTTCGAACATCGTTATTCCCGTGATAATGTTTAATGTGGTGTCCGAGCAGAAAATGAAAACTGAGTTGATCGGTCAAAATAAACTATTGAGTTACAAATCGTGTTAGCAGCACATTTCCCAAAACATGTTACCGCGAATTGGTTAAACTTGGTCCAGTTCATATTGTTATGTTTCTCCCAGTTAAACATCCAATAGGAATCCACAAATAACCTACCACAATAAAGCGAAGAAGAGTTATGAATATCGTTATAATACTGCTGATATCATGAACATAAGTCACAAGAATAAAATATCCCGTCGGTTTTCACAGTAAAGAGGGACAAGTTTATCTTTACCAGGAGACATTTTGTTCGTAGTTATGCTGGATATTTTCTCGTGAACTATTTCACGAATCTCGGAATTTTATTCATGAATCCATTCAATCCTGGAGAGCTAATTCATGATTCCTAATATATTAGTTACGATCAAATATCAGTGCTCCTGAAATAGTTCGCAAAATCATGAAATATTATTCATGTATTCGTGAACTGGTTCATAATTTCTAGTGAAATAGTCACGGCTGACCGTGTGTGCCCGTGAAATAATTCACAAAATTATAAAATATTCATGTATTCGTGCACTGGTTCATGATTCCTAATACAATAATCATGACTGACCATTCCTGCTCGTGAACTAGTTGACAAAATTATGAAACATTGTTGATGTATTCGTGACCTGATTCATGCATCCTAGTATAATAGTTACGATCTAAAATCCGTTCTCGTGAAATAGTTCACAAAATCATGAAATATTATTTTTTCTCGTGGGCTGGTTCATGTTCATCATTAGTGTAACAACCACGACATACCATTCATTCCTGTGAAATAGTTCACGAAATCCTAAAATAGTATTCATGTATTCGTGAACTGGTTCTTGATTCCTAGAACAATAGTCACGTCGGATTATAAAATAGCTCACATATTCATGAAATATTATTCATGATCCGTGATTCCTTAAACATGACTTACATTTGATTTTGCGTGCTTGTGATATTTAGAAGATATCCCTAATTATTGTCAATTTCATGCAACTTGATAATGAAATTTTCACGTGAACTATTTTAAAAAAATTGGAGTATTGTTCGTGGAATTATTCTTGATCAATGCACTTTTTCATGAAATGTCCAGCTGCTACCGAGCAGTAATAGGTACAAACAGTAGATATGAGAAAACTGTTAAGACCTCTACCATCGTTATTCATTTGATAAAGTTCAGTGTGATGCCTGGATAGAAAACGCGCTGAGCACATCAAATCATATTCGTGATATAGTTCACAGAACAAGATACCGCGAATCTGTCGAACTTTTATGACAGTTAATATTGTGACGCTACTCCGCGTAAAAAAACCGATGATAACCAAAAAAACATTAGATCGCGATAAGACAGAAAAATTGCCAATACCATGATAAAACTGCTGATATCATAAATATACGTCACATCACTCTACGTGTCAAATTCGAAAGTAAGCTCTGGAAGAAATTACGCAAATAGTGATTAAGATCCTCAAATCATGAACATAAATCACACTCGTGACAAAAATATCATGACTAGAATACTGAAATCATGAATATTAATAAACATAAATTTCTACTCGTGACAATAATATCACGACAACGTGAATTCAAACTATGGAAATAATGGAAAAGTTCCTGAAATATTGAACATAAATCACAATACTCATGACTAAAATATTAAAAAATAGTGACTAAAATCCTGAAATCATGAAAGGGAATCACTCTACTCATATTTAAAATATCACGATAATCATATTTAAAATATCACGAAATCATGAATATCGTTCGACTGTACAAATAGTTTTGTCAATACAAGGCGAAAATAAATATAATACATAGAATAAAAAGAGTGCATAAAATAATTTAAATTAATGATATGAATAAACTCATGAAGTTAATAAACTGATCAGAATGAATCCAAAGTAGGAATCGAATTAATAGATAAAATGAACCAAAATGATCAAAATGAACAAAAGGAATGCTAAATCACATAAATGATTGAAATGAAATGATCATATATTTAAAATTAGTCAAGTATTCAAAATAAATAAAATAAACAAAACAAATAAAATCCATGAAATGAATAAATTATTGAATTTAAAAAAATGATTTATTCATGTATTCGTGAACTGGTTCATATTTCCTGAATAAATCATTTTTTAAAATTCAATCATAATAAAATGAATAAGTAAAACGAATTGTACGAGTTTGAGAAACATTGCTTCGGAAAGTTCTAAAATATTTAAAAAAAATCCATTATTTGAAAATGACAATTAATATACAACGCACTTTCTAGTGTTTCCATCCTTTTTTATTTTGACCTTATCGTTCTTCTTTCCTTGGCGGCGTCATTTAAGATTATCTGATGTTTTTGCTTAATTGATGGACCTCAATTAGTTATTTGAAAACCGGAAAAAAATTTTTCGCGCAGAATAGAATTTTCAGGTCCATTATTTTAACGTACAATTGAAAAATAGAGAGATACGGTCACATGAACTTTCAAACCCATCAAACACAGTGCGTCAGAGAGAGAATGCAATTCGTGAATGAGACAGGTAAGTATATATTTAATAGTATTAATTTGCATAGAGAAGTGTGTAAAGTCTAGGTTATGTTGGCGATATATCGTTCCAGTCATTTGCAAATAAATGAATTTTTGGTCCCGTTAACCATAAAAACGGTACCTTGTAAATTAGTGGGGTTTGTTGCTATACAGTATGTGAATGGCATTAATGTAGTCAGATCATCTATCTGTCCAATGCATAAGCTCTCATTGTAACCCCAGCCTTTCCGCATTGTAATCTCTAGCTCTACTTCCAAGGCTACTTCTCTGTGTGTATCTGCGGGAATATGTGTCTATAGGCGCATGTATGTGGAATTACGAGGGTTTTACGCTGATTGTGGCACTCTCTCATTTCGTTCGTACCGTAAACCTCGCAGGATTTTTAACCGAGTTGGAGTTATTCATTATTGTGAGCCGTGTTCGGAGGTGACCGATAGAGAAGATTACACGACCCATACGTTAAAACATATATACTTTATTAAAATATAACGCGGACAAAACAGAGTGATAAAAACGCGTGTTACTGCTACTGAACTCTATTATATTCTGATTAGCTAACCGGATGTTGTTCGGTGCGTCAA
The DNA here is from genome assembly GCF_030247195.1 of Topomyia yanbarensis. Classification (NCBI taxonomy): domain Eukaryota; kingdom Metazoa; phylum Arthropoda; class Insecta; order Diptera; family Culicidae; genus Topomyia; species Topomyia yanbarensis. The sequence continues at coordinate 113,300,042 of NC_080672.1, read as the reverse complement.
CTGAGTGACAGGCGTTCTACCACCAGTGAGCCCAGCAATTCCTATTGAGTTGTAGGGATGTCCACGTCTCCAACATTCATCCACATCCATCGGTTCATTAGTATTGCTAACTTGCTGATCGTAGGTACGATCTGAATCGATCATGACCAACCAGGAATTGTACCTTGTTTGCTCCGCGGACCCCTTCGAAATCACCTTGGGTTATCGCGGACCCCTTCGAAATTATCCTGGGCGGTCGCGGACCCCTTCAAAATTACCCTGGGCGGTTGCGGATCCCCACGGCTTAACATCGATTTATATGCTGTATATATTATTTTCAGTCTGATACGATAAAAAACTTGAAGTTTCAATATTCGTCCGGAAAAGATCTCTTCGCTGACCCCCAGCAACGACTTGACGGCCCCCTAGGGGTCCGTGGACCCCAGGTTGAGAATCGCTGAGTTAGAAGGTTACTTATATCCAATTCATATTCAGCCAGATCGGGATAACCGGTATGAGTCTGTGTGTTCATCAACAATCATCCGCCAAATCCCCTTCTTGTTTACACTTGGTCATCGAGTTAGATATCAGTGTTTTCCGTAGTTTCCTTCTATATATAACACTCGCTATCCTCCACTAGAATGATGCAGATAGTGATTATTCCGGCGACGACACAGACTGCATCCGATGAAATAGTTATGTACACGATCGTGATTCGCATGGTTTTGAGCCTAAATGTACTGCTTGGTTTCATTCGATTACGCTGTGTCCCCAGCACCGTGACCCTGACAGAAATTCCATACATCAGAATAGACGATGATACACTAGTCGGAAGGCGCCTCTTGCTACTGTTTGCTTCATCGCTGTTCGGCATATTTCTGTTTAATGCGTTCATAGCTTTGACCGCCTTCTCACAGATATAATCGACATAGGATGTTGAAATTCAGTCGGTCGTCGATCGTCACTTCCTGTTGTTTCAGCGCTTGCTTCGAGATTACGGAATGCTCCCCGATCGTGACTTCTGTGTTGTTTCTACAACAACCTATAATCGCTCTCCATAATTGGTGTCAGCCTGTTCAGGATGTGCCTTTCCAAGAGTTTTCTGAAAGTACCCAGTAAGCGATTCTCAGGCGGCTTACCCGCTTTGACAATAACACTAGCTTCGGCATCGATCAGAGAAGGGCCCCTCATTTAGTAATTTTCTTATTACTAGTTTAAACATGTTCGGAAATGCCGGGACTACCACTATCAGTGCGACGTTAGGGATTCTATCCGCTCCAGGCACCTTTTTCACCACATTAGCCACTCCTTGTTGAATACTTGTATCACTTCTGTGTTTTCCTGCTCTAGGTATTTGAAGCCTATGAATCTCTTTATTTATTTTATTATTCAATTCGTTTATTTGATAAGGCACGTTTGCCTTTTCTTTGGACAAAGCTGGGGGTAGATATCGGGCATCGGGAATCAACGGTAAGGATTACATATTCGGACGAATGCATCATGTAGGGGAACTGGGGGTAAGACGGACATATTAAGGATATACTTAAATATAACATGGTAAGAGCATGTTTTTGTCACCATGTAATACTCTATGTTCTAGCTCCTTATGTTGGCTTTCGAGTGCCCAGGGGGATTATTTTACAAAAATCATTTTGTATCAGTTTTTAAAGAACTGGAAAACGAAGAAATATCTGCACTTTTTCCATACTGCGGGTGAAACGGACATATAGTAGGGGTAAGACGGACATGTGGCAGAAAGGATCACAATGCAAAATATTGAGCGGATGTTTTGAATAGATTGTGGTTCTTCTTAATATATATGTTCAATTCGAGGTGAAAAACAACGTTTTGGGGTTCGATTTAGAGTTGAAGCAAATGATGTATTTTCTAATATCGTTTTTGCGGTTGTCATAAAGAGAGCAACACAATCAGTTCCAACATTGGATCATTTGATAAGTCACAATCAATTATACAAAACTGGAAGGTTATATATTAAATGCGTAATTGGTAACATCAGTTCCTCGATCACACAGCTAGAGTATGAGACTTCTAGGAATCCCGTATTGAACCTCGGTCACATTAACGTACATCCTGCAGCCTACTGCATGTGAGACTTCAGCTAACTGGATGGTTCTCCACGTTTGACTTCTAGTATTTCGTTTCTACGGGCGAGACATTCATATAAGGATGAATCAATAGAATTAATCAAGACTCCGTCTTGCCCCACCAGTATACATATTTTTTAAACGTTTGAACCTATTCACGCATAAATAAACTTACCTGTTATTTTCCACGAAGATGTCACTTAAAAGTTACTTTATCGAAACAAAGGAAAAACTCCGCGAAAGAATTGATTTTTTCATCGATAAACCTTAAAATCGGAAACTTTTAAATTACATCCGCACAAAACAGCACTACCGATTATCAATATTTGCTTAAATTGTATTCGTTTAGCAGTATTCAAGGCCTACTAAGTGTTTCATAATTCAAGGTTACCCATAATGATAGAGTACACATACAATACAATTGAAGTTTTAATGTTATATCCCTAAAATAACCATGTGTCCGTCCTACCCCACCTGTCCGTCTTACCCACAGTTCCCATATGGGGACGCCGGGCGGTCTTCCTCGAGCCGGTAGGGGTTTCTCCAGACGATTTCGTAGTACGGCTCAGATGCAGATCGGCAACACAGCGCATTGCGCGTGTGATGTTGTGCTGTAGGTCTCGTGTTTGTTGGGTCATTCGACAGAGATATTTTGTGTTGTCTTGGAGTCCCATCAAACCATCGTTGCAGTACGGTAGGCGGAAGAGGGCACTTCTTAGAATGATCTGAAAAATAATAGGGGCAAATAAATTTGAATATTGATGGTTTTTAGGAAGATATATACGAGGGACATATAGAGCAGATCGCGGCTTGCCAGTATATCTCGAACCGGGATATTGAGTGATCTTCCTCGAGCCCAAAGGGGATCCAATAGTTGAGATCTGGCAGAACAGTACTCGGCGCATGCCCAGACAATATGTTCGATATCGTGATAACCGTTACCACAGGCGCAGATACCGCTTTTTGCGAGCCCAGTGTAGTGATTGGACATGAGCCGAGATATCACATGAATGAAATCCCGACCCACATCCATGGTTTCTTCGATACCTTAGGGATTATCGAATATAGCCACCTTCTAAGTTCTCCATTACTCCATGAAGATTGCCAACTTTCGAGGGTTCTCTGATGAGTAATACTGAAAAATTCGCTGAAGCTGATTGGTCTTTCATATATATATCACCTTCTAAAGCGTCGCCTTAGCTAAAGATTTCGCTTCTTCATTACATGGAATGGGGCAATGCGAGGGAACCCAAACTAAGGCAAGCTTGTACGATCTTACAGACAAAGCATGCAGGCGCTCCCAGATTTTCTTCAGAAAATATGGAATGTGCTTTCTAGGTTTCATTGAACGGAGACCCTCGATTGAGCTGAGGCTATCCGACACAATAAAGTAATGATCGGTGGGCAAAGTATCAATGATCCCAAGAGTATACTGAATAGCAGCAAGTTCGGCGACGAAAACTGAAGCAGGATCGTTGAGTTTGAATGAGGCTGTGAGGTTTTGATTGAATATACCGAAGCCAGTGGAGCCGTCGAGGCTTGACCCGTCGGTGTGAAACATCTAGTTGCAGTCGACTTCTCGAAATTTACTATAAAAGATACATGAGATCACTTGCGGACGTATGTGATTCAGGATTTGTCGAATCTCGCACTTTATGGATGTGTCGAAGAATACGCTTGAATCAGAAGCATGGGGGAGATTGACACGATTGGGATAATATGAAGAACGATTGGTATTTTGTGCCATGTAATCGAAGTACAAGGATATAAATCGGGTTTGAGAATTGAGTATGACAAGCCTCTCGGAATTTGCAATTACTAACGGGTTCAAGATATCGCATCGGATGAGCAATCGATATGAGAGGTCCCAAAATCCATTTTCAGCGCAAGGACACCTGCTAGCATTTTTAGACTCATCTTATGAGTCGAGTGCATGTAACCCAAAATAGTACGCAAACAACAATATTGGATTCGCTCTAGTTTGATGAAATGTATGTTCGTAGCGAAGCGGAAACAGTAAATCCCGTACTCCATCACCGACAATATCGTTGTTTAGTACAGCCTGATCAGGTCTCTTAGGTGGGCACCCCAGCATGTTCCGGTTATTGTATGGAGAAAGTCGATCCTTTGTTGGCACTTCTGTTTCAGATACCTAATGTGACATCCCCAGGTACCTTTAGAGTCCAACCAGACCCCGAGATATTTGTAAGTTGAAACCTGAGCAATAGTTTGATCCATTAATTGAAGCTGTAGTTGCGCTGGTTCATGCTTCCTTGAAAATACGACTAGCTCAGTTTTCTCCGTGGAGAACTCGATACCCAGCTGGAGGGCCCAAGCAGACAAATGTAACAAAGACCACACCGTTATCTGCAAGCTGACTTAGCGTGCAGGAATTGACAAGACATTCTTCAATGTCATTCACGTAAAAGTTGTAGTGAAGGGGGCTTAGACATGAACCCTGGGGAAGATTCATGTAGCTAATTCGTAATTTCGACAAATCACCATGCGAAAAATGCATGTGTTTTTCAGACAGCAAGTTTAGCAAAAATTTGTTTAGAGTCCGTGAAAGACCATGCTGGTGCAGAAAGGAATTTGGATAGAAACTGAAATTTGTATTTCTCTTGAGAGCAAGTCAAGATAGTCGTTCGGGCCTTTGTCTTTGGGGAAACCAAATTGTGTATCTGACAGAAAGCCATTTGCTTCAACCCAATTGCCGAGGCGAAACAAGATCATCATCAGAAACAGGTCAGTTTTGCAAAAGGTCGATACAAGTTGTGGTCGGAGGCTGGTTTTCCTGGTTTTTGGATGGTGATGACCTTCACTTGCCTCCAGTCATGAGGGACAATATTACCCTCAAGAAAATTATTAAATAAATTCAACAAGCGTCCCTTGACAGAATCTGGCAGATTCTTTAACAAGTTAAATTTGAATCTATCTGGCCCTGGGGCTTTATTGTTACATGACAAGAGAGCAAGTACTGTTTGGGTTTCGTAAGCGCTGGGCCATGCCCCAAAGAGTGCTCATCGACATTTATCTCGTTAACCCGTCGACGAACCGGCACCAATAGCTACGTTTTTTGGCTTTCATCAAATTCTTCATGTGCGTTTCTGCCATCGCGTACTCTCGGCAGCTGGCTGGTAGCCCGTCGGCCATCTCCGTGTACATGTCTGAGCGCTCACAAGCATCTAGCAATTTTGTCACACCTTCATCAACATTCATTTTGCATCTTGCACTGTATCAGATAAACTCGAGAATGTTTATTTCGAGCTTAGCAGGACATAATTCTAATTTTTGTGACTGCAATCATTGTAAATGATGAACTGTACTTTGCTTATGTAACTCAAATCAATCTGCAATTTTACTATTACTCCCCCTCTTATATATCAAACTGAATCCCTTGTTTTAAATTTTTTCATAAAAAAATCTTTTGGCCCTCTCTTGTATATTGAATCTTATTTCTAGTCTTAAGATAGCTGTAAACTTTCTTTTCCTTTTGTAAAAAAAAATATTTCAACATTGTAACCTCCTAGTTTTAAGATATCCAAAATGTAGAAACAAAAGAATTTGGCACCGCCAAGCTAACGCATTTGTGCCTATCAAATAAACGAAATGAATAAAAAAAAATCTGCAATTTTACCCATCCTGTTAAGTATCAGAGATCTATCGAGCGACATTGTATTTCTAATCAAAGCTTTTATTGTAGTCGAATGATATAGTTCAAATTTTTTTAATAAGATCATGTATAGAAGAAATCGAGAAACTTATCTGGCCGAGCAACTATATCCTTGATTAAAATAAAACCTTAGTTCATCCTTCTGTTTCACAATTCCGTTAGAACTAGCAATTTCCAGGAATAACGTCGAGCTGAAATGCACTATTATTCATCAAAACGAAATCGTATCACCAAAAAGTTAAAAAGAACGTAAACAATTTAAGAAAAAGTACTTGCACAATGAAAAATGGAATTTTATTACAAAATATCTAACTATGTTACATATTACGAAAGCTCAACCATGCATGTGGTTTTCGTCATTTACTTCCAACACTCATTTGGTAACCTCCATTATAGATAAAGAATAAAAGAACCTTCCAGTATCTGAAACGAAACAAATCGATGTTTGGCCGTTGATTTGTTTCTGATCTACACTATGAGTCTGTTGTTTTTGTTCTTTGCTAATCTTTAAACTAGCAATCGCGAAAAGTAGTAGCAATTCGTATATAAAATTCTATTGTCAATTCTGATGATACAGGAATTATGATACTGTTCCCCCAATCTGAGTGTTCGAATCCTAACGAAGAACGATTGAGTTCTTATTAGATTATGAATTCTTCCTCGGTGGCTCATTTGTGTATTTCAAAAGCTTCGTATTCTGAGGTTTTATATTTTTATGGTTCCGTCGAAAGATATCGTCGAATTAGGGTTGGACTGTATTCGCATTTTCAGACAAGAGGAAAATGTGGGGAATAGCCGGCTTAGTCATAATACCATGAATACCCGCTTTCTATAACTAGTAGTAATTGGGACAGTATTGAGTAGCTTAAATCAAACTAAGAGTTAGTATTTATTGTGCATAATATAAATGTGCAAACAAATGTTCGATGTTAGCAAACTAACCAAATTTTGTTTACAAGTGAAATTATCCGTCAAACTATATAAGCGCAATTTTGCACATTCTAGTGATTTGTTTGTCGAAATGTAGACAAATATGCGGATGCGTAGCACAATAGATGCTTTGAATATCATCATAAGGTAAACATGATATGAATTACTATGAAAACTACCAATAATTATATTACTTAGGGTTTTGTCGTCAAGTAACTCAGACAAAATCGAAGAATCGAAGACCACTTGAGCAAGATGCCACAACAGGTACTTGTGATAAAATGTGAGAAAATCGACTTTTCTAAAACTGTGTTCCGAATTTCGTTCAATTGAAAAGATATTTTCGAACCACGCTCCTGTGATTGTTAGATGTTTAAAAAAATCGTCTCATTCAATGTACTAATTGAATTGCAGCTATCTGCGTTATACCAGACAGTCAGTCGATATTCCATTGAATATTTTGGAATGAGCAAATTTTCAATCACTTCCTCTGAGAAATCGAAGCCGGCAGCAGTGACCTTGTAGTAAATAAAACTATTTTTAATCTACAATGTTCTAGACCACCAAATCAAAGTAATTTATATCCATTCAAATAGGTTATGCAATTTATACTTATTCCTCATCCCATAATTATATTCAAAAATGCTTACTCAAACACACATGCCATATCTCGTCGAACTGAGTCGAATGGTACATCGTACTGAGTAATCCAAACTTCGGATAGATGGTCAAAATGGTAGCCGGGTTGAATTGGTTTTATTGAACGTAAAATTGTTCTCAATTTTTAAAAAAAAAAACGTATTGTCATGAATTCGCATGCTTAACCCATAATTATTTTTTTCTCAAAGTGCAATTGCGCAAAGTGTCGGGAAAGAATATCTTTACACTCCGTAAACTGGAACATATTAGAATACGCACAAGAAAATTGAATTTAGAGTCAATCTCAGGATTTCCTGAGTTGTTCAATAAACATCACCGCTTCCATTTTCGATCAATTCGAATACTTTTTATATTTCAGATTAGAAAACATTTTCGCTATAGTCGCAGGATCACGAATTAGTTGTGCGCCTGTTTTCAACATGTCAGCTAAGATATTAGTTTACAGTACTAAACATATTCCGAGAAAAGCTCATTCGAATATGTCCTATTACTATGTACATTTGAGTTTCCGAAAATTTTCGCAGACAATGGCCTCCGGAAAATACAGATACAGAAAAAATTACAATGATGTCCTCTTTTAGCCTTTATATAGACGACAAATAACTTCCTAATACAGAACCTGTGCCTCAATATCTCAGGCGCAAATTGATATGTTGCGATAGTATGGAAAACCTGAACCTTCGAAACTTTTTGGAACTAGTTTGAGAGATTATTTTGGTAATTAGAAATAACAGTTGTCCATTTCACTCATAGCTATAGATGTATCCACGTGCTATAGGTAGCAGCAAGGAAGCCGAGGTTTTCACATACACATGCACGTTGACCCAGGCGCGCTAACAGTGGTGTAACTGCGTAGTAGCGTGCGCTTCCGCAAATAAAGAAATTCTCGATCAATAGATGTATTTGCAAGCGTTGAATGTATTTTATTCAACGCATAACAATGCAAAAATCGCATTCTGCATCTTTTGGTAATCCACATGATTACAAACAGTTATAATCCATAAATGAACTTGTAATATACTACGAAGGAATAGGACGGAATCCTTGTTGATACAACACTGGTTTTGGTGGGGTGGAAACCAGAGAATGCAGAGAAATGGGAGAGGCAATTTTGTTTTCGGGAGCAGAATCATAAAGGATTCGAAATTTTCGCGATTTTCTCTACTAAAACTACCGATCACTTTGGAAGTAATTGGAAATTTGAAATAAATTTTTCGCCTATGTCTTCGGTAATTATCCTAGTTTACTAGATACCATTTTTGTTTTTTATTTTTGGTCTATTTCCAAAGATATTGCGAGATTAAGGCAAAAAGGTACCGATTTGCTGCCCTCTTGGCGCGGAAATGCAGACTCGCACCTTAATGAATTCGAGTAGATTTGTACTTGTAGAACGCCCTTTGAAAAAACCATGTTGCACATGGGTAATTCTGTTCTTGATTTGGTGGAATAAATTTTCATTAACAATCGCCTCGAAAATCTTGGGAATGCACGAGATGATAGCTATTCCACGATAGTTACGCACATCGGATTTTTTACCATTTTTAAAAATTGGAACTAGGAAAGAGCTTTTCCATGTTTTAGGAAAACAACCTGATTCTAGAGACATGTTAAAAAGCCAAAATAAAGGAGCGGTTAGTTCTATTGACAAAGTTTTTAAAAACACCGGTGGAACGCCATCAGGTCCAGGGCTTTTAGAGCTATCCAAGTTTTTTAAGGCATCCATGATTGTATGTACTTTTATCTGTTTAATGTTAATATCTCTTGAAAGTTCTGGGAGGAATGAAAAGTATTCACGCTCTCGATCCTTCTCTGAAAATGTAGTGTAAACTTCCTGGAAGAATGTTGCAAAAAGATTGCAGATTTCCTCTGAGTTATCGCCTACCTTTCCACCAAGATGCATTTCTGTTGGGAAATAATCCGATTTTATTTTAGTTTTTACGTAATTAAAGAAGTTTTTTGGGCAAGTTTTTATATTGCGTTCTGTTCTTGCATTGTACTCTTCAAACGCGATATCAATGGCAAGGTTCAATTGATCGCATAGATTTAAATAATTTGTTAAGTTATCTTCGCTGTTGTATTTTTTGTAGATTTTGTGTGCTTTCTGCTTACGATTTTTTAAATTTTTGATTTCTCTATTAAACCAGATGGGATGTTTTAAGTTATAGTGACGCCTTCTTCTTTTCAATGGTATATCTTCGTGAATGACTTCAAATAATATTTTGTAGAAGATGTCTACGGCAGCTTCAACATTTTCTTCATTTCTTAAAATCATTTGCCAGTTTATTGCATTAATTTTTTGCCTCAAGCTTTCATAGTTAGCGGACTCGTAATCAAATACCTCCTCAAATTCACTATCACCAGGTCTGTCGTTAACATGCAAGAATATAGAAAACTCAATGGCTGTATGATAAGCTTCATTCTTCCATAAGGGAGTAAGTGATTCCGTTACACAGAAGTCTTCGTCTATATTCGTCATTAATAAATCTAAATAGCAATGTCGCTGATTTCTTATGTGATTTATTTGATTAAGTCCTAAACTGGCAGATTTATCGCAAATGAACTGCAAAGTTTCATTTTCCCCAACAACAGGAAGTAGGATGCTCTCATTATCAGCATCTGGTATGAAATCAATACCGCGTTGATTGAAATCGCCATATATGTGAACTTTTACGTGCGGGGAAAGACTATTAATAATGCATTCAGCAGCATGATAAAACTTTTCGTAAGTCGTTTTTCGAGCAAAATTTGGAGGAAAATACACCGAAGCGAAAACGTGAGTTTCGTCTTTAACATGTACTTTCACCCACACATGCTCGAATTCTTTTGATTTTATAGTTTTGATAACTTCTGCATTTAGTTTTGCTGAAATCGCAATCAAAGCGCCCCCTCCTGACTTCTTACCAGATACATGACAATCACGGTCATCCCTAAATACATTGTAATTGCTCCCGAAAACTTCTTCACTTCTCACTGTTTCGTCCCAACTAGTCTCAGTTGCTAAAATTACGGAATAATGACAACCTAATATTTTGTTTTGAATCACATTCATCTTAGCTGCACTTTTCATGCGGTTAAAGTTTTGGCAATAGACCAAGATTTCTGTTCTTGACTGAGATTCTCTAGGAGAAGTGTTAGTTGAATGGGAATTAATTAGACCTAGCTCTACCTCTTCTAAATCTTGAATCGCAATATTATTTGTCAATTCATTATTATCTTGCTCTAATGAGCGCGTCGATAGCGGCAAAAACACTGACAGGCGCCAATTCCGGAGGGGTACATAGGTGTGGCAGCAGCTGTTCGATGTGAGGTGCTAGGTTGGTCGGTAGGGCACGGGTTTAAAACATCGCCTCTCTGGAATGCAATGGTAGGTCTGAACGAAGTTGAAGGTGGCCTCGAAAAACGTTTCTTTGCCTCAGCCAGTAGCTCTCTATCCAACGGAAGATTGTCGATGTCACGGCGTTTGTTATCGTGGTACGCAAATCTGCTGTGGTTGTAATTACATCCGTTATTTTTGTCGAAAATTGTGTGGTGCTTGTAACCGTGATTCTTGCGACGCTTAGTATTATTATTACTGTTTCGGGTGGTGTCAAGTGCATTAGCGGGCCTCTGTTTATTCCGTTTCTTCTTTATTCTTGCTTTCTCCTCCGCTTTTTGTTGATTGAGACGACGCAATTTACGTGCGTCGTATTCGGACCAATCAGCCTTCCATACCTTAGAGTTGCCAAGGAAACGCCAGCCTGAGTTACTGGCTGCCTCGACGGACATCTCAGCCTCTAAACTAGGGGAGGAATCTGTTGCGGGTGAAGCAGCAGTCTTTTGTTCCAGTGAGTTTACTGCACTAGAAATTTGCTTTAACTCATCGATAATATCATCCGTGAATATTGGGTTTACATAACTCATATTCTGAGCCGAACAGTTGTTAGCCATGTCAGTTATCACGCTGCTGACCTTTTCAATTTCTGAACAAATTTGTTTCAACTCGCGTGTCATATCGGTGGTCAGTTCATTGACATATGCTGCGATGTTGTTTTTCGTAGCTTTCATCGATATGTCGAATAATGATGTTAAGTGATTTTTTGTGGCAACGACATCAGTTTTGCCAGTTTTGTTGGTAGCAGCCAGCTCATTCCACAACTCCGAGGTTTTGGCTATGTGTGCAACCGCGTTATTATGATTAGCTGCAGTTGTTTTAATTTCGCCTTTCAACTCGTTTAAGAGCATTTCGATACATTCAAATCCATCTCGGACATTGAAGTTGCTAAATGTGGATGTGAGTTTGTGATTCGACTCCATAACTAGCTTGTTGAGGTTGATGGCTTCTTGTTGTTGTCTGTACAGTTTATCGAAATTTAACTCCATCACGAGACGCTTCTGGCACTCGTAGCATATTGGCAGCATGTATGTTAGTATTCTTTGCTCATGATTCCTCTGAGCACCAACGCATGCAGCGTGGAATTTTTTCCCGCATGATCCATGGCAGTACCACACATGTTTGTCGTCACTCACTGTACAATTATTAATCGCGCACGGCATGTTTTACTTACGTAGCAATGATAAATGAAAACAATACAAATTAAAACACGCACGGTTAAACTTTAAACGGCGCAAATGGAAACGCGACCGAACTGTAACGACGACTTGAATGCAATGATAAAAGTACTCTATATTATGAGAACAATTAATGTAATTGATTGACGATATAATGGACAAAACTAAACCATTGAATATGATAATAAAGCAATTGTTCTTCGTGCTGACATGATTGCTGCAAAATGGTAATTGGTTTTGCATTGGTATTGTGGATTGTCAATTCTCAACCCACATACATAATTCAAAAGTCATCATTCACTCAGACAAGACCATGCGTATTCCACACGCGCATTAAATACGAAATGCATTAGTTTCCTAGTTGATCAAATAAACAAATAAATTAGTTTGCTCAGTCTAAAGAAATGTTTTCTCGATTGGCATCAACCGGCGGATATGTGTTCCCTTACAATGCCATCAAATCAAAGAACATTTTAAATTACATACGACATGCAATTCTAGATAAAACAAAATGAATACTGCCTAAATATTTTTATTCCAATAAGATTGGAACAAATAAGTTACATAACTGAGTTGATTCATGTTCAAAGATAGCACTGTTGGTAAATCATTTTATACAAATAAGTAATCAGGGACGCAGAAAATAGTTGATCACCGCTTTGTCGTATATGGCATCAGGCTTAACATACATACTCATATCCAGGCAAAAAATCACATACCGTCATACCTATTCGTGGAAGCTGGGTTTAAACCTTAAAGCCCGATTCCATTTCTTATAAATTTGTTTTTTTTTGCTCTCCGATCTAGTGATGAACAACGTAACCGCAATCAAACTTTAAAGTCGAAAGTCTCCCAACGAACGAACGAAAAATATGTCAAAAGAACGAAAGAACGAAAGAACGAAAGAACGAAAGAACGAAAGAACGAAAGAACGAAAGAACGAAAGAACGAAAGAACGAAAGAACGAAAGAACGAAAGAACGAAAGAACGAAAGAACGAAAGAACGAAAGAACGAAAGAACGAAAGAACGAAAGAACGAAAGAACGAAAGAACGAAAGAACGAAAGAACGAAAGAACGAAAGAACGAAAGAACGAAAGAACGAAAGAACGAAAGAACGAAAGAACGAAAGAACGAAAGAACGAAAGAACGAAAGAACGAAAGAACGAAAGAACGAAAGAACGAAAGAACGAAAGAACGAAAGAACGAAAGAACGAAAGAACGAAAGAACGAAAGAACGAAAGAACGAAAGAACGAAAGAACGAAAGAACGAAAGAACGAAAGAACGAAAGAACGAAAGAACGAAAGAACGAAAGAACGAAAGAACGAAAGAACGAAAGAACGAAACAACCGATGAAAAACAGTGCGATCTAGTTGCAGAAATTAAACCTAGCAACCTCGCGGAACCATGGACAATACGCACTGCGAATTGTGCTATACATAAAGGGTGTTTTTTAACAGATTCATTTGAGAAAAACTACTAAGAAGTAGGAATTCTGAAAGGCTCTAATGACAATTATTAATTTTACCAGCGCTTTTTCCAACACAATTTTCTAATTAATTTTTCCAATCACAAAATACAAAAGTCCCCCTAGCTCCATATAATGCTTAGTCATTTATGGATGGTCCCTTACCCGTCTTCGCACTATAAATATAGCGAATGTTAATTTTAGTTACAGATCCGTCTGGAGACTCGCTGTCTGTCGGCGATCGACGAATAAACTTCGAGAATGGGCCTTCTGGCAAATTGACCTGGTACCTGACGATATATATATATATATATATATATATATATATATATATATATATATATATATATATATATATATATATATATATATATATATATATATATATATATATATATATATATATATATATATATATATATATATATATATATATATATATATATATATATATATATATATATATATATATATATATATATATATATATATATATATATATATATATATATATATATATATATATATATATATATATATATATATATATATATATATATATATATATATATATATATATATATATATATATATATCTATATATAAAAATCAATGTATGTTTGTATGTATGTCCGCTAACTACTTCTAAACTACAAGTCCGATCTTGATGAAATTTGGCATACGTATTCTTTCCCCCAAGAAGATGTTCATGGAATGGTTTTTTTGGGAGGGGGCGGGGTACACTGAGTTGAAGGGGGGGGGGGTGTTTTTTAGGCAAAGAATTATTTATATCTCCAAATTTATTAGTATTTGACATATGTATTTCTCCCACTGAGCCAATGCTTGATAGGAGTGGACCACGAAAGGGAGAGGGGGGGGAGAAGAGAGTTCCGAAGTAAACCTTATCTATTCATTCAATGTGATTATTAGCGATGAATAAAATTTTGACATAAGTATTTCTTCCACTAAGGAGATGGTCATGGGGTGGTTTTTCTGCACGACGGGAGGGTGAGTCGAGGTAAGGGAGAGAGGGGCGGGGGGGGGGGGTGTACTGAAGAACTTTTTTAGCTATACATATATATATATATTATATATGATCTGGCACAAGTATTTCTTCCACCAAGAAGGTGGACATGATTGTTGATTTCGGAATCTGAAGGATAATGGAATGGCAAGAATTTATTTGATATAGATCTGTTACGCGAATGACAATATAATGCTGATGAATAGCATGAATTTGTCGAAAATTGAAAATTAAGATGAAAATTGTAATTGCGATCAACATTGCTTGATTATGGACGAACAGCTCTGTCCTAAAACAGCCACTAAATCTTGCGCTTGCAGAAAACGTTACTTACAATATCAATCAAAATTCGGATGTAAACAAAATGCTGAAAGAATGCAACACTGTTATATAGGACGAATTCACGAAGACCATAAAAGGAACTAATCGAATATTTGGTGGCGTGGTCCACGATCTTCGTCAAATTTTATCCGTTAGTCGACACCTACTGATGAAATCAGTTCTTGCTTAAGGGGGTAAGATTATTGTTGAAAAAAAAATATCGCGCCAAAAAAAAATTACGATACCGAGAGTGTTAGTCTATTCAGTCAATAATGCACCATTCAAACAATATTTTCCTAAATGTTCACAGCAAAATATTGAAAATTGGGTGTGTAACAGTGAATCTTCAGGAGACACCTCGAATAAATGCGATGTACAGCATAACTCAAAATCTACTGAACCAAATTGTTTGAAATTTTGCACAGTTCTCTTTCATATCATAACATCATTAAAGGTCATAACTTTGTTCACAAAAATAATTTTCATGATTTTTTTTAACGAAAATTGCATTTTTAGCTGCTACGAAAAATTCAAATATCAAGAAAAAATAGAAGCTTCGATCAATACCTGGGGATATGCAAAAGAATTGTGCAAACCTTGAAAACGATTGGTCCAATATATTTTGATTTATGATGTACACTACAAAGCAAGTTTTCAACGAGATACCCCCAGAGATTCTCTGTCACTGGCTCAATTTTCAGTATTCTGCTATGATATTTGAAGAATTATTGTTGAATTGTGCAGTGATTATATGGACAGTGAATGAATATAGAAGAACCCGGGGCTATTCGGACCTACTTAAGCAAATCGCCCTTTCAGGTGGATAGATGTGAAAAAAGTTACCGATCAAAAGTCCTAATTGTAAGGTTAAAATCTCAGCTACATTTTGGTGCCATAAAAAGATTATTTGCACCACTCAATGGCAGCGCTAGGCAACGCTTTGCAAACCTCTACGTTTTTCCATCCTTTTACAATGTAGGGGTAATTCGGACCTCCCTACGGGGCAATTCAGACCGTCATTTTTCTTTAATTTTTTTACAATGGAATTATGTTTACCTATGAATTAGTTACAAGAGACACTCCTTTAAAAGCAAAAAAAAATAAAATAAATTGCTTTACAAAAACTTAATCTGGTATGCCATAGTATGTCGTTTGGCGGCCCATGTGCTAAACGGTTGTTGACAGAATAGGGGGTCCGAATAGCCCCGTACGCTCATATCGCTCAAAAGTGGTGATTGTCTCGAAAATATCTCTGTTTTCACCCAAACGAAAATCATACCATAAATTAGGAGCCTCAAGCTTTCCAAAACACTTACTTTTTTCATTTTTATTTGTTGCTTTAATTACGGGTTTTCCATTATAATCATTTTTGTTTTGAGAATGGCAAAACAACGAAACGCGTTGTATCTCCTTTCTACAAAGAGCAAAGAATCAACTTCAGCTCTCAAAATTAGTGTTTCAGAATAGCTGTTCCACGAATATGTACGATAGTCAGAAAGTCTTGCTATTTTCTGAGAAATCAAGGGGGTCCGAATTACCCCCACTGTTTTAATAGCCCCGGGTCCCCCGACTATCACTCTCTATCGCCAAAGTATTTTTTTAAATCTGCCATTTTTTATGAATTATTATTATCCATGTCCGTCAACACTCCGTTATGTCTTCGTATCATTGGAAATATGTTTCGAAAACAAAACTTTCCACTATATGTGCATTCTTTTATTGAATGATTCTTATGGTCACCTTCGTAGGTCAATTCACAAAAAAAGAAAGTAAAAGTTATATTAGAAAAATTGTTTTTAAGGGGTTTATTTCAAGCAAACCTGCATATCTCGCTAATGTTACTATATAGAGCTTCAGTATCCTCAGTAAAGTTTTTCACAATAATATTTTCCAGAACTTTACTGAAGACCGCGAACTTCTAGCTAAATTATTTGGGGACATAAATCTTCTATCTCACTTTTAAGGGGATTAATCACTCAATTCATTATATCAAAAGATGCGTCTATTTATATCTAGAAATTTTTTCGAAAAAATCCATTCTCCAAAACCAATAGTTCAGTAGTTATTGAATTTTGATCGTGAAAACGTTGTTTTGCAACACTGTGCACCGCATGTGTTGCAATTGAAACTTTGTGTGCCTATTATATAAGTTACCGCGCAACATCGACCCACTATAACTGTGACTTGGTTGAAAAAATTCATTTAAGCGACCATTGTATCTAGAAAATATAAAGGAGCAGATGTACTGCTACCTCGAATTCGAATGATACCAAGGGATTTCAAACGATTGTGTACAGGAAAATAGACCAATTTATTAAATTGTGCTCCAGGTGATCAAACTAAGAACATTGTCTATCTGCGAGAATTACAATAAGTTTCTTCTTTCTAACAAACATATTTGTTATTTTTGGTATATTTAAACTATTTTGTTTAGTCCTGATGGGTGTAGCGAAGCACACCGGGTTATAGCTAGTATACATATATACAACATCTACAACAAAGTAAAACCAAGCATGTTGCACATTCAGTTTCCGTCAAATAGATTTTACAATCTCATTCAATGTGCGACAAGCTACACGGTTATTCTTATTAATATTTCAAAATGTTGAAAAACGCATACAGTATTTTCCACGTTTTCGTAATACAAAATTATTACCAAAAGTTTCACTAAGTTGCACAATCAGTTGGAACCGTAATATAACAACAAATTCTGATACTTGGGGAATACTACGGTTCGCAGGATTCATTTAAAAATCAGCCAGCATCAGTAATAAACACGGATTGCAATAATAAAAACTTTTTTAATCCAAACTCGAAAATCGCTCTAATAGACAAGGCCAGAAAGAGGATCGAAACGAATTGAAATTTAGCACCGCAAGAACCGCGTGATGCATTTTATCGGCGCCATTTCGTTTATCTTTGAGCTCCATTTTGGCCGGCCCGGCCGGCGCACATAAACCGTGGCCCGAACAGAGACCAGACATAATTTGCATTAGAATTGATGATAGCAAGTCTGCAATGGCAAGCGCGCCTGCACTATCCCCATCGGTTATTGCAGTGCAGGGCGTTCCGGCAAAAAGAGAAATGAAGAAATCGCCCGGCTCGCCAATTACCATCACTTGATTTAATCGACGGGAACCGACGCTGGGTTTGATTTACTACGGAGAACTTTGCGGACATACTGGGGCCGAAATGGACTATCGATTTTCTTCCCTTCTGTGACAATTAATGGCTATGACAGGAAGAAGGTTGATGCTAGCGTAATTGGTGATGAACGGGTCTTTGCAATTGGCAAACCCATTTATTTCAATTAAGTTCTAATTTTGAGTAATGGCAGCTGAAAATATGAGCGCGCATAATTTGAATACGTGTTATATCTGGCTCTGAAATAATTATTTATATTTTGTGATACTTTAGGATACTTTTAAAACGGAATCGATGCCACAGGTTATTCCAAATTATATTTATCCAATCCACGCTCAGCTTGAAAGTGCTGTTCTATGAAGCACAACTTTACTTTTTCGTTTACCAAGTATTACATTCTCGTAGACAAAATCTTACGGAGATAATACGATTCGAGGATTGATGAGATTCGTTCAATATGTGGCAGAACCATGTCAACGTTAGGAGAGCCAAAAATCGTTTCCGCATTCCAGGGCAACATTTGCAGACGTCATTGGCACTGCATGCACCGACTTCGGAATAGCATTCTTTAGGCACTCACACACGCATACACAGGATGGGATTTACTAGCGAGGACCACGTCTGATTCAGTTGGAGGTAAAATCCTCTTCTCTGCACGCTTCCAACATCAATCTGAACTCTGGGTCTCACAGTACTATAGCATCACCTTCTCGTTGTGGTCTGGTTAGCGGCTGGCTGAAGCTAATGTTGGAAGCGTGTGAGATCTACCCGTCGCAGTGGCAAATTTATGTTTGTCCGTGGTTAGTTCTAATGACTTGATTGTTCGTACGGACTGGTGATGAAATCACGGAATGCCACTCACAGAGATGGACTACTCATCGGTTTACTGACTGTGTTGTGGTTAGGGTTTTGATAAAGCAGTTGGTTTCCCAGGGCTCATAGTTTTTTTTTTTGTTTCTCGTGTTCATTTTTTGCCTTTCTCATATAGAAAGGTTATGATATTGCTCCAAAAACCAATTTTCTAACCGACGCCTGAATGGTTAAATCTCATATACCATTCAACTCAGTTCGTCGAGATCGGAAAATGTTTGTGCGTGTGTATGTACGTTTTCAGAGAGCACACAAAATGTTCAAAAACACCCTGAGTAGGAAAAAAATGTATTAAAACCAACAACTCAGAGGACGGGTTCGGGCTGTGACCCGACCCGCTAAAACAACTGCTCTTGCACGGAAGCTGATTCAAAAAAAAAACGCCAAACATTGGGACCCAATAAAATGGAAAAACAACAAGCAACAAACATAAACGGAGAAGGCACGGCAAATCCGTTCGCCAGAGGTGGGTTGGTGAGGTCACCACCACCAATAATAGCTGAAGTCATTCAGCAAGAGCAGGAGGAAGGGAAGCCGAAGCAACAGCAGCAGCAAAAACAGTCAGAGCAGAGCGGAATGAGCTACACCCCACAAACGCCAAACGTAGTGGCAGCGAAGTGCTTGGTGGAGGAGCTCCACAAGTTTGTGGATACGAGAAACAATGTCCATAAGGACATTAAGAAGATGGTCATCAGAATCTGGAAGGCGCTACTGTCTGCCGCGAAAGAGTATGACACGGCAACGCGGAGGATGGATGCAGCTGAGCGAGCATTGGCGTCGGCTAAGGCTACTATCCTCCTAGCCTCTCCGAAACAGAGCAAGGAGAGGCAGATTGGAGTGGAGAACAGGCCAGTTCCCATAACTCCAAAGAGGATAAGATCCTCGCCAGGAGACGAAAGACCAGGCGGGTCAAAGAGGCTGACGCTCGAGGACGCTGTGGCTGCTGCCGAAGGAAAGGACGCCACCCGACAGGTCGGAAGGAGAAACGCAGGAAACAGCAAAAAAGAAGGAGAAGCGAAAAGGGAAGCAGAAGAGGAAATCAGAACCCTCGGCTCGTGAGAAGGCGTCTAAGGGAGAAGCCGTGCTCATCAAAGCCAATGACGAGACGACGTATGCAGCACTGCTCAAAAAGATCATAGAGGACCCGGAGCTGAAAGATTTGGGGGAAAACGTTGTAAGAGTCAGGCGTACCCAAAAAGGTGAGATGCTCCTTGAGCTGAAGAAGAATACTACGACTAGTAGCTAGACCTTACAGGAGACTATTACCAAATCAATGGGTAAAAAGGCAGAAGTTAAAGCCTTAAGCCCGGAGATGGTAATTGATGAAATCACGACGGAAGACGAGCTGAGAGGTGCAATGAAGCAGCAGTGTAACCTGGGCGAAGTACACATGACGATTCCGTTAAGCAAGGGATACGGAGGAACGCAGACAGCGATGATACATCTACCTGTAACCGCTACAGACAAGTCACTGGAGGTAGGCAAAGTTATAGTTGGATGGTCGAGATGCCCACTGAGAGCCGTCCCACGAGTAAATAAATAAGCGGAGAAATGCTTCAAATGTTTGGGCTTTGGACATTTAGCAGCGGCTTGCTAAAGCCCAGACAGATCCGGGATGTACTGGAAATGCGGAGAGACGGGCCATCTTGCGAGAGACTGCACGCAGAGGCCGAAGTGCTTGCTTTGCACCCCAGCGGAAGGAAACGACCATCAGACGGGTGGCTTTAAATGCCCTGCCTACAAGAAGGCGACTACAACGGTGATGGAGATGACCCAGATAAACCTGAATCACTGTGACACCGCACAGGAACTGTTGTGGCAGTGTACGACAGAAACTATGTGCGATGTCGCTTTGATCGCAGAGCCTTATCAAGTTCCCCCTAATAACGGTAACTGGGTGGCGGATATACCAGGAACCGCTGTGATACAAGTAATGGGCAGATTCCCCATCCAAGAAGTGGTAGAACGCTCATACGAGGGTTTCGTGATAGCCAAAATCAATGGCATTTTCGTGTGTAGCTGCTACGCTCCTCCAAGGTGGACAGTAGAGCAGTTCAGCCTAATGCTGGAGCAATTAACCGAGCAGTTGATCGGTCGGAAGCCGGTAGTCATTGGTGGTGACTTCAACGCCTGGGCTGTGGAATGAGGCAGTAGAGTAACCAATACAAGAGGATGTATCCTGCAACAAGCTCTAGCGAAGTTAGACTTAAGATTGTGCAATGCAGGTAATGTTAGAACATTTCGGAGAGACGGGAGGGAGTCTATCATCGACGTCACATTCCGTAGTCCCTCATTGACGGCGAACATAGATTGGAGAGTATGCGAAACGTATATGCATAGTGACCACCAGGCGATTCGCTACCGTATCGGTCAACGGAACCCCGCGGCAGTCCGGAGAAGGGTGACCGGCAAACGAAAGTGGAAGACGAAAGAACGTGGATGCGGCTTACCTAACAAGAAGGATTGTGGCGGCTTGCGACCCCACAATGCCGCGAAAGCTGGAACCACACAATAAATAGCGTCCAGCTTACTGGTGGAACGAGACGCTTAGCACGCTACGCGCTGCTTGTCTCCGAGCAAGAAGGCGGGCTCAGAGAACGATATCGGAATCACATTAAGAAGAGCATAAGGCAGCGTTTAGGGAAGCTAGGGACGTTTTAAAACGGGAGATCAGACTTAGCAAGTCAGATTGCCACAAAGAGCTGTGCCTAAAAGTAGACGCCAATCCGGGTGACGCGTATCGAGTCGTGATGGTGAAAATGAAGGGCTTGACGACGCCTGCCGAAATGTGCCCGATTAAGCTGAAGACAATCGTCGAGGGTCTTTCCTCGAAGCACGATCCAACTGTCTGGCCAGGAGCGAACACGGACGATCGGCAAATGACTAATGACGAGCTCGCAGAAGCATCGAAGCGCCTGAAATCAAAGAAAGCCTTCGTTCCGGATGGAATACCAAACGTGGTGCTGAAAGCTGCGATCCTGGAATATCCACACATATTCAGGATGGTGCTGCAGAAGTGTCTAAATGTCGGCAACTTCCCCGAAATGTGGAAGGTCCAGAAGCTGGTGTTACTGCCGAAGCCAGGGAAGCCACCGGACGATCCGGTCTCGTGCAGGCCCATATGCCTGCCGGATACACTCGGAAAACTCCTGGAAAGGATCGTCCTTAACAGGTTGACGAAATTCACGGAAGGCGAGTGCGAACTGTCCAAGATGCAGGTCGGATTACGCAAAGCAGCATCGACAGTGGATGCAATTCGGAGTGCTGAGAATACATCTAAACAGCAGCGTAAAGAAGATCGATACTGCGCGGGGGTCACGATGTAAAGAATGCATTTCACAGCGCCAGCTGGGAAGCCATCGATACAACGCTGTACAGAATGAGGGTTCCCGACTATCTATGCCAGATCCTGAAGAGCTACTTCCAGAGCAGAGTGCTGCTGTACGAGACGAGCGAAGAGCAGAAATCAATGCGAGTCACAGCGGGCGTTCCTCAGGGCTCCATTATCGGTCCAACTCTTTGGAACGAGATGTACGATGGGGTTCTAGCACTGCGTCTGCCCAGGGAAGTGAAAATCGTGGGTTTCGCAGACGATGTTTCACTAACGGTGATGGGTGAGACATTTGAAGAAGTGAAGGTGTCAGTAACGGAGATAATAGACGCGGTCGGGAGCTGGATGAACGGGGTCAAGCTGCATATTGCCCAGCACAAGACGGAGGTGTTGTTGGTCAGCAACTGCAA
This sequence comes from Topomyia yanbarensis, assembly GCF_030247195.1. Classification (NCBI taxonomy): domain Eukaryota; kingdom Metazoa; phylum Arthropoda; class Insecta; order Diptera; family Culicidae; genus Topomyia; species Topomyia yanbarensis. Next base: position 113,277,580 of record NC_080672.1, on the reverse strand, counting down.
AGCTGTTCAGCGGATGCAGATCGACGTCGGAGGGCACGTGATTGCATCGAAGCGTGCACTGAAGCAATTGGGAGTGATACTCGACGACAGGTTAAGCTTCAACAACCACGTCGACTACGCCTACGAAAAGTCGGCGAAGGCAACGAACGCATTAGCGAGAATCATGCTAACGGTAGCCCGAGAAGCGGCGCGTCTGCTATTAACTGTTTCGTCATCGATACTCCGATATGGGGTTCCTGCTTAGGATGCTACGCTTGAAACCAAGCGGAACCGTGAAAAGCTGAACAGGCCATTCCGGCTGATGGTCGTACGAGTCGCGAGTGCCTACAGAACAATATCGTCGGAGGCAGTATGCGTTATCGCCGGGATGATCCCCATCTGCATCATCCTGGCGGAGGACGTGGAATGCTACCAGTGGAGAAATGCACGTAACGCAAGGAGACTGGTCCGAGTGGACTCGTTTGCTAAATGGCAGCAGGAGTGGGACAACGCGGAGAGAGGAAGGCGGACCCACCGGCTCATCTCAAATGTGTCGGCTTGGGTGCATAGGAAGCATGGAGAGGTGAACTTCCATTTGACGCAGTTTTTGTCCTGGAACGGATGCTTCCGGAAGTACTTGCATCGGTTTGGACATGCTTCGTCACCCCTTTTGCCAGAAGTGTGTGAACGTGCAAGAGACACTGGAACACCTACTATGCCTGATATAACAGTGGACAATATAGTCGAAGAGATGCGCCACGACGAGCATACCTAGGACGCTGTCAACAGAGTGGTAACGAGTATACTCTCCGAGCAGCAGACAAAGTGGCAAATGAACCCTCAAAGTAGCGCCATCGGCTAGAAAGCCACTGTGAAACCACCAATCGGGTAATTCCGCCGCAAGGAACCTCTCCGTCGGCGCAGACTTGATTCACCGCCGAGGACCAGTTGAGTAGTACGCGACGTAGCACCGGGTTTGGGTTGTCGGGGCGCCAGTGAACCGGACGTCAGGCTTCACTGCAATCGTCGGACCGACCTCTACACCCTATCGGGTAGCTCGTGAGTAGACTAGATCCACCGACGCGACGGGACTTAGAGTTAGAAGACCGCGTAGAATAGCTAGCAATGGGTCGTTGCGGCACCAGTTAACCGGAAGCTACGCTCCACTCGGAACCGCTAGACAGATCTCAGCACCTACTGACGGGACCATTGAGTAGGCTAGGGCCACCGCCGGGGACTAGATCGAATAGATCGGGACGAAGCGGGGAGCTAAATGGCTCACGAGAACGAACATCGGTATCGGGAGAAATCAACCGCCGGGGATTTCACAGTAGCGTAGATTTGCCGCCGAGGACTATCTGACTATATCGCGACAAAAAAAAAGAATTTCGTGAGCCTGAAACAAACTCCGGTACCGAAAAAAATTCCGCTGCCGGGGAACTCTCAGTCGGAGTAGGGTAGTTCAAGGCCGGATAATATCCGAGGAGATCTCGATAAAGCTAAGAGTAAAATGGCTCAACGAAGCGAGTATCGGTGTTGGGGGAAATTCCACGGTCGGAGAGCTATCGGTCAGAGCTGAGGTGAGTTCGCCATCGGGGACAATCTGAGTAGATAGTAATAAGGCCGGGAGCTGACCGAAACCTGTTAAATGGGTCACTTAGTCATGGAATCAGCATCTTAATGGCTCATGGGGATGAGAGCTAAAAAGGCGACGTAATAGATAGAGACAAGAAGTAAGAGAACAGTCGAGAGTTAAATCAAAGCTCAAAAGTCTAGCCATTTCTAGACCTTTTATTCAAAACGACATATCTACAATGAGTGACTCTCTTTGTTTACTTTCTCTTTCGATTTCTATGGCGTCACTGCAGCACTTTTCACTTATTTTACAGTACAGATCGAAAGACGGTGATTGTGACTAGCATATTATGCGAATAGTTGAGGGTTAAATATTAAAATGACCGAATTATTAACAGAACAGAAAATAAACAAAGAGAGTCAGTCACTCATGTAGATATGTCGTTTTGAATAAAAGGTCTAGATTTAATGAACCTAGTGAGGCTCCGGGGTAAAGCAGAAGAAATAGGTACGACGAAAGCACAACTAGCCCCCACGAAGTAATACCTTGATGTAGTTCCATGGGGAAGAAGGGCGAAAAAAGGGTAAGAAGTGTTTTCAGTTGTTGGGCACGAACGTGAGTCGCGAAACCCACACAGTGCCAATGCACCAATGCACTACAGGCCAGGCTTTCGAAACATTTTAAACCTTACTATAAAAAAACAAGCATAAGCATAAGCATAAGCATAAGAGATCGCCCGTAGTTGCTACTCCGTTATTGACCAGAACCAAATTAGGTTGCAAAATGTTCATTGGAACAACATGCTTGGGAATAACATGATGTACCACATTGTACAATCTATTCTGATCCCTGCATGCTGATCAATACCGACGCCGGCCACGTCCGAATGCAGATCTTCTGGGAAAGGAAGGAATGTTAGTCCGATACATGTTGCTACTAGAGACCGAGGAATCCTCTGCATCCCCACATGTATCACGGGAATGGGAGAGTTGTTAGTAAGTGTGCCAATAGCGTTATCATGTAATAATTGCTCTGGGCAGCCGGCTGCCGAGAATTTGGGAAATTTATCATTTGTTGTATTAATACGATTAACAAAATAAGCAACTTGAACTCCGGATAGCTTATATTTCTTAATAATATTCAATCACGTGACGTATTTTTTCGTGGTTTCTATAGTGTCGGTGCTGATTTTACCCAGCGATCGTTTGAATAAAATGAGGAATCTTATATAGAAGGTTCATCAGACTCTTTCATAGGTGTCGCGAAGTTGGTGTTCTAGGATTCGTTCCATGCAAGCGATGTGACTTGTACATAGTTTATTAGGTAGTAGTTTAGTAAGTTTTCGAGAACACGATCGCTCGAAAAAGAAGATCCTGTTTAGATTTTGGTTCTTTTTAAACTCTGGGTAGCCGGCTACCGGGAGTATCCTATGTTTTCTAAACAAAAGCAATTTCAACTCCACACAGCCGATCGTGGGAGTATTGCCTAGAAAAGCTAATCTTATCTGCGTAATGGGCCGGATCACTATTTATTGCGGCATTATTTAGACTAATTTCGCTATACCTTCTCCACGATATATTTTTTTGGGTTGCAAACTACCGAGTGATAACATGTTATACAGACAAAGAGTTATGATAGCTCGAGATGTTATAAATCAACGAAAGTATCCTATTTTCCATATCGGATTGTTTGTGAAATACACGTATACGAACGATTATATCGAACATTATAGGGAAATACAGAGGATCGTTAACCTGATGCACGGGCTTGTTACCAATATCGGAACTTGAAATTAGATTCATTAAAACAGACGCGGCGAATTTTCAGTACGTATTGACCCGCGATCATCGATACTAATCAAATTAAAGTCTTATTGGAGCTGATTTCCCAACAACTATTCATTTTTACGGTATTGTTTTCTCTGCTAGATCTGTTCGCACCCTCTCATTCTGCTACTATTGGCAGAAGGTTGATAGTCTAAGGACCAAATGCCATCAATAGACTTAGACTCGCGTAAAGGCATAATTGAAAGCTAACCAATGAACATGACAGCAAAACACTTATTATTCGTGCTGACATAACTGAAGGTAATTGCTTACCGGTCCCCGATCCCTCTCGCGAATTGTCAATTCTCAAACTTTATACATGATTGAAGTCATTATTCCACTCAAACAAGGCCATGTGTTTTCCCTAAGCACATTGAATGCTCTTTGGATCAGTTCCCCCGTTGGTAAAACAAACCATAAACAAATATATAAATTAGTTTGCTCAGTCCAAAGAAAAGTTTGCCGACCGGCAGACACGTGTTCCCTTACCGTGCCATCTAACACCCAAATTTAGCTTCCGATGGCCCTACAATTTCTGACAAAGTGAAGTTCTGGAATGTTGAGATATTTATCACTGTTTACGAAAGTAAAAGTATTATAAAGCTAGTGTCAGGCCTTCATGAGACGTCAAGAAGTCACTTTTGGAGGTATTCGTAAATATAGATTTGTCGGTAGACGGTTCCAGATTTAATAAAAATATAATACAAAATTTAACAGATCTACAGATCGCTTGCCACATAAAAAACTTTTTGTGCAATTCGACAGCTCCATCTTAGGCCAATTCAATAAATTTCCTACATGAAAGTTTACTTTTTTTTTAAAAAAAGGGAAGTTAAACCTTGGCGTGGAAAAGCCGGTATATTAATATATGCTGTTACTTAGTGTAGAATTAGATCTCGTCCTTTATGGCTATTATACAACCGCCAAAAGAAACTTAAAACGTAGGAACACAATCGAGAATAGCGAATCAGAAAAGGTGGCTATATGTCAGTGATTCACTAAATACAGAATGGATAAAGGTTATGATGTAAAACCTTAAGGTCCGTCCAGGTTAAGTACGGAGCAATACCTCGACCTAGGAACTCCTTAAGTCTTCGGTACGGAGCAATACCTCGACCTAGGAACTCCTAGCATGTTGTTAGTCGCCTCTTACGACATGGGAGCAGTTCCCAGAGGTTCTATTCTTGGCTGAAATAGTGCAAAAAGATTTCAGCCCGCCGGACACCACACGGCTTAATTTTAAACCTTACTATAAAAAAACACATGATAAAATAAGTTACTAGACAGATAACTTTGAGCTAATGCTCATTAAGCTAATTAAATATTATATTACCAATGATGCTTAAAATGTTTAGAATAGGCTTGGTTAAGGGGCGGATCCAGAAAAAAATTGGGGAGAGGTTCCAAATTTCGAATTTAAAATGAACATTGTACAATACATAATACGTAAAAACCTCATTTAATGAAAATCAGTATTGGTGGTCAAATTTGGTTTGAAAAGATTTTGATTTTGAAACTATTATATAATTCAAAATAATTTAAAATTTCTCAACAAGTTGAAAGTTTTTGGAAGGAGTCCAGACCCCCAGGACCCTCCCCCTAGATGCGCCACTAACTTGGTTTGTTGTTTCAATGGTTTTGTTAGAGGGAATCATCTTTCGTATGTTACTAAGAAAAAATGCAGGTAATCAAATTTACCCAGGTTGTAAGATATCCCGTTTACGGTACTAGCTGATATATCGTTTTTCCCATAAAAATGAAAAATTTCGTTGTTCCAATTCTGGATGCCAACCATTCAAATGTAATCTGATAAGTGGTGCGATGAACGTTGAACATCTGTTCCAAACTAATTTTTCACAGCTCAAATCAATCGGGTAAATTTTCCACAATTCCTCAAAACCCCAAAAGAGATAAAGTTATTTTATGTGTGCGCCAATCTTTTAAATTTTGAATCACTACAATCTCAATTCAATAAGGCCATTTTTGTGCCCAGTCAAGTACCCCATCTCCGTTGATTACATCACAGGTTGTGATGTGCACCATTACTTTAAATTTCACCCTCATGCCTACATTTTCTAAATACGTACCGCTTCCGTGTGGATGGGATGAACTGCGAACAAAAGTCCAGCAAATACAGCGAAATTCTTCCGCAGTCCGGCGATCGTCGTGCAAACCCGGGTGAACAGGACACAGGCGGCCGCATGAAGCACCACGTTGGTGACATGAAACCATAGTGAGCGAAGGCCAAATGTTATGTAATTCAAGCTGAAAGTAAAGAAAAAGAGAAATATTTACTGGTGAGTACGGGTTTAGCGTGAGTCAAAGGTAAAAAATAACCGGAACCCTACCGGAACGGAACTTTTGCATTACATTATGAATACTCTGCCCTTACTGAGATGAAAGCGTGTCGTGTCTGTCAAAACAGCATGTCAATGCAAGAGCTCGCCCGCGATCAGAGGCAAACTAACTAAAAAGTGTATGTATTTAATAAACATTCGACGCACTAAAATTGCCAATGAAATATGTTTTATTCCTTCTTAGGAAGAAATTTGTTTTTTTTTTCATTTCGTTTATTTGATAGGCACAAATGCGTTAGCTTGGCGGTGCCAAATTCTTTTGTTTTTACATTTTGGATATCTTAAAACTAGGAGGTTACAATGTTGAAATATTTTTTTTTACAAAAGAAAAGAAAGTTTACAGCTATCTTAAGACTATAAATAAGATTCAATACACAAGATAGGGCCAAAAGATTTTTTTCATGAAAAATTTTAAAACAAGGGATTCAGTTTGATATACAAGAGGGGGAGTAATAGTATTTTACGAAATATTTTACAGTTATCTTAAAACTAACAATATAGTTTAGTACACAAAAGGGGGAACAAATATTTATGAGAAATTTCACTGATATCTTAAAACTAGGAATACAATTTAATATTCACAAGATGGAGGACAAGAGTTTCAATAAAGAGTAAAAAATAGAGCTATCTTAAAACTAGGAATACAAAATACAAATTTGATTTTTTTAACGAAGACTTATGCTTGGTCAAGGTATTCAGAGGGTGGCTTATTTCCACATCAGTGTTGCAGCAGTTGTATCAAGGACAGGGAAGAGAAGGCGTATGGTGACAGGGAAAGAAGAACAAAACTTGCAACTTTCGCTCAAACGGGAGATCAGCGAAACAAATTTGCGCCTCAGTCTAGTAAGTCGTCGAGTACCGGATTGGCGGATGGTATTCTTCGGACCCGCGGGGAATCCTTCAAAAGTCATCGGACCTCGAGTCGCTCTCGCTTCAGTTTCTTTCTATGCAGGCGTAGTGGTAAGGGCGACGGCGGTTACATAGTGGCACTCTGGAGCTGATCGGTTCCACAAGGCAGGAGGAAACTTCTAAAAACGAGAAATAAAAAGAGAGGGGCTAAATTGGGATATTTATCGTTTTTATGAAGGTATAAATAAGGGACAAATAGGGGAAATCACGAGTTGCCAGCAATATCTCGGACTGGTACATTGGGTGGTCTATGGGATAATATATGAACTCGTTTGTCCAAATGATTTAAGACTTCTGATAACAATAATTTCAGGCTCAGTAGAGTAATGTTGTCAAAAAATGCGCATTGAAAATACGCATAATATTTACATGTACAGAATCGTATATGTACAAAATACGTTGTAAACTGCACGCTCCACAATGCCTTGAAACACATATCGGAAGCTTATGACTGTGCAAAATGCCAAATTCGGGCTCTAGCTTCACGAATGATGACTTATCCATCTATTTCGTCACATTTTGTTCTACTAACAAGTTATTTTACGTTATTAAAACGTCTAGAAGTATATAATTTGAAATTATATTGGATTCATATTGGCTTCTATGATGTACCGACTTTACTGTACTGGTTCACAAAACTTCAACATACTGCAATATATTGCGTAAAACATCTAAGTGCAATTACAAAATATTCTACGTTCTTCGAATCATTATTAAGTTCAGATTTTGAGATTTCTAACCTAAAATAAGTCTTGTTCGATGTCCTACTTAGTTTCGAAACACGAATTGCTAGATGTTCTAGGAAGGAACACAAATTAAAAGTTTTACAAATTATTAATTTTATAATACTTGACGTATCACATATTTCTACGAATTCGTATAGTTTGTATTAACATTGTACAAAACCCAATTGAGCAGCTAGCGTTTCAAAATACGAATTGTATAACGTGTGCGGATTTAGTTTACAACGAATTTTGTATTATAAGTGTGATATTTTATGTAATACACTTGTAAACATTACACACAGTATTGCATAACAAACATTCGATGACTTATAATTTCATTAAGCCTGAAATTATTGATATCAGAAGTCTTTAATCATTTGGATAAACGAGTTCGAATATTACCCCACATTAAATTCTTTCAAAAATCTCATTTACTTGTTTAACAGAATTCTGACTGAAAGTCCCTCATATATTGTTTTAGTGTTTCGGATTCTCCTCGTCAGTAACTAGCACCAACTGGGTGTCTAGTTAGACGATGTATCTAAGCTAGTACCCAAATTAGCACTAGATAGACACTAAAATCCAAAAAGTCACACGTCTTGCGTGAACACTAAACAACTGGCTTATACCGAGTGATGTCTCGATAGTAAGCACAGAAGTTCTGTTTGCCGACGAAGAATTTGAACCGAAACTGTCTTATGGTTTGAAGACCCAAACGCCTGAGATTATGCAAATTCCCAAAATGGGAAAATTTTGGACGATACCAAATTTTTTGTGCATAAGGACACATACAGAACTTCTGTGCTTACTATCGAGACATCACTCGGTATAAGCCAGTTGTTTAGTGTTCACGCAAGACGTGTGACTTTTTGGATTTTAGTGTCTAACTAGTGCTAATTTGGGTACTAGCTTAGATACATCGTTTAACTAGACACCCAGTTGGTGCTAGTTACTGACGAGGAGAATCCGAAACACTAAAACAAAAACCGTACTTTATGTCCAAAATTTTCCCATTTTGGGAATTTGCATACCCTCATATATTATTAAACAAGCTCTAGAAAAAATTGGAATCGAGACTGTTCAATAAGTTGATCCAGAGAAACACAAAAATTGCCATTTTACAAAAAATTGGATAACTTTCGCAATTTTCGTCGGATTTAAACTAACAAGTGCTTATTTTCATTGGTTATTGGCAGGCTTTAATTTCCCATAAAAATAATTTTTTTAGGATTGCTTTATCTTGCCGAAAATATTGATCACGCACTAATTTTTCTTCAAAAGATGACGAAAAATTAAGAAATAGTTCAATAGATTCGTAAATGACATCAGAACCAGTAGTCGCTATAAAACAAAATGTTCTAACGATTGAAAATGCATTCAATTACCTTTAATTCAACATAATAATATTTCATATCGATGCACTACAACCGAAGATATTAGCATTTTACTGAACGTGCTTGCAATTTTAAAGGTAAAATTCATTTTTTCACTGTAACTCGAAATTTTTTTGGACATAATTATCGGATTCAGCACGCAATTTTACATCAAAAATAGTGTTCGAATATTGAAGTTCTGATTTTTGTTTTTATTTTGTAAACTAGTGTTATTAACCCTTTCATGCCCAAATTTTTTCTAGTGCATGTAGGGTTTCAAAACAATTTTTTCTTGAAAACAGCGAGGTTAAGAAACTCGAAAAACCATTTTTAATAAAAGACGGTCCTTCCCTCGCAGTGCTAGAAGCTGCTCAATTTTAACCTTTCAATGTTCACTACAATTCTCCTAGAATATTTACAAGAGTCTACCTACGTGGAAAACGTAGCCAAAAATAGTCTAAATTGATAAGTATTATCAGTTTTCACTAATATTGCAACATAACAAAGTTATATGAAAAATTCATTTTTCGTCGTCAACATAAACTGTCCCTGGCAGCACTGCTCCATCAGAGTTCAATCAGACTAATTGCAATAACTTCAGTTCTAGAGCTAATCCTTGTAACTGTTAATACTCAAATGAAAGCCAATAGTCACATTTGTTAGCCTTACTTGTTTTTGTGAGGAAATCTTGCCTCAATCAAAAGTTATAGCTGATTAAAAACGTTGTTGTCCACAAACAACATGGCCATGAATGGGTTAATAGCAATTTCTAGTGGTGGACGGATTGACGTTTCGAAATTCAAGTCATCTGCTACAGAAACAGCTTACTACTTCGTAAACCTATACGGTTGGTATCACATGCCAACAACGGTACCTAAATTGTTAATACATGGATGTGAAATAATTGACCAATCTTCGATTCCCATCGGCAAACTCTTGGAAGAGGCCCAAGAAAGTATGAATAATGAAATTCGAAGAGTTCGTGAAAGTGTATGCTTGGAAAGGATCCCTGGAAAGGACAACTGGTGACCTCCTTCGAGGATTATTAGTTGCATCGGATCCGGTTGTGTTCAGTTTCAGACACAACAAGCCGAAACCGAAAGATGATTTCCCAATTGAAGTACAGGATTTATTAATCTTTGATGATGTGAGAACCTGAAGAGTGAATGTTTTGCAATAGAACGGATGCAGTTATATCAGAAAATTAAACAAAATCACCTTAAATAAAGCCAGAAATATACCATTCTTAAAAATAATCACTTTTTTTACTCTAATATGATATTAGTGGAATAAGACAACTTTACAACGTGGGAGTCGGCGTAGCGTATTGGTAAATCAATTGCCTTGTACGCAGCGCACCTGGGTTCGAGTCCCGACCCCGCACATAGGGTTAGAAATTTTTCCTAAGAGATTTTTCTAACCCGAAGAGGCGAATGACCTTAAGGTTAAAACCTCTATAATTGAAATAAAAAAAAAAAAAAAAAAAACTTTACAACGTGTCTATTTACTTTTTTTCTAAGCACCATGCGTCTCCATAATAGTAAAAAATTATTTTTTTCAACTCTTCGGGCAAAAAGGGGCAAAACAAGAGCTAAACTTTCGAAAAGTAGACATATTTTTCTATATAATGCATGCTCTTCGATTATTCCGCTCTGTTTCACCAGATTGTACGATAGGCATTTGTAAGTAGCAGTTTTTTTTTTCACTAAACTTATGACTCAAAGTTCAAAACAATTTTACGTATGTATTGAAATGAAAAATAAAGTTCATCTATTTTCCTTCAAAAGGAAACGTGTGCTTAAATAAGTTAAAAATTGTATGAGTAACAGGTGCAAGAAGTAAACAAGTTTTGGGACATGAAAATCAATTAAATAAGCCTGACATAGCGCTGTTTGAAGAATTGTAAAAAATCAAGATCTCATCCAATGATCACCAAATTTGGAGAAAACTTTATTCAATATATAAGAGGTATAGGAAAAATAGTTGCAACGAAATTTTTTTTAAGGTTTTGTCCGGTCTCCGGCCACTGTGCGACTGTGCAATGTGCAATATTCGGTACTACAAACACTGCTAGAAACCATTGCAGGTCTACCTAGGAAGATGATAACATTTGTTAACCACCTCAATATAATATCCCCAAACATCCATCCGTTCCAGCGTGCTCCGATGGCAATGCCACGAACCGACAAAGGTCACGGTTGCAAACCGACCGGCCATCAGTTCACGCTGTCCTGAAGTTCTTTGCCCGTAGGTTAAACACTCCTACCATAACTGTCGTACACCCATCGTTCCCAAACGATCAACAAAGTTACCGTTACTAGAAAACCGATGGACGGACGGACGGCCGCTTCGCTAGTTGATAAATCAATATAGAAGTTCACATATATTCAAAAGGATGTTCCTTGCTTCGCCATCATCGCCGCAATGCCTTTCAGAAAGACCATGTTCATTAAATTAAATTACACCAATAGGTGAGCGGTGAGTGGCCTCCGCGCGCTCCAGCAACCGAACCGACGCCAGAAGAGCCTTTTGATTGAAGATAATAATTCATTAAATTTTATTACCACGCAGATGGGCATCCATCCGTGAGTGGCGCCGAGTGTTGGCGGACGGTGCGAAGGCACCTTCACGTGAGGAGTCGTCGAGTCTCGCCTCGGCCAGAGTACTACACAGAGAGTCTACAAAGTAATCTCATCAACGTCCCGTCGGGAAAATGGGCTGAGATGTCGTTGTTCACGAAGCAGTACAGTTATACGTACAGTTCGAACGTTGTGTGAAGATTGAATTTATCGTACGTGTTAGCTGCAGCATGTCGAGTGGGGCTGCGAGTTTAGATTTTCCGGATTGAACATCTAGACCTCTGGGTACGTTGCATCGGTCGTCGTCGTCGTCGGCATCCTTGTCGTCGTTGTACTAGCCATCAAATTCTCAGGCGCTACAATGAGCCTGGGTTGTGTGAATGAAGAGAAACTAGTTAATTTATAACAAGTGTTATCGGATTTTCGACAACATTCGACGCATTGAAGCACGAAACTAGAAAGCTGATGGGTTAGGGTTGTACTGAACGGTCACTTAATTTTATTCATCTGACCGCATCCTGAATAACAACACTATATTTTTAACTCAGCAAATTTTGGCAAACCATCGTGCGTTTCCAGTAAATAATTCGATTTTATGGAGAAGCCTGGTTATTTGTTTGCCAAATCTAAATTGGAATTCGTTGCCCTACATAAACCATCGAGACGTCTGAATAGGTATCCTAAAACCTAAAACCCGTAATGAGTTACAAAAAAAAAGCCTGACGAAACATCCTCACCTCAAGATAAAATCTTAATGCAGTTACACAGCCGTCGCCAAACACAGACCGCTCACTCCAGAGACGAATCAGACGAAGGCGGGGAGGTTAAGTTATTACACGTTCGTTTTGTGGATTACTGGGTTAGCGAATAAAATTTAATTATTATAGCATTTGTGGCGCTCTCCGTCAGCGCTCGGTTGTGAGAGGCGAAAGTTGCTCTGCAGTGATTCAGGATACCTGAAGCGTTAACCCATATAGGAGAGGCACTTTCGCAATAGCTACCACATTTGCATGCTACTTCGTTCTCACTCACTGCTGACGGTTACCGTTAACCTTATTTATCTGCACACATATCTCTGGTATTTACATGTGTTATTTCACGCCGCTACTATCTTGTTTGTTTAGCTCAGAGGAACATAAAGGAGTCGATAGAAAGGAAACTGCCCCATTCAGTTTGCCATTTCGGTTCGGTTCGGTTGACTAAGCATCGTTGTACCGAGAGAGAAACATGACTGAAATACTGCTCTGCTTTGTTTAGCGTTATGAAAGACATTAGATTTTCTACTCAAAGATATGTTTGTGAACTGCTAGCCACTTAGTGCAATTTAGTATTACAAGTTTTGCTTTACTAAATTGATATTGATTTGATATTACAAGAAATTTTGATCTTTTGCTTCAAAATTCTTGATATTATGGGTTTGTGAACCGATTATTTTGAATTTAGACGCTAGACAACTTTCTTGGCTCGGACTCGAAAATATGGCTACCGATTTACGAGATCAGGACTAGCATCAGGTTAGTAATTGACACATCAACTCTTAAACCCACGTACCAATTAATTCTTCAAAGTTTTCCACCGTGTCACCGTGCATGAATGCGTAAACAGCCATGCATTGCTTCCGCTTAGCTTTTATTGCCAATTTAATTGTTTGCTAGATTTATGTTCACACGCCATGAATTTCCTCTACGCGGGACAGTAATCCCTACCATTTTCAAATTGAATATACACGACCAAAAGGACAACTGCACTGCATGCAAGTAGTAACTGGCAACAATTTATGAAATCTATAGCCCCCCTACCGCAGCAACATGAACCGGAAGCTATTGCTGATCCACAAACACATGCACGCACACACTCCGATGGGAAGAGGTGGGGCGTGGGGGGAACGGTCTGCTGTACGGTCGCAACTGTATCCGGATTGTGGCAGTCAGGCCGTTGGCCGTAAACGTGGAACGAGAACAAATCAGATCGTTTGTAATCTGGGCGTGATTGATTATTAAAATTTACACCCGTCGTTCTTTCGCGAAACGATAAATGCGAAATGGTGTAGATATCGTTTAGTTGCATTGATTTAACTGCACGGGCAGAAAATCGTTATCATTCTCTCGGAAAAAACGCCACAATCTAGGCATTTCAATTAATATTACGAATAGACAGGGCCGCCGAGAGGGGAGGGGGTGTGGTTTTTCCCCATGGGCCCGGAGTTGTGGAGGGGGCCCGGTCTTTGAACAGAAGAAATGATTCTGTCAAATATTATTTCAATAACAATTTATTTAAAAATTCAATTAGAGTTTCAATGTTGGTATGATTCAATTTTCTTTAATTTAAACATTATAAAGTCTACTCTGCACGAAAGTCTAATCAAAAGAAAACTAAGTTTCACTTAGAACTAAAAAACGATTCTAACGCGCAGTTGACAAAAAGACAGATTTTTTTTGTAAATTGTGTATTAAAAGACTGACATTTATTTAATATTTAATACTTTACAACAATTATCTCATGGGTTTTGACCAACTATTTAAAAAATTGAGTTAGTTAAAGTTGAAAGTTCTGGGCTCTCGAAATTTATTATGATTCGCATTTTACTAATTAATTCGAAACTTTCAATCTGTGGATGAGTTTCAAAAAAACAGTGTTTTAGCATTGAAAATGCTTTACTCCACTATATGGGGCTGGGACTAGGTGTAAAACTAAAATCTAAAATTCGATCCGCGTCACGAAAATGTGGCATAATTTTAAACGACTGCAGCGCTGTTAATTGTTGATGGAATTGTATCATTTTTATACCAATTATATACCAAAGACAAATCAAGTTTTCACTCACGTTTTGTTAATTGTTGATGGATTTTCATGATTCGAACACCAATCGATTCATAAAATTGCCAGTAAAAAATTGTTATCAAATTTATCTGTGTGTTTTATTAGCACACTATTGAAAAATCCGTAAATTCGTAAAAAAATAGGGAAAACATATCCAATTTTCACAAACTTGCTCAACTTCTTCCCTAACACAGACCTCATCTCGACACTCATAAACGTCTTACACTGTGTAAGTTACACATTTCATTGCTTGACATAAAAGGAATGTTTCTGGCCGAATTCATTCACTGTCATACCTACTTTGCTGATAGAACGAGGTAGGTTATTGCTACTGCTGCTGGTAGGATGTCAGATACCGTAAACCGGGGTGACATTGATCACTTTTCGAAGTAATCATTACATATTTTTAGACGCAACACATTTTTTAAAGTTTAATATTTTTAAACAATGTACTGATGTATGGAGAACAAGATTGGATGGTTTTACCTAAAATTGTTCGCTATTTTTCCAAAAAAAATTTCAAGGTTAAGTCCGTTTTCGTATTCCGGGGTGACTTTAATAACCTGCATGTTCACCCACATTAAGTTATTGATGTCAATGTTATTTATTCAAATGTTTGTTTAAACTAATTCTGGAAAGATACTCATTGTTAAATAGATATTAATTGGTATTATAAAAAGTATTTTATTGTACTGTACAATTCGAGTAATCAAAATTCGTATAATTTGTGTCCAACTAGAATAAAATATTCTGAAAACCTTTAAATCTGCTAAAATGGTTTTATTTCAGTGCTTTATCAATGTACAAAAAGTTTCATCCATTTTAACACGTTGGAATATTGAACAATTAAAAAATGCTGCGAATTTTAGCTTTAAAAAATTTGAAATAATTGCCAACTAGTTTCACAGAAAATGTATTAAAAATAAACAAACTCTTGAAACTAAATTTGGCACATCCCAATCTAAAGGTAAATAAAAACTCGCTTGTATTTTATTACTCTTGCTCAAATCTGAGATTTATTTGTTTTATAAAAAATAAACACTTTACGAAGCTTCGAATAAATAAAGGAAAATCAAATTTCGGTGTTTTGTAGTTTTTGTACCCAAAAACCGAACAATATGCTCAAAAAGTATAACAAAATAAGTATTTTATAAGTTTAGAGGAAAAATCATTTCAAATTAAAATGATTCGGTAGACTATTCTGGTTTAATAAGCGATCTACGAAAAAAGTTTATTAATTTATTTAACGAAACTTGTATTTTCTATTGTTGTTATTTTTTCACATCAAAAGACCAAAATACAATAATAGGAAAAATATACAAATAAAAAAATACTACTAAGTTAATGGAACAACAAGAAACAAAAATCCATACAGAAGAAAAGCATAAATTTCAAAGCTGATAAACAGAAACTTTCACAACTCGTAAAAAAATTTAAGTGAGAGAATTAGATAAAAATATTTTTTAAGCAAATAAAAGAAACCTAAAATGAAAAATATTGAAAAAAGCCGGATACAGAAATACAAGGTAACTTTAATAGAAAAGTTAGCTTTGTATTTCTGTATCCGGCTTTTTTCAATATTTTTCATTTTAGGTTTCTTTTATTTGCTTAAAAAATATTTTTATCTAATTCTCTCACTTAAATTTTTTTTCGAGTTGTGAAAGTTTCTGTTTATCAGCTTTGAAATTTATGCTTTTCTTCTGTATGGATTTTTGTTTCTTGTTGTTCCATTAACTTAGTAGTATTTTTTTATTTGAATATTTTTCCTATTATTGTATTTTGATCTTTTCCTTCCTTCTTTTTCTTAGGTTTTCCATTTCATCAAATTTAAATTTTTTCCACTTTTCCTTTGTATATTTTTATTTATTTATTTTTTAACCCATTTACTTTTTAAATTTTCTCTTGTTTTGCTTTATGATAATATTCCTGTTTTTTCCATTTCTTCTAGGATTTTCATGTTTACCCATTTAAATCAATCTGATTTTAAATGTTTTCTATGATTTCACTATTGTCTGTTTTTGGCTATTTACATTTGTTCTGTTGTACTATATTTTCTTTAATCCATTCCGCGTAATTGTTCCCAGTTATTTTTATTAGTTCTTTAAAATAAATACTTTTTATATTTCATTATTATCTTTTTATTCCATTCTTGCACCTTAGCATTTCTTCTATTTTGAAACATATGCCTACTTTCTTGTTTTCATGCCTTCCATTTTATTAATTTGCTACTATTTTTTATATTTCAAATATTTTGTAAAATTGTTCTTTTTGCCTTTATTTCAGAGGATCTATTTCGTTCATTTTTACATTTGCTTATTGTATTTTTTTGTTGTATTCATTTTTCTTTCTTTTGCCATTTTTACTGTATTTGATGTTCATGATGTTTAATTTTTCATCTCTGGGGACGGGGATAGCGTAGTTGGTAAATCGATTGCCTTGTACGCAGCGCACCTTGGTCCGAATAGCGACCCCGCACATAGGGTCAGAAATTTTTCATTAGAGGTTTTTACAACCCGAAGAGGCGAATGACCTTAAGGTTAAAACCTCTATAATCGAAAAAAAATCATCTCGTTATTTACCCGTATTTTTTCTATTTCTTCACTGTTTGTTTAATTACCGTTTTAATTTCCTTCTATTGATTTGATTGTTTTAATTATGGAATCGGTTATAATTTGATATTTCTTCAAATTGCATTCCTTTATTTTTAATTCGTCCATAGTCTTAATTTTGTTCATTTTCTGTTGTTTCTCCGTTTTGGATTTTTTTCTATTTCACACGTGTGTGCGTGTGTGTATGTGTGTGATTATGTGTGTGTATACAATCCATTTCCCACTGTCCAGCAGTGCTTTTATGGGAGAAACTTGTCTGCATCTATGTAATGGTATGTTTGTTTTCATCGATAGATGTACACATGTTTGGCCCAGGAAATTGAAGGCTATAGCTCTATTGTACATCCAACGACCCATTTCAAGAATACCTGTTCCTACACATACATTCTGAGACCTCCTTCATATACAATATGGCCCGCGCGAATATATCCACGTTTCAATTGGATATTTGCAATATATTCGCACTTCCAGAATGAAAAATATTTTTGATTCTGGCACGTTTTGACAAAAAGTCAAATATTTATGAAGGTAGACAATCATTGAAAAATGACATGAAACGATCTCACCATCTCTGAATTAATAAATTCATGAGATTTCTGTGAAGAATCCTCCTTTATCCGTGAAATTGTTGCATCAGTTACTTAGGTCCAGGTGGCGTTGCAGACATTAAGCGGAACGAACGGGCTTATTTTTTCGCGTCTTGCTTCACGTACTTCAATGGCAAAGTTGTGACGACAAATTTCTATGCAAAATCACTTTTCTCACGATATTACAACCTACTAACACGTAACTCAATAGGAAAAGCTACCTACTAAACGATTGGCTTCATTTCCCTGTTGAATATATTGTATATCACTGAAAAACTTTGAAAAATATTGGACGTTAACGACAACACGTCCGGGCGATTCTCCGGTGCTGCTACTTCCTTCGTTTTTTATTTTTGATTATGTTATTTTTTTATTCAAATTTATAACATTTCCATTTTGCTACTATTTTCGCAATTTGTGCAAAGTTTTAATTCGCAAAATTATCTGGATCAGTTTTCCCTCTGAAACCAAAAAAAGTCAGCAACACTACTGAACGAATGAGTAGTTATATTATCAGAGACTGGCAATATTGTAGCGCACCGACTTTGCCGAATGTGTTGATTTTTTAACGAATTCTAGGTGAAACCAGACAAAGATTCGAAAAAATCCATGCAATTCCAACTTCTGGATAAATATGAAAATATTGATAAATCGGCTACTTTCAAAGCCACTAAAAATTTCGTAGGGATAAATATCTTCACGATTAAATTTGGTCGACTTAAACTTGGCGCATATCTTTGCACACAAAACCCTCATTTGTCTGCGTGCTGAAAAATGCCTTTTATAATTGACATTTGCTCTTCGGTTATAAAAGTGTCGTCCAAGCAAAAGGAGCAACACAGAGAAATTTTGCTCGCGTAAAGCCTGAATTCGAATTATTTGCACGCCAAGTTAGTGAAACCGTTAAAAGTGGCCAAATCAACTGTCACTAGCTTAATGGTAACCGGGAGGAACAGTGGCCGATATTTTCAAGCATATGAAGTTGTCGAAGTTCACACAGAAATATCTGGTTTGGCAGACTTTCTGTACTTGTGGTGTGAAAAGCGACATTTTCGTTGCGACCGAGCTCATCAACAAGAAATTTTTTGTGAAAAGGTGCCTTTCACGAAGCAACACGATTATTGCACGCTATTTCGGTCGGATTTTGAATACTGCCATTAGAGAAAAAAGGACATGAAGTGTTCTAACGCCTACAAGATTCTGGTGTCACGCAAGAACAAGAACGCTCCCAACACACTATAGCTCGGCCCTATCGAGAAATATTAGTCCATCGTCAAGCAGAACCTGAAGAAGTCTCAAAAATGTTAAAATAAACTGTCTGTGGCGAACAAAGTAGACGAGGTGGATGTAAAAAATTTGATGGCAGTTATTAAAAGACGCTCAACGGGAAGCTTAGCTGAATATTTTTTTTGTACTTTATGGTATTTGAACTTATGAAAAAAATAATAAAAAATTAATCATTGAACTTTGAAGAAATTTTGATCGTAGACGACGCCTGGAGTTGAGTGGTAAGCATGACCGCCGCTCAATCCAGTGGGTCTGGTTTCAATCCCAGCCGATGTCGTTGGGATGTTGTGAGGTGAAAGCTCTGTGTCACGCCTTTATTCGCAAGTGAAGTAGAGTCGTCGGTCCCGTGCGTCCATGTTTAGATAATCCGATATGTTGTTTTGGAGTCACCTCTCTGGTGTCGGTGATAGGCACAACACAGTGCGGACAGAGTCCGACGGAAAATAAATGAAAAAATGACCCTTTGAAATGACAAAAAAACAACATTGAAATTAACAGCACTAAGTGTATTCTGATATATTTCTCCATGAAATACATAATAGCTGATAATTATTTTTTCCGGCATATTTCGAGCTTAACAGCTTCTGTGTTCGAAAATTCTACAATGATGGAGGGCCCTTATATTGACTCGTAATTTCTCTCTGCAGCGCTGCGAATAAACTTTGGGATTTATTTTATGGTAAGTTCATCATAGTTAACAATTTCTGTACGGCTAAAGCTGACAGCAGGTCCGGCGAAACACTATCTTCCGGAGTGGGTAGTAGGATTTCTAGCTGTAGTGACGAAAGCTCTGACATGGTGTGTGTATTGTTAACGGGCTGTATGGCCGATTAAACATTCTTTTCGCGGGTACTGAAGCCCGCATGATAGTGTACTAACTAAACATCATTCGGCCGTGTACGAAGAAGTATCTTCTCTACGTACACGCCTGGGAAGTAGAGATCGATGGTGTAGTCTCCGACAGGGCCTTAATAGCGAAATATGGGGCTGGTTCCTTCCAGAACCCTTTGCTACAGTCAGTGAAAATTCTGGTTTGCAAGCAATCGCGTTCAGCAAAAATTGTGGAGTATGAGAAATTATTTTCAATCAATCGTCTTTCGCCAGATATCCTCTTTCATACTTTGTTCTTTTGAAGGGGGCACGTCTACCTGTTCGCCTTTTTGTGTCGCGGGGTATGCAGTCATTACGAACAAATGTGTCATACAGCTACCCATTGTAGAAAAAAGGCACGGTGTGGAAAATGCGTAGAGAATTTCGAAAAAAAATCCGCATAAACTCTCGACATATCCCGCATATAGATTAGGCGGGGAAAAACTGAAGCATTCATTTAAGAAACGCTCCCAAAAGAAAAATACTACGCTCCTGGCCAACACTAATTTCTACGCTCCCTTGTTCAGTAAAGAACGAGAGTGACAATCCCATGGAGAAAACATCATCTGAAGTGCCTATAAATTTTCGAAAAAGCAAGATTATTTCCTCTCCTAAGATTCCTCGTAAAGGCCTGAGAGTGTGCCTTGATGGGTGCTATTACAAATCTGAAGTAAGTGGCTCCTCGTCTCGGAAATCTTACAAACAAACAGGAATTTCCACATGAGACATAAAGAACCCCAAGTATCCCTATATTTCAGTCCCATCATTTTCCCAGGTTTTACGAGATGTGTTTGGTCCGATGTAGGGCCAGAGGTTTGGTCCGACGTCCACAATTTTAACATTATTCACCAGGGCCGAAACAACCCTGTAGAGAAGCGTTTTTGGCGGTCAACTATTGGCTATTATTTCAAAAGTTAATCCTAGTTACCAGATATTGAAGTTGTCGCTCCGAAACAAAGGCAGATGTATTGACATTGTTTCCCTGTACATCGCATCTCAGTTGGTTCAAGAAGACTTTTTGAACGCCGGATCACCCGATTTTTTTCGAATATACGCGACGTTAGAAACGCAAATGATAAAGTTAATGGATGCTGAAAAACGCGGTTATTGGCACCGGTTTGTTGACGGAATCACGAGAGAAATAATGTTTCATCTGGTTGATTGGCCCTACGTTGTGTATTCCATTCAACCTACACGGAACCAAGAATCTTTTTTCGGCACCAACAGCATTCCATGTAGATGCACTCTCAAACAATAGACGTTTCATGATGAAATTATAATCTATCTATCTGTATATGTAAAAGTCAATGTTTGTATTATATGATTTATGGAATTCTAAACGGCTGCACCGATTGCCGTCAAAATTTATACATAGTAGGCATTTGTTATGGAACGTGTTTGTGTGCTATTGGTTGGGGATTATCTGGCCGCCAGATGGCGTTTTGGAACAAATTGTGTTTTCCTCCTATTTCGTTGGAAGTTGCAGCAACGCACGACGGGTATTAGGTTATACTTTATATAAACGTAACGATTGCTCTTTAAACACATAAATTTATCTGACCGAAAAGATGCTCGCGCTAAGCATTATAGTGCACATATCACTGTAGCGTTCATCAGATGATAACAGCTATGCATCGCTTCTATGCTAATTATGACAGTATGTGTGAGGGTGATCATAAAAGAGTCTGTGCTGTCAAAATTCTCCCCACAAAAATGATGATTTTATATATACTTATCAACGACTATGTCCACATCGTTGCAGTTCCAAAGATGCTCTCCATTCAATGGAGCATGAAAAGCTCTTCTTCTATTTCCTGAGGAAAGCATGGCAGTTCCTGAGTTCTTAGAAATAAGCCTTTGTTCAAGGGGATGGATAAGGATCGTGACTTCATTCGGAAGATATCTCGGGTCGTACCCAGTCATCATACGTTGCATGAGCATCTCTGGTGTAGCGGTTTCTGCGCTTATGATGACGGTTATCGCATCAGTTAACATGTTGTCTGGTCGTGCGCTTAGTACCCTAGCGCCAGATCTCCGTTAAACGAATACTTTCGGCCTCGTTCCAGTCCGCGGTGTGCTGGCTATCCTCGATCTCCCTCATTTCATATATTTAGTTCAACATCAATTTCATGATACTGGGTTCACCATAGAGTGCAGCGAGCTCGTGGTTCATCCTTCGCCGCCACACACCGTTCTCTTGCACACCGCCGAAGATCATCCTTAGCACCCGTCGCTCGAAAACTCCTAGCGCTTGCAGGTCCTCCTCGAGCCCGTAGAGAACCACCGGTCTTATAAGCGTTTTGTACATGGTGCATTTGGTGCGGGGGTGAATCTTTCTTGACCGCAGTTTCTTCTGGAGCCCATAGTAGGCCCCACTTCCACTGATGATGCGTCTTCGGATTTCACGGCTCATGTTATTGTCAGCCGTTAATAAGGATCATAGGTAGACTAAATCCTCCACTACCTCGAAATGTCCCCGTCAATCGTAACGCTGTTTCCTAGCCGGATCCTGTCGTTTTCGGTTCCGCCTACCAGCATATACTTTGTTTTGGACGCACTTACCACCACCGCATTTACCACCTCGATCTCCCTACATGTCTCTTATATACATATTTTTCAACACAATAGGTAGCCAAATTTAGTTATTTCCTCTCATATGGTTTATATGCTAACATCTACGTGGAAATCTGGTCTCAAAAGAGTTCCCAAGCGGATCCAAGTAAGGCAGTTGGCGATCCAGTTTGTGGTATCCTGACAGTATTCTTCCGTCTTCAAAAAGCTGCAAGTTTAATTTCCTCATTTGCTTTACTTTTTAACGACATTCAATTAGCTAGATATTACTGAGTAGGGAATGTTATAAAAATTTAGAGCCATAGTACTCAATTGAGAGAGGATGTGAAATATACAGATTGGAGAACTAGGAGTACCAGGGTCGTTAGAAACAGGCTTAAAATCTTACTGACTAATCTTTTGTCTTCTGCTGGTAGGAGTCGAGCTTAGGTAACATTACTACGAATTGCTCAGGTCTACCAGCATGTCTTGACAGACCTGTCCCGCTTTACCGTAACAACTTTCCTCTTATTCCTGTCATTGTTGTTCGCCCTCGCTTCCCTTTCCCTGATAAGATCTCTGCTACTCTGATGCTGGGATCAATTCCTCTTATGTATATCTTTTGCCTTATAAAAATCCTAATAGCGTTTTCCCTTGTTTTAATTGTTAATCAAATGACAGTTCGTGTTAAAAAAACAAATTGTATATCTAGTCCTTGAATTTATTTATAACAACATCCTTTAGTCCGAATAAAAATTCCTAATTATTTCTTCTGATTAGGGTTGTGGTACCGGTAATACCGATACCGAAAATCCCGGGAATACCGACCTATTTTTGATACCGTAATACCGGTACTAAATAAAAGCCAGTACCAGTATTATCGGTATCATACATTTTTTTATGAAAAATATGTGGACTCTCTAGGGGGCCTGTTTCAAAATATCGGTCTGCAAAATGACTTTTAATTATATTAATTACCTCCTTGATAATTGGTAGAGCTAACACCTTTGTGGGGGAATGAGGTGGGGCCATTATCATAATTCTAGAAGTTAAACATTACTAGCTCCCGTTTTACCGAACGGTGTGTCTAAATTCCTGTTTTATTTTGTCGAAATTAAATTTTAACGATCTTTAGTTCAAAATATTCACATTTAGCGCAAGAGACGTAAAAATTTGCTATGAATTTTTGTATTAGCGACATTCTGATTGGTTTCTATTATTCACTGGGTGGTACGTAATAAGACTATGGTCTAAGTCATGTCTGTATTTGGTTTGCTCTTAAACTACTTCAAATGGGGCGATTTGTAATTATTAGTGATCGGAAAATTCAGCGAAACTCCATAGTTTACAGGAAAGCAAGGAGCCTTGATATGCAGGTCGAAACCAATTTACAGAAAAGCAAGAGAGGAAATGAGAACAACCTGCTCGGATTTACTGCCATTCTCGGTTTGATTTACTGCTGTTAATAGGGTTTCTTACATTTACCATCTGTTGAAGTCGACAAAAGGCGCACCGCTTAGCAGTTATTGATTTCAAAGTGGCCTAGATTTCGAAATAAAAGAAGGTGCCGCATACGAAAAATATCTTCTGCTGAGATGAGTCATGCCATTCCGAAGCAATTAAAAGCAACAAACATGTTTTTTTTGGTCAGCACAAATCAATCATCTGAGAATAAGGTCATCAGTTTGAGCATCCAATTTCACTTTGAAGCTTTTTTCGAATATTTTAAAAAAATATTCGAGTACCGGTACTTTACTGGTACTACCGGTACTGAGGGCTTCAGTACCGTAGAACCGGTTGTCACCAAAAAGGGTCGGTACTGCGAACCCTAATATCGATCTGAATTCCTTGTTTTAAGATGTACATGTGTCAAAATATATTCTCCTTAGAATAGCCATAAAAATAAGTTTAAATTTTAAACAAATCCTATTTATTATGCCATATTTTCAAGACATTTGAATCGTAAAGCAAAGAAATTTGTATCTGAATAAAAAAAATTAAATTGTGTGTCGAGAATTTCAGACGCATGCATTTTGTGCGCAAGACACATATGCAGTTAGTTTCAGGTTTTAGTTTGTTCCAAACTTTCGAGTGGGCAATTCCCCTCTCGGTTATTTTCGATTGGGTAGTTATACCCAAACTACCCGCGTGATCTGCCGGCCCTGGCTGACGTGAAATAATTATTTTTTATCATGCAAATTCCCAAATGGGAAAATTTTGGACGATACCAAATTTTTTGTGC
Organism: Topomyia yanbarensis; assembly: GCF_030247195.1. Classification (NCBI taxonomy): domain Eukaryota; kingdom Metazoa; phylum Arthropoda; class Insecta; order Diptera; family Culicidae; genus Topomyia; species Topomyia yanbarensis. The sequence continues at coordinate 113,253,291 of NC_080672.1, read as the reverse complement.
ATAAGGACACATACCTTACATAACGTACGGTTTTTGTTTTAGTGTTTCGGATTCTCCTCGACAGTAACTAGCACCAACTGGGTGTCTAGTTAGACGATGTATCTAAACTAGTACCCAAATTAGCACTAGTTAGACACTAAAATCCAAAAAGTCACACGTCTTGCGTGAACACTAAACAACTGGCTTATACCGAGTGATGTATCGATAGTAAGCACAGAAGTTCTGTTTGCCGACGAAGAATATGAACCGAAACTGTCTTATGGTTTGAAGACCCAAACGCCTGAAATTATGCAAATTCCCAAATGGGAAAATTTTTGACGATACCAAATTTTTTTGTGCATAAGGACACATACTTTACATAACGTACGGTTTTTGTTTTAGTGTTTCGGATTCTCCTCGTCAGTAACTAGACTTCTTGGATTTTAGTGTCTAACTAGTGCTAATTTGGGTACTAGTTTAGATACATCGTCTAACTAGACACCCAGTTGGTGCTAGTTACTGACGAGGAGAATCCGAAACACTAAAACAAAAGCCGTACGTTATTTTTTATCGTATTTATCTGAAGAACAATAATCGAAAACCTCAATTTTATTCGAAAAGCAGAAGTACCAATCAACACGTACTATACAGAAACCCATCCGTCTCAGAAAGTTCCACGCTAATGAATGGATGTAGTCTTAAGATTATATGCCTATAGAATATGCAACCAATGCTCGACATTATCTACCATCCATCTACCTCTCGAAACATAGTTATTATCCAAGATCGAAAATATCGAAACAAATTTAACTTCTTCTCGATTCAATATCATTTCCTGATTACATCATCCGACCCGATAGTATCGCGTTCTCTAATTACGACTGACAGAGCAACCACTCAGCAATCATCGACATAACCAGCAGCCAGCATCTTGTTTTGCCTACTCTTCGGCAATGCTTACATTATTGGCGCCAAGGATATCCGGGAGTGTCAACCCACAGTTTTCCTTGCTGATTTGGGCTTCTATTTGCTAGACGCTAGATGAAAGGGTGCCCTCCTTCAATGCTTTCAGGGGGGCGGTGAAACTGGTGCCTATAATTAAGGTCACTTTCTCCGACTCGTTCGGTTGTAGCACGAATCGGGACGACGTCCTCGAGTTGCGAAAGTTGTGAACCATCGCGCCAGTTTTGAGAGTAGCGTCGTGAACACTAATGATAATGACTTTTACTTTTTCTTCGGTAATTAACACTAAATTTTCGAACCGAAGGCCAAAGTGACGGTGATACGTATCTTCCATTAGCCGAACGGACGGATGGTGAAATATCTGTCGTTTGCGTATTCGCAGAGCCATGGATGTATAATTTAGAGTCACTGTCATTCGAGCAGTTATGTGGCTTTTGAAACAAATTATGTAAACGTTAGATTTCTTCAATATATCAAATTCTCCAGTGACAAGCTTTCAAACCTTCACACTCAAAATTCGGTGTGGTTGAACACACTTCAATCGTAGGATCGCGGGAAAATTATCCACTCATTTGGAACTCGTCATCCAGATGTGCCTTGTTTTTCAACCACATCATTGGAAGGGAAGCGATAGTGAGAAATTTGCCAGCCACTGCAGGGGCTGTATGGGTGGATGAGCGAATGGATGAATAGACGACATCGGCTGCTGATTGCTTCAATTTCCATCACCGCAGCGTCTCCGGAAAACTGTCAGTTAGCTTGGCAGCATGACGTCAATAAGTTTCCGCCAGTAAAGCTCGTCTCGTTTGATTCACCCTCCGGCTTCGTCAAATTAGTCCCTAATCAAATTAAACCGCGAAGTCGACGGAAATTGTAAGCGAGCAGCTAAATATTCATGGACCATTGAAATTCGTCCGCAGCCAACAGCGCCTCCCTGTTGCCGACACACTCTCGGGCATGGCGGGTATGTTTGATTGGAGATATTTTCCACATCGTTGTGAAGTAGGTCGTTACGACGATGTGTGAATTGTGGTAGGGATGGAATGCCGGCATGAGTTACAATAAAGATTTATCTTCATCATGATCAGTTGCTTTGTACTCTGTCTTTTGATACGGCAAGATATGATAGGTGCCAATTTTCTTTTTGCCTTTCTCATATAAAGAAAGGCTATGCAATCACTGTAAAAATCGACTTTTTAACGGAGGCCCGGAGGGCCGAGTGTCATATACCATTCGATTCAGTTCGTCGAGATCGGCAAATGTCTGTGTGTGTGTATGTATGTGTGTGTGTATGTGTGTGTGTGTCATTTAAACTCACACAATTTTCTCAGAGATGGCTGAACCGATTTTCGCAAACTTAGTTTCATATGAAAGGTATAACGCTCCCATAAGCTGCTATTGAATTTTTAGTTGATCCGACTTCCGGTTCCGGAGTTACGGGTTGAAGAGTGCGGTCACACAGCAAATTCCCATATAAACTGGTACCACCATGATGTTCAAATGATGTAAAACATATTAAAATTGATGTAACATTACTCTAGTTTGCGGGTCTGGATCACTAATGATCAATCAAAGCAGCTTTGACCACATTGGCCACCTATGACAGTTCATGACGCCCCCGGGGAACCCGCCAAGTTCCTAAGCTAATATCACACCCATTCCCCAACGAATTCTCTACCGATTTTTACAAACTTGATTTCAAATGAAAGATACAGTAATACCATTGACTGCTGCTGAATTTCATTCGGTTCTGACTCTTGATTCCGGAGTTACAGGGGTGTAAGTAAGGATACACTGGAGTTTCGGTACAATCGTAATACCTCAGAGACTAAAAACTATTGAAATGGTCACCAAATTACTTCTAATCGCAGATCTAGATCACTGATTGCCAATCAAACATTCTTTGAATATATTATCCACTATCGACGATTCCGGAAGTCCCGAATTCCGGGCATATTCCACAATTAAAGTCACATCGGTTCTTCGGTGATGACTGAACCGATTTTCTCAAACCAAGTCTCAAATGGAATGCAAAATATGCAGTTTAGTATTGCGTCACCGCCCCTCCCCCCGCGTGTCTTGCCCTTACACCTCCCTCCTTCATCACTCCCCTCCCCTTGGACCACCCTCACGCCCGCATGACGCATCCTCCACTCCCACTCTACTAACCCCCCATTCCCTCCACTTTCAAACCCATTCCACCAACATTTCAAAATATAATCACATGAAAATAACATTGAACTCATGCTGATTAAGCTAATTAAATACTATTCTTTTGCCTTTCTCATATAGAAAGGTTACGCAATTGCTCCAAAAACCGACTTTCTAACCGAGGCCCGGAGGGCCGAGTCTCATATAACATTCGACTCAGTTCGCCGAGATCGCAAAATATCTGTGTGTATGTATATATGTATGTATGTATGTATGTATGTATGTATGTATGTGTGTATGTATGTATGTATGTATGTGCGGATTTGTTAACAAAATGTCCACATCGGTTTTTTGGAGATGGCTGAACCGATTTTCACAAACTAAGATTCAAATGAAAGGTATACTATTCCCATAGGTTGCTATTGAATTTGATTTTCAACCGACATCTTGTCCCGGATTACGAGTTGAAGAGTATGGTTACAAAACAAAATTTGTTGATTTGTCCACATCGGTTTCTCGGAATTTTCTGAACCGATTTTGACAAACTTGATTTTAAATGGAAGGTCCATCAGCTGCTATTGAATTTTGTGTGGATCCCAGCTCTGGATCCTGAATTACAGGGTGATACGTACGATCACGCAGCAAATCTCGATTCTAACGAATTCTGCGATGAATGTAAAAAGGTGAAATTTTTGCCTTTCTCAATAGAAAGGTATTGCAATTGCTCTGAAAACCGACTTTTTAACGGAGGCCCGGAGGGCCGAGTGACATATACCATTCGATTCAGTTCGTAGAGTTCGGCAAATGTCTGTGTGTATGTATGTGTGTATGTATGTGTGTATGTATGTGTGTATGTATGTATGTGTGTGTATGTGCGCATGTGTGTGTGTATGTGACCAAAAATGTCACTCATTTTTCTCAGAGATGGCTGAACCGATTTTGACAAACTTAGTCTCAAATGAAAGGTGCAACGTTCCCATAGGCTGCTATTGAATTTCTAATGGATCCGACTTCCGGTTCCGGAATTACAGGGTGATGAGTACGAACACGCAGAAAATGTCGATTTTAATAAATTCTGCTATAAGGTGCATAAAGGTGAATTTTTTTCGAAAATATGACCACAACTGCTTCGATTTGTAGTATTAGGTCACTAACATCCATTCAAAGTCTATTTGGCCACATTGGCCACCATCATCGGTTCCGGAAGCCCGGGCGGAAGTATCTAAATTCAGAATAACAGTCACATCGGTTTCTCAGAGATGGCTAGACCGATTCGACTAAACTTGGCCTCAAATGAAAGGTATTGCGTCCCCGTAAATGGCTATTTAATTTCATCGCGATCCTACTTCCGGTTCCGGAGTTACAGGTTGTGGCGCGCGATCACATAGCAAATTGTGATTCAAACCGATACTCCGATAAAAGCAAAAAAGGTAAAAATTTCGCTAAAATGTCTCTTAAACAACTTAAATTTGCTGTTCTAGGTCACCGACGGCCAACCAAACTTTCGTTCACTACATTGACCACCATAGACGGTTCCGGAAGTGCCCGGGAAAAGCGGCCATCTTTCAAAATTTACGAACTCACATCAGTTTCCCGGAAATGGTTGGGCCGATTTTCACAAACTTAGTCCCAAATGATAGCTATAATATCCCCACAGATGTTTATAAAATTTCGTACGGATCGCTTATATGAGGCCGGAAATATAGACTAAATCGTCCGGTCACATATGAAATTCCCATATAAGCCGGAACTCAAATTTTTTTTTCAAAGGGGGGACCCCATGAAATTTCAGAAATCGAATTCGTATTTTTGATGCCAAACATCTTTAAAATGCATGAAACGTCGAGATTTTATGTTATCTCGAAAAAATTTTTTTTTATAAAAATCGACTTTTTGGGACTTTGCCGATTTCGCACCTTTTTTCAGTTCAATATTACCGTGGCTGTTTTTTTCTTCTTCAAAATTTTAGAACTCGAATAATGATTTATTTTCCTGTATATAGTTGTCATGTGATGTACAATAATAAAATGTAATATATGCATTTAAAAGCTTTTAATGAATATAAACAACGCACACATTCTTGTGATTCATGATTGAGAAAGGCACAATGGCACCGCTAGGTGGATTAAAATAGGTTTTTTCATTATAATTTTAAATTTCTCATAAATAAGAGTTAACAATTTTAGATTTTTTTAACGTCTTTTTCTCGTAAATAGCCACTATTTGACAATTCTTCGAAGTTATAGATTATAGGTTATTATAGATACCTAGAAAAAAGTGAAATGAAGCACCGAAACCGTCGGACATTAAGGCAATACGTTATTTTTATTCACTCGTTAGCCGAGACTCATTATACAAAGTTAATAGGATTATGGTAATGATAAAACCTATAGTTATTTAAAAAAGCTCAGCATAGGATAACAATAAATACTAAAATATATACACAATACAAGGCCTTTTCAGACCAAATTTTGTTAAATCCTACACATCACACGCTTCACAATACTTTGTGGTTGCCACTAAAAGAAAAAAAAAATATTGTCGCTACGGTAAGATGAAAAAAGTGAAATCGAAAGAGAGACAAGAGGAAAAGAGGTTAAGCTTCAGGATCGAAGGAAATTAAAAGTTCTTTCGCATTGGATACGTTGAGTAAGCCACACTACGGAACAAGTTTGTGCCTATAGATACCTCGAATCAGGAGCGAGATTATGGAACCATTTCGAATCGACTTTTTCATACAAGCTTGCATACAATAAACCTTTCGTTTCGAGATGCGTAATGCAAGCCCAGGATCCGCAGTTTTTAGCTGAAACAATGTGTGCTGAAATTATGCCGACCTCCACAGCCATACTTGCTACGATTCAACCGGTTGAGGTATCTGCGGAGCATTTGGACTCCATCAAACAGTCCGTTACCCGAAGGTCGACGCACGTACGTGGCAAGAATGATCGTCTTCAGAAACCGTCGCTATTCTCAGGCACCTCACTGGTGTATAGTTGAAGATCTGCAAAGCACTCCACATGTGCGGTAGAGTTGGACACGGTTATATGAAAAAAAAAAAATAAAATTTTGCTCCGAGCAACTTTACAGCTTCCATTTGGATTCTAAAATAACTATGCAAATTCTAAGCTTGATCGGTGAAACTCTGTGGGTTTCAACCTTTTTCGTTCCATACACTCCTTTACGAATATTGATCCCCATGATGTTCTCCTTTCTGAAAATTGCTTACCATACACTGGAAAAAATATTGGTAAAAGTGAGAGTGTTTTGCTTCTAGCAAAAAACAATCAACGTCTACTGTCAGGTTGAAAGTAAAGCTTTTAAAATAATCCAGAATAAATCAAGAATCAAAATAAAAGTTTTACTTTTAATTTATGAAAGAACCCTAACTAATAACTGATGAAAGAATTTAATTTATTCTGTCAACATGAAAACATTTAATAGCAATTTAGTAAAATGGTAACTTTATACCATTTTGAAAAATGTGGCCGGTTGTCGGCACCCTAAGAAAATTTATTAAAAATTGTAAAATATGGATGAAAATCATCAAGATTCAAAGGGAAAAGGATATTTATTCATTTCAACAACCATCGAAGGCATTTTGGACATCATTCTTCACAGTGGCGAGGCTAGGCTTTTTGCCGCTCGTGGCAAAAAGTTAAGTTTGCCGCCTTTTACCTATTTCTGACTAACCAAACTATCTCAACAGTTTTCCGCGTATGTTGATGAAAATTGTTACAAAATAGTTAACAACAAGGATTACTTTGAAATTTATCTAGTTCTTTTTTACACTGGATGTATTCGATTTATGAAAACTAATTAAACAAAAACGAGATTTGCTCGAAACATTACTTGATGTTAAGATTCTTTGAAACGTGGTAGCGTCGCCACGAATTTCATTTTTTGACAGACTTTTCATAAACAATTTATAATCTGGCGGAATGAAATCCTTTTCAGCTATTTTCTCGATAAAACATATAGGTTATTCCACGTCAGATTTACAACCAAAATTTTCATCCCTCCAAAAATTTTTTCTTGCATTCCTTAGCTGGAAATATTTGACACGTATTTTTTGTTTTTGCTGATTATGATATTTTTTCAAGTTATTAGTTTTTGAACTTTTGAAGTTTAATAACATTTTTCAATCACTGATAACTCGGAAACGATTCGATATGTGGAAAAAAATATTAAATAAAAAGTTGCATTTTCAAATGAGCTTACCGAAAAAATCTACAAAAAGTTTTTTTGTTATATAACTTATGCATTTTGCAGTTGTTTGAAACAAATTGAATTTTTTTAAAGTTGGACCGATTTTTTTTTACATATTTTTTCCTTAAAATATTAAGAATCATGTTAAAAAGATTGTATAAAAATTTAGGAGTGGATATCAAAATACTTTGCGAGATATTACAATTATAAACTTAAAACAAGGCAATTTTACACTAAACGCCCCCTGTAAAATACGTAAAATACTTCAAGTTCCATTCTAAAATTTTCAAATAATCTTCCTTACATACTTATGTTATCAAAAAACTACAAGGGGGGGGGGGGGGGGGGTTGCACGAACTGTAGACGTGGGACTATACTACTTAATGTAAAATATTTATTTTCTTAGTATATTTATAGTAATAATAAACCAAAACATATTTCTTACGTATGGTTTAATCACAACCAATCAACATCGAATATTACGTATTGAACCAAACCTTCTTGGTTATCAGGTCATTTAATTTGTAGTAGGTGATCTAATTCGATTAAATTTATTTAAGAAGATCTGAAGAAAGAAGACAGAAAACTGTGACCGAACTAATATCTGGAGCTAAATCTTTATAGCATAAGATTAGCTTGTAAAAACTTTTCGATTGTGTGTGGTAAAAAAACCGGACCAGTGAAGAAAAATCAAATTTTAGACAATATAATCATATTTCATGTATAGACCAAGCATTCTAGTTATATTTTGATCGAACGTAAATAATAAACTTTCGTTGTGCAATTTAGTAACAAATTAGGTCTACCTACCTACACGTTCGCCTCAAACATTTAACCGAAGCGCAAAGCAAAATGAATGAACGCTGATGATGATGGGTAGAGCGAAAGAGACAACTAATACCACGACACTATGTTAACCGTGTTTGCAAATGGAGCTCGCATGTACAAACTATTTTGTGCACGAATAATTAACATACATAAAAGTGTGCTGGAAACTAGCACAACACAAAAGATAGCATAACTGCAAGCACAGTCGCATTCCTGGGTAGCGTACCTCCACAGGCAGTGTAACGGACTTCTAACTCAGCTACACTGGCTGTGAAAACACACAACGCAGTGACCTGCTTCGTCTGCCGCTCAACAGGCGACTGAGCTGGTTCAGCGAAAACCGTCCGTTTAAATAGTCAAAGATGACGTCATTCATAGAAACGTAGCGCGCTCACGGTGTGTTCGGTAGAACAATTTTTGTCGAAAAAAATCGGCATCGCTAAAACTTCAGCATGTGACAGAATGGGCTTTTTCCTTTCATGTGAAAGTAGAATTAAAATATTTTGTCGGGAGCTCCAGAACAACCTTTTATTTTAAAGTTTTTTTTGTTTGAAAACTTAGGTTTTTCAATGTGTATGGTTCACATTTTTGCACCTAGATAATTCTTCAGACATTCAAATATTACCAAAAGTGAAAGTGAAAGTTGCTGGATAATAATACACTTTTTTCTGTCACATATTTATTTGTTTCTTTATTTTTTTATTTCTTCGCTCATTCTGGAGTATGCTTGATGTAGTTTAGCATCCTGTGGGATATATTTGGCCTAAATTTTAACTTTATATTTGATCAAACTCGATTAGCTATTCAGTCATTTGATTTGATTTCGATTGAGAATCCTTATTGACAGTTTCATGAAGGATAGAAAAATAATTCGATGAGATTCACGTTCAAATTTGTTAACTTTTGGGAATCGCTGCACATTGAACAGAAATCGCAATAGTAAATGAGTAATAAAGGTATTGTCTATTGTACGAAGATAGTGATCTCAATATAAAAGTAGATATAGAAAGTATCATTTTTACCCGAAAGACGTGTTGCTGTTAATGTCTCCAGATTCTGAACTGAACTGGCAACTCTGTCTTATTGATATGTGATTTTTGCTATTATCCCATATTATGAGGAAAATCTTCAATAAACAGACTTGTATTACTTTGAGAATTTACTGAATATATGGCCCAGCCTGATATTTTCCTGTTCGTTTTCTGTTGTGATCCGTGTTCAACGAGTAACGACTCCGGAATTTCTTCTCTAAGGAAATTATAAAACTTGGTTTTGTTCCTTTTTCTAAGATTATGCGAAGGGTGTTCGATTTGGAAATAAAATTTGAGGACAAGCAAAACTCTACTTCTATAAATTCTGATGAAATTAATCTACCCCAAACAATAACAAACATGGATTCAAAACGCAAAGAGCCTTTTTCTCTTTCAATCATCTGTCTTTTAATGTTGATAAGACAAACAGGATTCTCAACCCAAAGTTGCAATAAAATCCGTCGTTTATTACAATGACTCGAACTATCTACTTTAGTTCATTTAACCAGAAAGCTTTGAATTTAAGCCAATTGTATTTTACCAAACAGGATAGGATCAGGAAGAAGGGTCATTCTAGTTTACATTAGCTACCTCCTAGAGTGAGAAAAGAAATGAAAAAGGCATGATAAAATCCGTCACTACATTATTCAACATCTTGAAAAGGTATAAGATTATCGAATAAATTTGGTCAACACCTTTCCACACCTCCTTGTTCATAAAGTGTCATTTTCGCCAAAGAACCGGAGGAATCTGAAAATATATTTGTTTTGCTAAGAATGGGACTTTGTAAACATTGAAACTTAACTGAATTTACTGTTAATTTAAACCCAACATTTTCTTGTAAGTCCTTGTTAATCGATTTCTTAATCCGCGCACACCTAAAAACTGATAAAATTTTAATAACTTTCTCGGGCGATTTTACATCGATTTATAGCTTTCTACGAAGTTGTAGACAATGAGATTGTTCATCAGATTCTCACTTTTAGAATTTTTTTAATGTCTATAGTACCAAATAGTAGCGAAAATGCCGATTAATTTCATTAAAAAAATTAAATTTTCAATAGAAAGGCTTTAAAATAAAAAGTTGTTCTAGACCCTTCGATAGAATATTTTAATTTTACTTTCAAATGAAAGGGAAAAGTGCATTCTTTCATATCACGAAGTTTTACAGATGCCAAATTTTTTTGAATAAAGTTGTTCGACAAAGACACCGTGCGCTAGGTACACAAATCTGTCGTGCTGGACTAGGGAAGCGCTATCTTCTGTGTGTAAATGCGCTACATTTTGACTAGGTTGTTCATTATTTAAATTGTTAATGCCATGATATCAAAAATCTTTGGGTTTATCTATTGGAATCTATTCTTAGAAGTATTTCGGGGCGATATGCGCAAAAAAATTAAAAATTTATCGTGAGATGGCTGAATTATATGCGTTTAAAATTGGAGCACTTTTCGTTACATACCATTTTTGTAGAATTTGCAACGTGCACCCCTATATCGAAAACAAAGACGTAGTCCTACGTCAAAAAATTGTTTTCAGGGCAACTTAAAAAAAAAATGTTCCTAACACTTGAATAACACCCAAAAAGTCTTGAATGTGAAGAATGCTAGTCATTCCACGTCAGATTTACAACTACAATTTTAGCTCACTCCAAGTTTTTCTGCATTCTTTAGCTAAAAGTTATTGACACGAATTTTAGGCTTTGGCTGAATTTGATTTGTTTTTCAAGTTATGAGTATTGTAACTGTATAAAATATTTAATTAAACTTCATAAATTTAATAAAATTGGACATTTTTCAATCCTTGATAACTTAGAAACCACTAGATTCGTGGAAAAAGCATTAAATACTAAAAGTTACATTTTCGCATGATCTCACCAAAATTTTTTTTTAAATATTTGTTTTTGTTATGTAATTTATGTATTCTGCAAATGTTAAAGGCAAATAATTTTTTAGGGCCACGCCAAAGAAAAACATGTTTAGCCTTTTCAAATAATTTATAATTATATCGAGAAGATTGTGTGAAAATTTCAGAATGGAACTCGAAGTATTTTACGAGATATTTCAATTATAACAGGCCTATCGCTGGGCGTTTAGTGTAAAATTACTTTGTTTTATGTTTATAATTGCAATATCTCCCAAAGTATTTTGATATCCACTCTCAAATTTTGATACAATCTTTTTAAGATGATTCTTAATATTTTAAGAAAAAAAAAATATGTAAAAAAAGTTTGTCCAACTTTAAATTTGTTTCAAATAATTTCAAATTTCATAAGTCATGTTTTTTCGACAGCTGCGTCTGGCTTTGTACTTGCGAATTACTTCAGCGGTGTCCTCGTCGCCGCCAGAGTGTGGAATTGGAGTTGGTCATTCCGGCTCACGTGGTTGCTTAGCTGTAAGACGATCAGTGGTGGCCTATAGTGCCCCCAAACGGCTGACCTATTGTGTCCCCGGGCGTATGTTTCATGTTGATGTTCGTATTTTTTCAAATACAAACATAACGAAAAACTAACAGAAAACTCGTGTTTAGCAGTAATTTTTAGGTAAGAAAAATCCAACTTGACATTTTTTTACATTGATTAAATGTACTGTACTGAGGACAAAAGACAATGCATTTTCGCGGAACAACATAAGAAAAATAAAAAAATAAATAAAAGACGCCGTAACTAATATAACTCATCCACTGTAACAGCCAAAATGAAAGTCGTCAACGATGCTCTCTAACATGTATCTAATTCACATAAGATGAGCGACCTCTGCAATAACATAGCAAAGTTAATGCCGCATACCTATTGTACCCCCATACCTATTTGACCCCATTCTACTCTATTGGTAAAAAGCCTGGAACTAGTTCCTGTGAGTGCCTTAAGAACCTTAAAAAAAATTTATATTACAATTCCGATTTCATTTTGATTTGATTAACCAGCAGGTGATTGACTGCTCCAGGTATTATTTCTTTTGTAGATCCTTATAAATAAGATAAATTACATAACAGAATCTCAGCTTGTTTTGTTCAACACAGAGCGTGTTTACTAATAGTAGACGATTCAATGCCGTTAATATATAGCCAAATCATCACCGAAGCGCGTCCGCACCAGTTGAGTGCATTTTGGTGGGAGGGTGCTTATGTAATACTTGGACCAGTGCCACACACTCCAGTTCGGAAAATTAGTAACATAATGCGCAAATTGACACAATTTTCCTACCATGAAAGGTTATATAACTTCTCTAATGCATGCAAGCTAATGTACTTTTACTGACTAACAGTGTGCCCTGTAGGGGGGTTCTGCTTCTTAGTTGGTGGTCAAATATAAAGTGTCACATTTTGAAAAAAAATATATATATTTCCAGTTTAATAGTGGTTTGCAAAAACGCTATGACGTTTTATTTTACACGGATTCTTTTCCTGCTTTGTTCCAATGATCATACAAGTCCCATTATTTACTACTAAGTAATTTCACAATATTTCCTAACCGTGATTCACTCGGTCCGCTACGCAACTGCTGGTGAGTTAAAATAGATCCGTTCAAGTGAGATAATAATTATTTATATGTATATTTCGAACACCCTAGCGGCTTGACTGCTGAGAGAACCTGGCTCCGATGACGGCGCCCATTCATACAGCTATGTTGAAAAATGTATTATTCTCTTTTATCAGCACAAAGTTAGCTGTGAATTTCCACAGCTCTCTGTACTCATAAATCATAACCGTATCAGTGTCCTTGCGTTACCATGAAGCTTTTGCAACGGTGAACTTTCCCAGCTCTTTTTTTTTCAATGCACGACATAAAATACACATCTGTTCTCGCCTTTCGTCAGTCCGAGAGTGGCCCAGACGCATCAACTGTTAATACTCTACAGTCAAAACCGTGTTCACAAGAGCTCGATTCCGAAGCGCCCCGAATCATCAATCGATGAAACTTCCACTGAACCAGTATTTTCGAGACTTTCCATCCATCGGACGAACTGCGCGAGTCCTGACTGTTGCTGTAAATGTGCCGAGTCGAAAGCAGCTAACACATAGCAAAGCCAGGCAAAAACTTTGTCAGCACCGGCCAGTTTTGCGAAAATTTGCATTTCTGTGTCACCGCATCATTGCTCATTCAGCCCAAAATACGGTCAGAGGCGACCTCGTCGGGTCATATCGCTGGCCGCATCCCTTCCAACCGACCATGGTTCCGACCGGCCAAACTGCAGCAAGTCATCAGGATTTTCTTTAATGTGGCTGGATGCATTGACAGTTTAATGGCGTTTTATGGCTGACCTGCGTTGTTGAATCGCATGGCGTCCCACCATCGCCCAATCGCTCGCTGAACACTTTGCCTCCTGCTGCTCTCTGTCACATAAAACGCCGATAAGGTTCTTTGTCCAAAGCCCGGCAAATAGGCGCAATTCATTTTCTACGTGCTGCCCCCCGATACCACCATCCCATCCCGATTACCGGAAACTTAACGCCACGTGACCCGCAACAAATAGTGGTTTACTTTTCGGGATTGCTGCTGATGCGTTTTCTGCGTGATATGGTGTTCGGGGCCGCGGTCATTTCCGTGACCGACGACGATGACCGAAAATGGGTTATTGATAAACTGAGCGGAAAATAAATGAGAATTTATGTTTTGAACATTAACATCATTATTGTTCGATAATGCCGGGCGGGAAAATAATAAATAATAAAAAAGAGGGCTGCAGTTTGTGGTACCACTTTTTTGTCCTCCCCACTTTGAGGCAGCTGTTTCAACGGTGAGGCTTTTGTATGGATGAATTATGGTTGAACCAGAAGGCAAACAGTGCAGTTGATTCGAAGTTTAAGGATCAAGTTACAATTTTTGGTCAATGAGGATGGAATAAAAAAGTGCAAAACATTGACACATTTATAATGCAGATGACAAACAGAAGAAACCAAATTACATTCAATGAATATTTGAGTTCAGATAAAGGGTACTCGTCGATATCCTCGGGCTACAATCCGTGGATGGGCGGCAAGCAGATGGGAAAACTTCCTTTGACAAATTACCATCGATGAATAAATGATTAAAGAGAATTGTGCAATTGGATTAAATTTTCAGTTGGTTTGCTTTGCAGACGATCCGGCAGGTTTCTCTAATGACATAACGAACCGTTCTCGTTCACTCATTTTAAGTTATGGCTCCGAACTCCGTCACTGTAGGGACTAGGGTTTGCGTTTCTAAGCTGGATTATTATTTTTTGAAGGGATGGTGTGGTACACCGTCCTTTTAGTTCCAGGGGAATCTATTGAATGAGTTCTAACGACAAAAGGGAAAGCTTGGGTAACGGGACTTAAAGCGATTAAAAGCTCATTGGTTCGCTGTTTAAGATATAAAATAATAAAGTTAGACTAAGGAGAAGGTTAGCAACAGTGCATCATTTTCTGTTATTTTTTCAACCTTAAAAGTGGTATTTGACACAAGTTCAATATGCAAGCCCGTAGTGTGCAGTTGACCGCGGGGGTACAGAAATTTTGAACTACTTTCCTACTCCTGAACTACAAAGCCTTCAAATTGGAAAAATAGCAAAAATTTTACAAACTATATCGCTCGTTTCCTTAAATTCATAGATACATAAATGGGACAGACCGACTATAGCAAAGATCGTGTAGTGAGCTAAATTGATTATCTTCGCGCAAACAGGAGGTGGGCATGGCGTAGTTGGTAAATCGATTGGCTTGTACGCAGTTCAACGGAGTTTGATTCCCAACCCACCACGTAGGGTTAGAGATTTTTCGATAGAGATTTTTATAACGAAAAAAGAGGCGATTGACCCTAAAGTTGAAGCGTCTGAAATTGAAATTAAAAAAATCAAGAAGACAACTCCATTACATACATCGAGAATTAAAGTCTCCTCGGTGTTGGGAGGAGTTCCGCAATAACATAAAGTGGCCAGTGCCCAATCTAAGCCCGCCCAGTCCTGCGCTAAGTTTAATCTCTGGTTGAAATGTTGAGCCACTTGAGATTTTTGTGTTCCTGGAAGCGCAAGAAAATCCTCGTTTGATGTAGAATTGCTAAGATCAGATGCTTCGATCGTTTTCTTAGGCTTTGTATCAGCGCTTCCTCGAACTGTTATATTTGGTGGCCCTCCAAGAGAAAATTTCAGCTTTTTTAAGTTTTTAGGTGCAGGGACAAAGGGATACCAGAGTTGCACTCTTCTTGAGTCTAGTGATAATAATATTTTGTAATGGTGTTACAAAATATTAATTAAATTTTTTCTCTAAAGAAGTGCATTAGCCTTTTGTACGGTTGACTGTTTTGACCAGCATTCAAAAATCTATTTATTAATACCTTGTTATTGAACAGCATTGAAAAACTAATAACAGTGCAGTAATATATCCGTATATTCTTCCTTAAGCATATTTTAAATAACATCTAAAACTAGTCGATGATCACGCCGTCGATCTCTACTTTGTATGTGGAAATGCACACACAGTAGCCTTTTATAAAATACGTTATCGTTGGTCTTATGATTTGCTTCCTTTAGATGGAATATCAAAATGCTGAGCTTGTTTGGACACACTTTCGGGAAATCCATCCCGACTGATTTTTTCTGTGTCAGGTATATTTCTTTCCAGGTTAGCTCATTTATGCACAATCCTAGAGCGTGACGCAAAGTAAAAAATTGAAGAGATAACAATTACTGGAGGTACATGAAATTAAAAGACGCGTCAGGCAATAGTAAGTATAATAACCAACCCGACGCCCACTGGCTGGCAGCAGTTTACAGAAAAAAGATGTTTCCACTTTTTGATATAATTAGTTTCGATTGTGCCGGTTAAAATTTCTAGGTTAGGGATCGGTGTTTCAGTCTTCATTAAGTAAGAACTTCCGCTTTACTCCCTTCTTCAAACGTTTCGGTCCTTATTGAATTTTTTTTTCAATTTTTCGAATTTTGTAGTGCTATTGTTGTTTCATGCTATACACATAACTAAGGGATTCCATGAGAAACTAGCCGGCCGCAAAATATGATTTTCACCGATTCGAACGAAAATTTGCAGTTATGTTCGGCAGGCCCGCGCAGAAAATTTTCAACGGAGGAGTTTTTTTTCGTTTCTTATATAAGGGACGCGTATAGAAACCCTCAAAGGTTGAAGTTGAGAGTCTTGGGTCGATTTTGGATGCAGGCATAGCGTAGTTAGTGAATCGTTTGCCTTGTACGCAGCTTACCTGGGTTCGGGTCCCAATCCCGCACATAGGGTTAGAGATTTTTCTAAAGAGATTTTTCTAACCCGAAGAGACGAATGACCTTAAGGCTAAAACCTCTAATCTGTAATCAAAAATTGATAAAGTCTTGTGTCGATTTGGCTCAACGATTCGGGCAATGTCTGTTATCGAGAAGGAATCTTGATCAGCCACCAACGCCTGCTGGCTCATGGTAGTGTCGGATTCTTACTGTGGTGGTTTGTAGTAAGCCTACCCACTAAACCTAAATCTCTTGTTCCTCCTAATCCTCATAAAATTTCCTGGAACTTTCCTTTAAAATTAAGGGGATATTGAAAGCTACATGAAATCAACCAATATAATATTCAACTATATAGTTTTAACGTAACGAGTGTGATTTAATTCGAAGATCGCTTTATTCAATTTTACGAAGCTAAACACAACGAAACTAAACGGAAGGAAATGACAAAAACTTATAAAATTGAAATTAAACACTTTAATCGAGCTCATTCGGATTGTACAGTTTGCTCTGGTGAAAAAGGGAAAATCGTGGTTCATGGCCAGTTTCCAACTACCTATGCACAGGATTTGTTGCTGACGACGAACGATGGCGACGACGATGGCGAACCCATGCCGGGATGCAAGATGGCGGCGCAGCAGATGACGCTTCAACGAGAAAATGGGGATGTGGCTCGTGTGCGAATGGCCGAAACCAAAGGTGCGGAGTGAGGCGTGGCTGGACGGAAGCTTCCGGTTTGATTCCCGAGAGCGTGCGCAAACAGAACGTCTTCTACAGAGGCCAACGTGTTCTGGATGGCCTTCGCGTGCTACTCTTCCGCTACAGACCACCTCAAAACGGAATGAAACCTCCACTTCTGATTCGGTTCCTCGGAACGCGTTTGGCTACGTAAAGGGCGAGGATCGGCTCTCGGACATCGACCCAAGGAAACGTAATGCGAGAATTTGAACGGGAAACACGCACGGTGATTGGTGGGCGCCGTGAAAATTTCGCAATAAAACAACGAACTTACCAACCTCTCCGCTTGACTGCCGTAAGGCGGGCCTTGACGAAGCACACGAGCCTCGGAGATCTTTCTTCGGACGTAGACTGGGCTCACGTTGGTCCCAAAATTCCAGCTCGTACATAAAACACCCGTTGGACGAGCGCTGCTGTCACACGAACTCGCATTAATTTACTTATTTTATTTTTTTGATTTATATATTCATAATTACCTTTTGGTACTTTTATCACTTCAAAAAATATAGAAAAGTTCCGACACGATGACCAAAACTGGTCAAATAGACTATAGAAAGAATTAAAATTTAAACGTTAGCGCTTCATAAATTCAATCAAACTTTTCAAATATTCACCTTAATATTTTAACTATCAAACGTAAGGAACTTCTTAATACTAGCCAAGTTAAAGAAACTTCTGATCGATAGAAATTACGACGTTGGATTCCGAGATGGCGATAAAAATGGCATGGCGGTTATATATATATATATATATATATATATATATATATATATATATATATATATATATATATATATATATATATATATATATATATATATATATATATATATATATATATATATATATATATATATATATATATATATATATATATATATATATATATATATATATATATATATATATATATATATATATATATATATATATATATATATATATATATATATATATATATATATATATATATATATATATATATATATATATATATATATATATATATATATATATATATATATATATATATATATATATATATATATATATATATATATATATATATATATATATATATATATATATATATATATATATATATATATATATATATATATATATATATATATATATATATATATATATATATATATATATATATATATATATATATATATATATATATATATATATATATATATATATATATATTGATCAAATTTTCATAACTTCAGATGAAAATTATTTTTTAGCAAATTAATTGGTTGTCCAAACTAACAGCAGCAATGTGCAGTCTGTGGCGATATTTCATGGATGTACTTGTAACTAAAAACCCCTAAACCCTAACGTAAAATATTCAACTATCATAATAATGGAGTGGTTTCCATCAATAAGCCAATAATTGGAAACCAGGAAAATTTAAAGTATTCAGTCAAATCATCGGATGACTATGTCCGATCCACTGTGTACTCTGAATATTCCCACAAACTAACGTTTGCCATTACCAATCACTCCGTTAGTGCGATGATAGAACTGAGATGAGTCGAGACTAGATCGGATAACTATGTTCGATTATTATTCACGTGCGCTAAAACTCTCTTTCGGATCGCGGGGAGTTTCTAGGAGAATTAAAATTTTCGATCAGTAGTCTCAGTGTGAAACAGCTATTAACCCATTATTGCCCAACTTATTTTTCACACGCAGCGCAAATTGAGTTTTCCGATTGGAAAAAATGATGTGGTCATTCCAGTGAAATTAATTTCCTGCTAAGAGTAGCTGATATAATAAGGAACAACCAGTGAAAATTTCAGATTGATCGATTAATTAATTCCTGAGATATCGTGGTCGCCGCGAATGAACTGTTCAACAAAATACAATGCCGAGATAATCGAGTTTTACTGTCACTGCAGCGAGTCAACGGTCTAGCGTATCAAACACTACGCACCGCCTACGAGTGGTCAATGGGTAGCGGTCTATGAATCGCTGTAACTCAAGTTTTAGTATTCCGATCTTAATGCAATTTTGAGAAAATTTTCCTCAGCGTATGTAGTTTGAGAATATCTAATTTACAAACATTCGATTTTTTTTCATCATGACAAAAATGTGTAACCCCTTAAGGGAAAATTGAATAAAAACAAAACATAAACACCGGTTTAACCACTCTAACTTCTCTAAACGTATTCTATAAGAGTATATGAACAATTTTAACTCATTGATAATGCCTGTTCTGCGTTATTCCTTAAGTAATATAAGTTATTCTTAACACCTACTATATATAGTAGGTTGGGCAATAATGGGTTAAGCTAAAATTTATTTCGCATGGTTAGAAATATAGCTTAATTTTACAATTCGAACAACTTACATTTAGTATTGTTTCTCTCGTACAGAATTCTCCAACGAACAATACTTAGAACAGCTCTCGATCGGTAAACCTACCACGAACCAACCAATTCGCGGCCTCAGCGGCATAGAAGTTCTCACTTCTGATGCCACCTCTAACCGAATGTTTCTGATCCACCTGCGGGTAGCAATTTTATCAGTTCGATTCAAGACGTTCACTAAAGTGGTTCACACGACAGTTAACTCGCATTACCGTAAAAAACTTCAGGTTGTTCTGTAAACTGCAGTTCGAAAATTAGCGCGAAATGTACAACGCGTCGATGATCTTGCACACCTAGCTCTTTTGTTAATTGTTACTTACTCCTCTTCTTCCGTATTGATTGGCTCGATGACAGTTCTCGATTGGGGATCGTACGGAACTCACGTTACGGTTTGTTTGTTTGCAGCGGTTTTTAACACTGAACCCAATAATTAATCACCACGAATCAGTCTGTTGATGTAATGATTTAAACGTAACTGAAAATAAATTTGGTAACAAAATCGGTATCCATAACCGACTGAGGTTGAGGCCAATTTATTCCCTAAAATCACCACCACCAATCATTCGTTGATGGAATGGATAAACGTAACATAAATGATTAATTTCCGAGTGTATTCATCAGATATTTTCTTTCTGACCCATTGTTACACTTCGGATACGTAATCTGCTAAACAACCCCTAAAAACATCGCAAGAAATACATCGCATAAAAACTGACAGCAACACAGCACAACCCTACTGTTGATTGACAACTCACGAGTGTCAAAACGGTTAGAGTACACAAAGAAACGTCAAAAAAACGTTCACAAGTACGTAAAGTTTGTCGCGAGGAAAAGTGTCCATCCGTTCGTTGGATTGTGTCCGGATTTTTCCTGGAATACGGAAAATCAGGGGAAGTTGAAGGTAATTTGTATAAAATATTCATATAATCTTCCGTTTCCTTTCTTCCTCACAGGTTCCGACGGGGGAACGAAACACCGGAAATGCAGTGAAAACAGGGAACCCTAACCTCAAAACAGGTGACGACGAACCAATATGTGGACGTGCCCTTGAAATTTTTCAAGTTCGTCTGGTTGAAAGGAGCCGACACCAACAGAAAATCACAATAGGGTTTCTAAAGCATTCCAAAAGCCGATATGGGACGAGCCTTTATTGCCCCCATAAGATGTTTGAAGTTTTAATTTGATGACGAACATACAAAGTGACACAACATTTTTGCAGGTAAGTTTCCTTCCAAATCAATACCCCCATAAAAAATCCTCTCGATTTTACCCACTATTAAATCGGTTTTGGTCGGCTGAATTGGCCGACTTTGAAATCGACGAATTTATAGATTGTTGCACCGACGCTTATGACAGTTTAAGGTTGCACAGAGAATGTGCAAAATTCGCAAACGAAAAAAGCAGTTTTTTTTCCACACCGTATGTCAGATCTTCATAAAAATCAATCAGCAGTACTGTAACAACATTCTACATACGCTGATTGATTTTTATGAAGATCTGACATACGGTGTGGAAAAAAACTGCTTTTTTCGTTTGCGAATTTTGCGCATTCTCTGTGCAACCTTAACACGAGTGTCTGTCGACGCAACATCAGACGAAATAGGCCGACGAAATTTGTCGAAATCGGTTGATTAGATAGATAGATCAGTCGACAGTTTAAAATTGTTCTAACCGGTGCACCTTATATCCTCTGGAAATTTCTCAAAATAAGTACGAGACAGACTTTCGTAGATTTCTATTTTATTTCTTTTATTATATCAAAGATTTACGCTTGGAACCTAGCATGACTTGTCGATGACTCCAATTCCGTACCTTCCGTTTGTTCTTAAATTGCAGTGGATTTATATTCTTTGACGTCTTTGTTCAGTTTTTTAATCACACTGGCTACGGTCAGATTACATCAATAATATTATACAATATTATAAATGAAAAAGATCAAACAACAGAAACATTAATCAGACTTACCCAAATCTATCCGAGCGACGGCCGAGTCTAAAATCACTTCTTTCACTATTTCTGCCAACATAATTTATTGCCAATTTCACTTCCAATTTACAAGGAATATTATAATAAATAAAAATTAAGTTTGGAACTTAAAATTTCCAACTGTTGCATTTGTCAACAATACGAGAACCGATTTTGTCTACTGAACAATATGATAATTAACTCTTGTTTCAAGGCAACACAATTTTTTCAACCGAGTTTCCGTAGATTAGGTCGGGTGCCAGATTTAAACGGATAAAATCTATTGATTAATATAATGACGAAAATCTTCTTCCGACGTAATACAATTTAGTCGGTAAATTAGTAGGTCGATCTTGAAGGCACCCGATTTTGTCGGTCGAGTGCACAATTTCGCAAATGTCAAATTTTTTATGGGGACTTTTATCTATCATATTCTAATCTTCTATTACGACTTTTAGGTACCATCGACATATGACGAACCGGTTGAAGATAATTTTATCGACAAATGATAGAAAAAAGAATTTAATAAAAGAACAACTGGTTCCGGGTGAATATTTTTTTACATTTCCCTAACACCCTTTTTCCTTACTAATACACTAACATAGACATTAAGTAGTTTTGCAAAATTGTAAAGGCTGGCCAAATCATGTAAACTAACTTGGATTTAAGCGTTTCACTAGCCCCTAATACTTTGCGCTAACCCCAAATATTTGCTTTAAATGAGCAGCATTGCCAACTAGCGTTGGTAACTGTTGTTTACACGTTTTACTTCCATCACAGTCGGAATTCCGCTTGATGTCTGTGTTATTTTGTTTTGGGTTTTTACATTGACACATAAAGTGTACAATGTCATAGCATGAACCCTGTATCGATTTAAAAAAAACCTAAATAGTGTTCCTATCTTTGGATCACTCCGCAATATATGTTCAACAAAGATCTTGATAGTTTTGTTTACAATTTCCCAGAAGGTATTCTTTTATTAAATTTTACTTAACTTGGTCAGTCCGAAGAGGTTTCATAGCTTGACATTGAAAACTTATTAAAACTTTTTTAAATAGTTTGCATGATAGATGCTCAAACAGTTACCGTTCAAATCTGTTAGTCCATAACTATCCCTCATTACTCTTTAATATTACTTCCATATACTTCGGGTCTAATTTAGCACAATAGTCTTTTGATTTATCTGAAAGGACCGTGTGCTTTTTAAAACTTTTTCTTGTTTGCCCGGCGTACCCTTCTTTTCAGGGCGGCCCAGGTGCCTCTACAGAATTTCGGATTTTCGTAACAACAAAAAAAGTAAACAAACAAATGAATTAAATTTACCGTGTTTATTTCTCTCCTACTCTCCACTGCTGCTGATGCGGGATCCTAATGTTGCTGGTGAAGGGAAGGCGGGCGGTTTCCTTCCGGCAGGTTGGGACAACAACGGCCGCGTACTCGTCTGGATTCCGTTGGCTGCTCCGGCAGCGGTCCTTGACGTTTAGCTAGGGAGGTGAGCTTTGCTCCTTTGTTGGAACCTCCCTAGCGACGTTGGCGACGAATCGCCGGATCGTCTACTCGCCGTAAACTATCCCGGAAGATACTGCAGTAAACTTCCCAGGGGGAACCTTTGTCCGCCCTGCTTCGTTCTTTTTGGCTATTAGCTGTAGAGGAGAGCTAGGCTCGTTCGACTTATCCTCTATAGCGAGAACAGTCGATGTTCGGTTCCTTGTTAATTAGCCGGGGTAGCGAAAGAACTCCTTTGCAATGAGCTAACCCCTTTTAGCGAAACGAGACCACACTATGCACTGTGCCCAAACCACGAGCCGGCACTTTTCGACAGGGATTTTATCTGTCTGGCGGGAAACTGTCCCGAAAACAAAATGAATATTCTGGACGTCTGTTCTAGGTTGTGGTCCGTCACTTTCTAAAGTTTTTACAATGGCCGCCTTCTGCACGACCAAAACAAAACGACACACCGCCTCGATGCCTAGCTGTCATCTCCCTTGCAGCATAACCAGCAATAAATTCAACAGCAAGAGGAGAGCGGTGACCTACCTAAGCCCTATGTTATTTATACAGAAATATGAAACAAAATTTCTACACCCATCTAGACCAACAAAATCTTTCATAAAAGCTAAAACAAACAAAATTTACGAGAAAAAGTGAACGATCATAAGGAACAGCGGTGAGCATTATGTTACATAAACAATGCACTCTACGGAGAGAGTACGTACAAATAGGTATATTTTCACACAGTGCTAAATTGTTACCCTGGCGGGTTACAATCTTAGGTTATAATATTTATTTTGCTTCTGATATGCTTGGGTTAAGTTTCCTCGTACTTCATTATACAATTTTTTTTCATGTTTTCATATTCTGAACTGTAACTTATCATGTTGTGGCCAAATGTAAGAAAGAATGGTGAATATTTGGTTGATTCATGTACAGCATTACGAATCGCGTTAGCGATTAGCTGAACGTCATCGGACCACGTAGTATGTTTTCTTTTTATATTGGCCCTAATTGCGGTAGTTATTACTTTGTTTACTCTTTCTGTATTGTTCACTTGGGGGTGGTATGAGGGTGTCAACCAACGATTAGTATCGTATTTCCTTAAGAGTTTCGCGAACTCTTTCGAATTGAACTGGGGACCATTATCGGTTAGAAGGAATACATCGCTTTCTAAATATTCTATTAATGAGGACGCTGTTGCCTGACGGAAAGGTTGAATAACACGAAGCAATTGTTTTTGTTGCAGTGAAATTCCAAATATTTTGAAAATTATCGCATTTTAGAAGATTTTTGTTAAATGCATTCTTCATCAAATCACATTTAAAATGTTTCTTTTCTCTTTAAGTTTTCGTTGACAAAATATAATGATTTTTTTTATTTAAATTTTTAACATAAACTTTTGACACACCGTTTTTTCAGCGTATATATTTTTCGTGCAGAAGCATTCATTACCTGTAACTCGTTTTCAGATAGTTTTGTTGTATAGAATAGGGTAATCGATTTTTTTTTTCGAAAATGCTACATGTAGAAACGTCTAAGCCCTTTTAAAAAATGCTTTTGAGTCAAAATAATCTTATTGACCGTGAAAAGTGTTTAGTCTTCCGCCCCCGTGAAACGTGAAAAGTTTCATGGGAATCTAAGGTCACGATTTTAAAGATTTTCGGACGGACAGGAGATAGTTCCTGAATACACGAATAATATTAATATATATTAACGAAATTTTTGATTTTGTCAACGATTTCACGAGCTCGAATGATCAGTCGTGACTATTATGCTAGGAATTATGAACTAGTTCACAAATAGTTGAACATATCATTTTTTTCGAGAGTTGTCCTACTGGAGCTGTATAGCTAGGTTCTCGGAAGGGCTCCCCGTCAGAATCACATACTACAATTTGCAGACGAGACAGGCAATGGCGCCCACTAAAACACTGCTTTAGGCCAATTGTAGCAGGCTGTGATTCTGAATGTGATATTTATTGGACGATTCAGGTATGTGCGGGCGTAGGGACTCGCGAACACGTGTATCATCGCGAAGGGCTCAAGCATTTGTACGTTATCGTGTTTGATCGCGTGTGCGTTTGTATGTCGTGTGTGTCATATACGTTATGAAACTTCGCGTGTATAAATTCTATTTTATAATCGGGTGCCTTCCGCATTTTCGCTTGTGTTCTTGGATAATCGCGCGTGGTTTACGGCTCAGATGCTAAAAGAAAGTGAGATCTTCCATATCACTAGAGTTCCCGGTGATGTCGCCATGGAATGTGTTGTGTAGTGAATATGAGATTTATTTTTGATTGGTCCTACTGAATGTGTGGACTAGACTGCCCAGAAAAATAATGAATTTTTGAAAACTCAATCGGCCCACCCCTGAGTCGATTCCTAGTCCCACCAGGAGTATTTGCTCCAAATTTGAATCAAATCGGACAAGTCTAGCTACCGGACCAACGTGCTTGAAGTTTGTATGGGATTTTACGACAATTTATATGGAGAAAACCCTCTTGCTCACATTTTTGCCGCTAGGTGGCACTGTATACATCAGATTATCACCAAAAGTGAAACTTAAAAAGATAATCTTATTATATACAACTTTGTTGAAGACTGCAAAGCGATCCGACTCTAATAGGAAAAGTTATTAAACTTTTAACGAAGTGATGTCTGAGTCAGTTTTGCATGGGGCCTAGCAGTGCATGATAATGTATCAGTACTAGGTTCTAACAAACTAAACATTTTTGTGGATTAATGGTTAGATTTAGCTGAATAGTATGTTCGGAAGAATTGCATTACATACTACGAGTTATGTTTTGGTTAGAAAATTTTAGTTCAATCTGTGACCGCATAGATGGCGCCAACACTAACTTTTCAACGGAGAGAGATAGAATATCGAGATGTTTAGAAGAATTACTGCAATATTCTTGTTCTACAACTTTGTAGAAGACACCTAATTTCTATCTCTCTTCGTTGAAAAGTTAGTGTTGGCGCCATCTATGCGGTCAGATCTGGAACTACAATTTTTTAACCAAAACATAACTCGTATTATGTACTACAATTCTTCCGAACATACTATTCAGCTAAATCTAACCATTATTCCATAAAAATGTTTAGTTTGTTAGAACCTAGTACTGATACACTACCATGCACTGCTAGGCCCCATGCAAAACTGACTCAGATATCACTTCGTTAAAAGCTTAATAACTTTTCCTATTGTAGTCGGATCGCTTTGCAGTCTTCAACAAAGTTGTAGATAATAAAATTATCTTCTTAAGTTTCACTTTTGGTGATAATCTGATGTATACAGTGCCACCTAGCGGCGAAAATGTGAGCAAGTGGGTTTTCTCCATGTAAATTGTCGAAAAATCCCATACAAACTTCAAGCACGTTGGTCCGGTAGCTAGACTTGTTCGATTTGGCTCAAATTTGGAGCAGACACTCCTGGTGGGACTAGGAATCGACTCAGGGGTGGGCCGATGGGGGTCATTTTTTTCTGTCACTCTAGTGTGGACCTAAGTTATTAGGACAGAGAGCAATGGTTTCCGGACGTGACCGATTCATGAGCGCGCGAAAACGGACGTTTGTAGGTTCAAAACTTCGTAAGTGTCAAAACGTTCTCCTTATTACCGGGGTGTTATTAGGTTTGCGCGATCGCGAACGTAGGTGTGCGTTGTTAATCGCGAAAGGCTTAAGCGTTCGTATGTTAACGCGTTTGTTACGTGTGCTCGCGTTCATGTGACTTCGCGTGTACAAAACTGGATTTTGTAACCGTGTGGCCATTCCTATATATGCGTGCGTTCATGGATGGTCACGCGGACCTTCATTCTGATAGTTAGTTTTCGGTGTACAATTCACATGCTGACAGGGAGTAAGTTACCTCATATCACTAGAGTCCTCGGTCATGTCGCCATGTAACGTGGTGTCCAGTGGATATGAGAGCTTTCTTTTTTAATTGGATCAATTGAAGGCAAGGACCTAGTCTGCTGATATCAAGGATAGAAACATCCGGAAGTGACCGAGACCGCGTTTGAAAATTTATAGGAGCTGAGACATTCACTTTGTCACCGGGATGTTATCATGTCTACGAGATCGCGGGTGTAGGTGCCGTGGATGGTCGCGAAGGGCTCAAGCATTTGTATATTAAAGTGTGTGTCACGTGTATGTGACTTCGCGTGTATAATTTCGATTTTATAATGATGTAGCGTGTATTCCTGCTTGATCGCGCGCGAACCGTGAATCTGATGCTTAATTTTTAGTGCATGGTACAGATGGTAGAAGATAGTCCGTTTCCCATATCACTAGAGTTCCAGGTCATGTCACCATGGAACGTGTTGTTTAGTGAATATGATCGTCACTTTTTTGATAGGTTCAACTGAAAACATTAGTCCAGACTGCTAGGACCGAGGTAAAACTTCCGGATGTGACCGTTTCATGATCGCGTGAGTGGTGGATTAATGTTTGAGACCACGCTTGGAAGTTCAAACATGCTACGTTTACTCAACTACCGGGGTTTTTCCATGTAGGCGAAATCGCGGGCGTAAGTATGTGTAGATTATTGCAATTGCATGGTCGCGTTTGTGGCCAGGTTTGTGTTATCGCGAAGGCCACGAGCGTTTGTACCTATATGAGTATAGATAGCGTATAGTAGCGATATATCAATAAAAGGAATCATAACATGCCGAATAAAGAAAAAAAGTTGCAAAGAGCTTGATCAGAAGTGTATAAATTGACCGATACTATTTTGGTATATATCAGTAATGGAAAAGCAAACTAATAGATGTGCAAAAGTATAAACTAATGAAGTAGAATAGAAAAACACATGTAATCTGCTATCAAACTCGTCTAAAATGACAATTGCATGCTATTAAACTTTCATCATGCTATGCTGGCCGGGAATGGATGGCTCACGTGCGTCGGTAAATTCATTGTACCCTAATTTTTCCAATCCGACTTTCCCGAACGAATAGAACCAAATGAACAAATTGATCACCACGTATTACCACTATTCTGTCATATACGCCAGTTCTGCATCCATTCCCAGACCCAACTGTCACAAATACTCAGATGAACACATACACAGATAGATATACGACTAGCACATAATAATTGAGCAATAGTACGAAAAACTACTATTATTACAATGCGACAACTAATAGGTTTCTACTTATGAATTTATTAAATTAATATTTATTATAATTATTAGAATAATTCAATAAGTATATGCACGATTACGAATTCGACCGATTAATGGACACACAATAACTCCCACTATGAGCTCCGTCCACGAATACCGCCATTAAATTGTGGAACAATATTTGCAAACACGGCAGACAGCAAAAGTCCCGCCAGTCGGCCACATCTCCGCGCATAGACCAGTAGTTGAGCGTTTGTATGCGCAGGTGCAGAGTATGAAGAAACATAGAACATAAAAAAGGCGCATAAGCCCTCTCGGTCTCCTCGAAGCACCACTATCGAGGCGTAATGCAATAACTATCTTAAAGCAGTTATTCTTTAGCGCTGATGCACGCAATATGCCTGATGATGTTTGCAATACCGTCAAACCTCTCAACCGTGGGGAGGGAAATAGTTGAACTGTATTCATGAATAATATTCCCAGTTTCGTGAAATAGTTCACGAGGAAATATGCTTCTATTTTGTGAATTCATTCACAACCACGAAAACCGGATTATAGTCGCCGTCTAGTCGGACTCTAAATAATGTTTCTAAATCTATGAGTAAAACCATGAGTTAACTTCAGTTTTATGGGCAATATTCATAAATTTGTGAACTAGTTCACGTACAGAAAATCGATTTGGAAATGACATGGCGAAAACCGTGACAGAAGTTCACAAAACAAGAACAAATATCTCCACTAATAATAGCATTATGTATCGTAAACCATCTGAATTGTAAAATTTTAAATTTTGTCCTTCGGACAATTTGAAGCAAATTTAAAATACTCAAATGGCAAGTTTTTTTAATATTCGTTTATTCAATCCTACAACAATATTTTGGATATCCCATGCCAGTTTTAGTATAGCCTATCTAAAATAAGTTACTCTACCAAATTAGTTCTCCTTTGTATATTTTTCTCAAAATCGAATAAATAGAAAATTGTTTGTAATAAAAATCGTGGGACAAATTGTATGTTCTTAATTACGTGCTGTTTCAGTTAGCAACCTAACCGGAGAAGCAATTTTGTGTGAAGAATAGATTATAATGCAACTTATACTTAAATCAAAAAGAGCATTTTCAAACCATATCAACATAGCTACAAATTTTCGGGAGTCTTGTTATCGAACCTCTTCCTGCTCCAAATTATATATTTTCCGAGCGCATAATCTCATCGAAATTCGATTTTGACTCGCCTTCCGGGAAGTAGTGCCCTTTCAGGATAATAATCAAATAATGGTTTGGGAAAATCCTGCCAATCGATTTGAAAAGTGCTCTGCAAGATTCGAGTGCTTCTTGAATTTAAAGTAGGACTCCGAGCGAGAACTACTTCCTCTATTATTTGGCACTCTCCCCGGACATGAGACCCCCTTGGAATATTGACGAGAAGGAAGACACAGTAGAAGCAGCAGCAGCAGCAGGAGAAGAAGAAGAAAAGCCGTTCCGTCCCGTGCTCCACATCATTATCAAAAGCTATATTCGTCTCCCTGTTGAAACTTCAATC
Source organism: Topomyia yanbarensis (assembly GCF_030247195.1). Taxonomy (NCBI): domain Eukaryota; kingdom Metazoa; phylum Arthropoda; class Insecta; order Diptera; family Culicidae; genus Topomyia; species Topomyia yanbarensis. The sequence goes on along the minus strand of NC_080672.1, from coordinate 113,223,696 downwards.
CACCACCGGATTATTAAATTTCTCGCAACTTTCGCTACGGCCAATGCTCACCGAGCTCACAGCTGGACCATTGTCGAACGCCCCGAGTTCTGTGGAAGCGATGCCGACTGTTTGCAAAACTAGAGTTGACATTCCATTTTGGAGAAACTTTATCCCTTTTTCCTCTACCGCTTCTTAGCGACTAAAATGCACCCTCAGGGCTATGGCGGATGCTGATTTGATAGTGCGGGAAGAGGGAGCACGGTATGATTCGGCAAATAATCGAATACGTATTCATTCTCTATTTCCGTCTGCCGGCTCATGGTGAATCGATCGGATGCTTGTGTTGGGGTGGCGTATCCGGTAGCTTGAACACTCGGACAGGATGCAGTGCGGTGCCGGAGCATGGAATCGCTGTCACCGAGTAGTCGCAATTTTACTTCCCAAGCAAAGCCGTTCTTGAGGGTGCATTACTCTTTTCCAGAGGATATCCGTGGATCAATCTTTTGAAATATGTATTTTTATCAAGAGCGATGCTGTTATTAGAAGCAGTTGTGTTGGTAGAATAATAAAAGATATCGAGTTAAACACCATTGTCTTCCAGGCAAATTGACTGGCAAATTTATCCACCAAGTCGAACGATCAACAACGTTCAAGCTTTCCACAAATAGACCGTTCTGTTTGAAAACAAAAGTAAATATACTTTCCACTTCGGCACAGTGGAACTCTTTTCCATTTTCTTGTTGATAAGAAATGAGCAAAAAGTATTTTTAAAACTTTCGCGCTGTTTGAGTAAGCTGTTGCAGTAGATTGACGAAAGAGAAATCCGCGCTTGCAAAAAGAAGAAAAAATTTAGTGTCGGTTGTAGCCGACGGAAAAGCGGAAGAGAAACACTTTTAATCAAAATCGCAAGTATTTGAATTTGAAATTGCACCGATGATCGCGCGATGCATTGCCGTTAGCAAAGTTGTTTTTGTGCAGACGATGGGCAAAGGGATGTTGCAAGCATCGGCGTGCGCAGTCAGTTCTATTAAGGGGAGAAGGGGGCGGCTAATCAATCATGTTTACTGTATACTATGGTGCGATTACCATAATGTTATTTTTGCTAAATTTGTAGTTTTGCGGATAATTAACAGCAAAGAGAAACAAAACTTATGGAACTGAAAGAAGAGTAGATACTGTAAATAAATAGTGTACCGGTAAAAAATTAGACAAACATGATTAAGTGCACGCTGATTATGTTGATATATAAATGGAAAACCCTAGGGGTAAATCACTCTAAACTTGGTCTGAGTCCCCGACACCTACAAAAAAGATTAGGTGGGATTAGAAAAGTTTAACCAAGGTTAAAATAGTTTAGCGAGATATATTGGCATCAACATATTTGAAGCGACACCTGCTATCTAAACCAAGACTATTGAAAAGTAACATTGGGATTATTCAATAACAGCAAAAGTTAACAAGATTAGCTAAAACTAGTCGGGATCAAACCATAGTTCTTTTTAAAGTGCAGTGACTACAAAATACAAAAACCTGTTTTAATCCACCAAGCGGTGCAATTCTCATTTCTCTAAACTATGGCATGGTTTCTCATTTCTCTAAACTATGGCACGGAGGCTTTTTATGTTCAACATAATTGTGGAAATGTCTATTACATTCTTAGTACACTTTGCACTTATACACAATGGCATGCCAGCCACGAACTTGATGAGCTACTTGTCGACGGTGAAACACTTGAAACAAAAAAATATCATACTCCATTAGCCTAATCAGCATTAGATCAATGTTATCTGCTTGCTAACTCATTTTGTCATGCGGGGGTGGGTATGTGAGGAGGACGAAAGTCCCATGAACGAACGACTCCCCAGCTTAAATTGGTATGCTTTGTGATATAGTGGTGGTTTAAAGATGATGGGGTTGAAAGGGAGGGGTATGAGGGCTGGATGGGGTGGTGGTCTGAGGGCTGATTTAAGGAGATTTTTAAAGGAGAGGAGTGAACAGTAGAGGGGGGGTGTAACCCCTCTCCGTAAACCATCAACTACGCCCCTGTTAAAATCCAGAAACCTTATGCGAGTCGAAAAAAAATTTGGCCGGGATTAGGTTGACGTTTTTCAGAGTGATTGCATAACCTTTCTTTATGAGAAAGGCAAAAATGTGCCAATATCCAAAAAAGTGAACCGTCGTCAAATTTTTTTTCGAGTTTGCATCAAATCTCGACGTTTCATGCACCTTGAACACATTTAGCATCAAAAATAAAAATTCTATTTTTAATTTTTCCTATAGTTTATATGAGAAATTTCTGTGTGGCCGCACTCTGAAACCCGTAATTCCGGAACCAGAATTCCGATCGATCCAAAATTCAATAGCAGCCGATGGGAAGGTTGCACCTTTCATTTGAGACTAAGTTTGGGCAAATCGGTCCAGCCATCTCTGAGAAAAATGAGTGACATTATTTGACACATACGCACATACATACACACACACATACACACATACACACATACACACACATACACACACATACACACACATACACACATACATACATACACACACATACAGACTTTTTCCGATCTCGACGAACTGAGTCGAATGGGATATGACACTCGGCCCTCCGGGCCGGGATTCGGTTGACGTTTTTCAGAGTGATTGCATAACCTTTCTATATGAGAAAGGCAAAAACATGCCGTTACCCTAGTAACAATTGAGGTTTTATGGCACTCTTGAAGCCCTGCTTAAAACTTAGAATGCACTTGGAGTGTGCTATAAAACTCGAAATGCTACTTGGGTAGGCCTCCGCTGTCCTTATTGCCTTTTCGATTTATAGCTTCTATCTCATTTGATATCGCTGCTGTGTCTGCTTTATTCAATCCCGAACGCCAAATTACTTTTAATTATTTCTCCACCCCCATTATTTTCCGAGATTTCTAGAGGTTTCGATTAACGATTGACTAAAATTTTTCGATTGGGCGTAACTACTTCAATACCGCTCACCAGTACGTTGCTGGGGGTATATTATTTCTGAGCCATATTTTGTTGTGATAGGCTCTAGGTCTGACCTAAACAGCACGGAACATCTGTGTTCCTTAAAAAATGCTAAAAGAATTTTTCGAAAAGTCCTTGACATGATTAAAATTTTGATTGACAGAATCTATCGACACGGTCATGTCTCTTTTCAGTACACATCTGCAAATCGCCTGCCAATCGAAGTACTTTTCGAAAACTTTGACAACTTTTTCTGCTTGAACGTATCTTTTTCGGAAGTCGTGTAAAACTTTTCACCTAGGAGATGCTTGAAATCTGCCATGACGCATGTTTCATCTCCCATTAGAACATAATCAAACTTGGTCAACAATGCTGCCATCTCGACTGGGTGTCGAGCTCTTTGCGCTAACGTGTATGAAATTGGAAGTAATCTGTTACCGACATCTCTAACGGAAAGGCTTAAATTACTACTGAAAGTACTGGTAACTTTTCCTTCAGCTAGTGTGGAATTCTAATTTCTGGTTTCCTCCTGATATTGGTTGGGAAACTGTGACCAGATGATCCCAAATATTTTGACAACGTTTTTCCCAGTCAATTTCTTCAGCAATGTTACCAAATCCGCGTGGTATTATTCCGAATTCGTCTTATGCGCATGATGCGCATGCAACACTTTCTTACGCGATTTGCCTCAACGCTATTTTAGTATCTGAATAGAAAATGACAATAACAGAATAGAGGCACCTTTCCATACGCACACTTATATATTATAAGCGGTGTTCCAGTATTTCACACGCTAGATTTAAAAAAATAAACCGTCAATTTTCGATAGTTCCATCCGTTAGACACTGGCTTTCTATCCGAGTTCCATTTAAAATTGACAAATATTCGCTCTACAACACCTATCCGTCTTTTAGTTTCATATATTTTGCCTTAATTTCCTGAAAATAACTAGTTTTTCATACTACAGATAGTTGTACCTGGTTCTTGAAAATATAAAAAAATTAGATTTATTTTTGAAATTCATAAACTTGTTTCCTCGAATTATTATTAGTTGGCAAACGTTGATTTTTTTCAGTGTTTAATAAAAAGTAGAACGGGTTTTAGTGCATTTTCGATGATTTTAGCAGCATCTTCTGGGGGAAAATATAGAAGATGATGCAAAAAAATGTCGAAAAAAACTCCTACTTTTTTATTAAAAGGCTGACAAAGGTGTTAAAATTAACGTTGTATACATCGTAACATTCGATCTGTACACCTAAAATTAGAAGGACAGTTAAAGATTTTCAGCTCGTGTACAATCTTACCTTTGAGAAAGGTTTATTTGACACGGTACAAAGCGTTAGTTTGGCAAAGTTGTTCTTTTTTATGTATGTACAAAATGCAAAAAAAAAATACCAACGATTAGTAGTGGTAGTCCGTTGGATCTCATACACGCAACTTGCTATTGCGCCATGAGCTATTTTTTGGTAGAGGGAGTGGGGGGGGGGGTTAATATTTGTTTTCTCGCCAACCGAATCTTGGAAATCATTTCGCGTCACTGTAATTGGTGCTCGCGATTGGATGCGTTATCTATATTTCTTGCAAGCTAGAGTCACAATTGTATACCTGCCGTTTTTGGCATTAGCCACCCAGCTAGGCAATGGTACTGACTGTTTATTTGAAGGTATCCGGTGCAGCTTTTGCACTTATCACTATTGTGAGAGCAGCAGCTACACATTTTGCAACCAAGTTCTGTAAAAAGTTTGAGTACGTGCAATGCAGTAGGAAGTTGTGCAATTATTATAAAAGTTGGATATATCCGGAATATCGTTAACGAGTACTTGACGGAAATCGATGTTTGAAGCCATTTTGAAATTTAAGATGGCAACTCCCGGTTTAGATAAATTCACCATAACCCCAGTGATATGGGTATTATCGGAATGGGGTTGATGAGTACATATATGGCGGATATCGATGTTTGAAGCCAATTTTAAATCCAATATGGCGACTGCCGGTTTAGATAATTCTTTCTAACCTCATTTTTATGGAAAGTATGTGCAGTGAAGACCCGATTTTATAAGCAACCGATTTCGTTTACCTTTGATTTTGTCTACCCCCTATTTTATCGCTGTCAACAGAATTATTCTAACATTGGATCAAATTTCTGGTATGAGCTTCTTTAAATACGCGTCGTCAATTTCAGCTTCAACGTTCGTTGGCATCACTGGCATTAACAAAAATTTGACTTAATTATTTATATCTGCAGGAATTCATTGGGCATATATTTTATTTCATTCAGTCTGCTACCAGCACGAAAACAATACAAGCTAGGTACAGAGAACAATACTGTCTTCCCAGTCTACCGGTCATGTTGTTCAGCTTCGGAGTAAAAGCTGGCGCCAGACTTCCCATGAACATCGACAATTTTGTACATGTGAACAAAATTTCGTGCGCGGTTTACCTCTAACATCGAACCCAAGGGAACGGTGTACAAACTCTAGTTCAAAGATCCGTGTACGCGCACCGGGTGCGTACACGAGAACGATTTGTACAAGGCAAAAAGAGTCAGTGATGATGAGAGTGAGAAAGAGAAAACAAGTGCCTCGATCCTACGTGTACGCACACCGTGTACGTACATTGGGTTCGGTTGTGCAGGCGAACATGTGCACTTGTTTAGCTACGACATAGCGTGTTTGAGTTCGTACACGAAGTGTGGGTTTAATATGAGCACAGAACCAGAGCCAACATTGTGAGGATGTGCATATGGGAAGACTGTCGCTTTAAAATAGCTAGCTACAAAAAATTATATAGACAAATATCGACAGTCTCCCGAAGTAATACCCTGGGACGGGACTTTCCGATAGATGTTTTCTTTTCATTTTTTTTCTGTTCATTCTATCGTACGTCTCACGTAGGCTCTCTTTTTGGCTTCCATGGTTTAAATGGACCGGCTGGATTTGACAGTACCCCCTGGCTACATTTGACGTTCGATATTTTGCTATTTGCATGTCTCCTCTCAGATAATACCCAACGGTTGTCACGGGTGGAAGAGGATATGGAGAGACAAGAAGTTTACGCCAGATTTGCTTGTAAAAAAGAAACTAATAACTGTGACTATTTCCATTCATTTGAGCACCAATATTTGTAAGTATTATCCATTAAACTGAAGATAGTGCAATTAGTATGATTGGAATGCTATTGAGCAGTGCTGCCAGGGTCGGCTTGAGTTAACAGTGTAAAATGCTAATTTGATATATCTTCGCTACCTTGATGCATTATTATTGAAAACTGATAAAAGCTATCGATTTTGACTGACTACCTTTCCTAAGAAATTGGACTATTGTGAAAATTCTAGGAGAATTTTATTGAAGGTAACAATTGGTCTGCTTCTAGTACTGCAGGAAAAGCACCCATCTTGATCAAAACAAATATATTGCGTTTCTTGTGGCAACGGTTTAGAGAAAAATATAATATTGAAACCCTATATGCGCTAGGGACAAGTTGGGCATGAAAGGTTTAAAAGCACATGGAAAAGCGTATCTCTTAATAGCAGTATATTTAAAAGGTTAAGATTTATAGTTGCTTCTTTGGCTACATCCATAAATGACGTAGCATTTTGAGTGATTTTTAACACCCCTTCCCCCATTGTAGCATTTCTTCACAAAACTCCAAGTACCCCCTGGTAATTATGTTGCTAGACGGTATCGATCTCCCCCCCCCTTGTCCACGTAATAAAATTAAAATAAAATAAACGATGTAAGTTAGATGAAACGGGTAAGATTGTCGTGACATCAGGTCAACTCCTATTACCCTTTATAAAAGCTACGTTATCATGACATGACCCCCTACCCCCTGTCGTCACACATCATCACAAAATACAAAACTCCCCCCTCTCCCATATAATGCTATGTCATTTATGGATGGACCCTTTGCAAGTTTCAGCCCACGTAGCATGAAGTACGATAGGCAGTGTTGTTTTAGATGTGCCGTCGTACGCTTAGAGTGGATCAATCAAATTAAAGTGAAATTACAAAGATTTATGGAAGAAGTCTGTTAAAACTAAACACATATTTTTTAGCTTTTGAAAAAAAAACTATGGATTCGCGCAACCTTTTCAGTGCTATTTTCTGTGCTAACGTATTCTTTGTAAGATTTAGATAGGTATCAACCCCACTATTTTGCTTAAACGTGATTCCATGTAATCCAAATGGAATTAATTTTGATTTTCCCTTGCAAAAATTTTCCAAGAACAAGTGTCTGTTCCTAAATTTTAGGCAAAAGTATATCACATTAAATATGCAGATGTGTGAGTTATATGGCAGCAGTGTAAACTACTAAAAATTAAACACAGTGTAATCATCAAACCGAATAAAATACACATTTCATTAATTAAGCGAAAATTAAATTTCAAAATTGTTTAAAGAAAACTCTGTTGATGTTTTGAACTTTCTTTATGAAGCTGTGAGAATTTTTGGCAAAAACACAACTTTGTGAATGGGTAAATGATATGTCGCCAAACTATTTGTATTACTAGTTTATCTAGAACCATGCTTGTTTTAATTAAATCTGTCGAGTAATGATCGTGTATTACAGTAAAAATGGCTGGAACATATTTATTCCAGCTTTAGTATAACGGTATGACCAAGGAGTGTACTTCATTTAAAAGTTGTATAATGTAAAGTGTTGATTCATTATTACTAATCTCTCGAAGGATGATAAATGATCATAGTTTGCGAATAAAATCCGTCCGTTTTATCATTTTCTAACATATCGCAAAAAATGTAGCTAAAAACTTATATTAATTGCATTAATTAAAAGCACTAGCAAACCCGACTTTCATGCTTGTTACAATTGTTTAGGCTTTAATATAAAACATGTGATTTTCTGCATTTGGTATCTAACTGTCTGCCAGAACAACGCCAGTTAGGGACCGTTCATAAACCACGTAGACCCAAAAATTGAAATATTTTAAAACCCCTCCCCCCTAGTAGACTTAAGTAGACTTTTACCAAACCCCCCCCCCCCTCCCCAAAAGTCTACGCAGACTTTTTTATTTTTTTTTTATTTGTGGAAGATGAGAAATTGGCAAAGAGCACATTATAATGTTTAAATAAAGAATTAAACGTGAGTCGTTCGGATTTATTTCAAGTTTTCAAATATTAACGACAACAACAAACATCGATTAATAATTCATTCCACATTAGTTTTTCATCTACCACTTCTAAAATCAATCAGTATCAAATAAATCAAGGGAATTTAAAATCAAATTATTTATCTCCGAAATATTCATACTTCTAATTTAATAAATTACTGAAAGCTTTGAAAAAGGTTTTCGTTTTAATTTCGCTTTACTTTCAGTTGTAAGTGTAAATTTAAAACTGCTTTCATATATTTCTATAGCGGAATACTGTTTTTTAAAGTAAGTCACTCGAAAATATTTCAAAAAATATGTTGCTATAACTAATTCAAGTTTAACCGAAATGCCACTTACACCAACAGTGCAGAGTTGCACTTTTTGCGCTTTACTGTGGTGCATTCGAAATTGATAACCTTTGGCAAACAATTTGAAATTATGCTGTCTATGTTTAGTATTATCTAGACTGAAATATTAAACCAAACATGCACAAAAATTTCAATTTTCGTGAACAAATTTCAATATTCTTAAGATCAAATTAGATAATCTAAATTGCCTTATTCAATTAAATGGACGAAACTATCCAAATCTTTCCAAAATATCAAAGCTTAACCCTTCGGAAGTCGCGCAAATGGCTCACTGAACGAACACCCGCTGGTGCCCAAAGACAATTTCGTTAGATTTTCAGAGCAGCGTGCACTCAGTGCACTAACACGACTGCCGGAGAGTTAACTCCGACTATTTATATAGTAGAACCGGTTTGCACGGAGTTGCACCGGGTCAAGACATACAATGTAACGGGTGTTTAAAACATTTGAAATCAGTGCAAATGATTGCAAGGGAAATTACAAACTGATTAACTTGAGTAAACGCTTTGTTGTAAAAGTATAACTACACTGTTTGAACTACCGAAATTAATGAATAAAAATTTTAAAAATCAATCCACTTATTGTTAAAAATCGGGCCTTTCTTGTTATCATAATTTTAATGCTTAACTTTGACCATTTTTGAACTTTTAATGGTTCATGCATTTAATAATCCATGCATATCTGCTAACTAGTAATGTCTCAGTAACTCACGACTGCAGGATTTTCGCAGTAAAAATCTTTCGCGGAGCGGAATTTTGGGAGATCGTCTTTTAGGTTATTCATAGAATTTTTCAGGAGACCAAAACTATTTTTTAATATAGGCAAGAAACAAAAACGTGTTGGGTTGTTATTTTGACCAAAAAATTACGTGGTTGAGTGGTCGCCTAAAGTAATGATTCTCAACCTGGGTTCCGCAAAGAAAAATGTATTTTCCGATTTCATATTGAAATTTCAAGTCTTGTTTCCTAGCAAACTGAAAATAACATATTGGTAACATACAAAATCAATGTTTATCCGTGAAGGTCCGCAGCAACCCAGAATGATTTCTAAGGGGTTCGTGGTACGAAAAAGGTTGAGAACCGCTGGCCTAAAGAGTAGTTACGTCAATACTAGCTTTGAAGTGTCTGTATAAATACATCTAGCTGAGTCAACTAGTATGATGAACACAACTCTCTTTAAATCCTATTTATAATTAGGAATATGACAATAACAAAAAATCAAAGTCTATGTAGACTTTAGCAAATACTCCCCCCTCCTCCCCCCTCGTAGACAAACGTAGACTTTTGCTACAACCTCCCGTACCCCACATGAGTCTACGTGGTTTATGAACGGCGCCTTACTGAAGAGATGAGATCGAAAAATCCCACTTTACCTTGTCCTTTGGAAGTCTGACAACTATTTCTTATTGAACCACAATTCTAAACGTGGAATCTCGCACTTGAGAAAAAAAATGAAGATATTCGATACATAGACGTAGAGAAATCGGTTCCATTTTGTCTAAGCGACTGATTTCGTTTTAATGCTATTGATAAACTATATACTATATTCTGCGGCTCTAAAATATAAGACAAACGTTATAGAACACATTTGTTTGCCATCAGAGGCACAAACCACCCCCTTGGACCCCCCCCCCCCCAAAATGTACACTGTCCAAACCCAGTAAACATCACAAAAATATTGGCCTGAAGCTCCCTTCCGACCCATAATAGTACGACGGTGAAACAACCGAAAGCACAGAGCAAACAGAGAGATCCCCAAACAAACGAAACCGAAAATATCCTTTTGGAATCGAAAAATAAATAGTCACGCTCACGATTGACTTCATGCCAGATAAGCACACAGCGAGCGGAATGAAACGGGACTAGTAAATTGCAATCTTTATTACACTTTTTCCGACCGAACAGCATTGACTGTTTGGCATGCACACACACACTCACTCAAACACACCCACATCGACACACAGGGGTGACAAAACTGAAGCTTTCCAGCCCCTGCAACCGATATGGATTCAAACTTTTGTCATCGGAGGTACGTGCTTTCCGAGTTTTCGTTTTTATGCCATTCCAAGCTCCGCTTTCGTGACTACCAGTAATGAAGAACATGACCTGAACACAAATGAATTTAATTTTCCGAATAAACAGTTTGCTTCCTCTTATTTAAACTTTCCAAACTAATCTCGCCAGTTTAATAACATTTGCAACGGCCACTGGTATTCATTTGAAAATTCATCACGGAATCGACGTCCGACGGGGCGCGAAATGTATCCAAAAATATCAGACGCTTATTTACCTCGAGCGATTGAAACCCCTGTGGCATATTCACAAACCGAAAAAATTGCGCCTTGTTGAGGGCGCGAATGGTATGCACAGTCGATTCCAAACACGAATTATTTCCTCCATCTACTGCGGTGTCTTTGATGCAGGTCACTTCCTTCCAAGAAAAAGGTTTCAACCTGGTTGTCTTCTATTTCGATCTAAAAACACATAAATTTTGCTGTTTCTTGCTATCCGTAAGGGACCATTCATAAATTACGTAACGCAAAAATTGGCCAAAATTGACTCCCCCCTCCCCCCATGTAACAAATTGTCACAAATTTCTTCATACCCCCCTCCCCTGTTACGTAACAAATTCCTAGAAAATTTTTTTTTTCTTCGGTGAAAACATGTTACGTAACGATCTAGCTAACTCCCCCTCCCCCCTATGTCACAACATGTCACAACTTGTTGTACCCCCTCCCCCCCCCTAAAAGCGTTACGTAATTTATGAATGGTCCCTAATACTCGCCCGGAACATCCGTTTAGCGTCTGTCTTCAATCTTTCTTCGACAGTCAGTTACCGGAAAACCAGACACAGAGAAAGAGAGTAAAGTGGCGTTAGATTCCGTTCATAGAAATGGTCACTTTATTCTTTGTTGTTCAATGTACCTCTACACGCCAACCGACAGAGATCGATGTGTTTCTTACCGTCGACTTATTGCTGTGATGGGGCTGCTGATGGTTATGCGGTTGCGGAAGTGGAAGGTGAACCACTGGGGTACATCCCAACGGGCAGATAAAACCAATCCTACCAAGAAGTACAAGTAAGAAATGAAGCTGCAATATGGTAGGTAGAACTGGTGGTACTAGGGTGAAATAGCACCTGTCAAAGTGTTGATACCAGGAAGCTCCGGCAGCCGCTGCGGTGCTGAGAAAATCGCTCAAGCTACAATATTATTGGCGCGATAATTATCACTGACAAGGCATTCATATATCACGGTGACAATTTACTTGTGAGGAAAGTGGAACGAAAAAATTCACGCGTGTTCGTAGAGAGGGGTATGACAATTTTTTTATTCCTTTAACTTTATTTTGTTGACAGTTTGTCTGCAACAAAAACTGGGGAGAAAGTATACTGATGTAAATATCTGCCGATTAAGTATATTAATATGCTTAAAAGAATCTATTATAAGAACGAATAAACTTTTATATTAATCCACTTAAGGAATAGGTATACAGGTAAAAACGTTTGAGGGTCCCTGGTGAGTTGTCAGGGTGTCGCGGATCGATATATCAGGAAGTCTTTCATGCACTTGGAGAGTATCCTTTAGTTTTGCTCTGGTTTCACGATGATCAGAATCAGACTCTGAGCACGGTCAATATCTTGGTAACCTTGAAAGCCACAATGAAATGGGGCTCTCTCGGCAAGCCCTATGCGTGATTGGTCGGCATTACTGTTGTAGTGGTTTGACATCAGTCTTAACGTGAAGCGAATAAAGTCAAAACTCTTGAACAAAGGGTTAACTGAAACTTTTGGAAGAATAGAATGTAACCACCATCCTTTATCACCCATGGTCCATCTGGGTTGCCAGAAAATAAGGTCCTTTACAGGGGAACATTGAGAGATACGTTATACGTGATAGGTCTCCCGAGAATATTTTTGGAGAGTTCGTTTGCTTTTCTATTGCCCTGAATTGAGCAGTGAGTGGGGAACCAAACATATAACACAAAGAGTCCTTCGTTTTTCCAACTGGAAATATGAAGGTTACCTGTCCGGTTAATTGATTTGAGAGTCTCAATAGAGCTGAGGCTGTCCGAAAATATGAAGTATTTGAAAGAAGACGGAACCTTAACTATGCCAAGAGCGTAGTGTATTGCTGCCAACAGGGCCGCCTTAACACCACTCGGGGCCGCTGGGCACTACTGAGCTAAGGGGCCCCTATAATTGGCCAGGTATAAACTACTGCCAGGTAGAAACACGCAGGGGACTAAGACAAGGCGATGGGTTGTCCTGCCTGCTGTTCAATATAGCGCTGGAAGGTGTAATGCGAAGAGCGGGGTTTGAACATGCGGGGCACGATTTTCACGAGGTCCGGACAGTTCGTGTGCTTCGCTGACGTCGTGAACATAATCGGTAGAAACAAGGAGACGGTAGCAGATCTGTATACCCGACTGAAGCGCGAAGCAGCACGAGTAGGACTGAAGATAAATGTGTCTAAGACGAAGTACATGCTGGCTGGCGGAACCGATCGCGATAGGGAACGCTTGGGCAGTAGTATTACGATCGACAGCGATGAGTTCGAGGTGGTTGACGAATTCATCTATCTAGGCTCATTTGGTGACAGTAACACCAGCCGGGAGATCAGAAGTCGTATTATCTCTGGAAGTCGTGCTTACGATGGGCTCCACAAAACTTTGAGATCTAGGAAGCTTCACCACCGCACGAAATGCGCCATGTACAACACACTGATTAAACCGGTGGTTCTCTACGGGTACGAAACGTGGACAATGCTCGAGGAGGATCTGCAAGCACTCGAAGTGTTCGAAAGAAGGGTGCTGATAACGATCTTCGGTGGTGTGCAGGAGGATGGCGTGTAGAGGCGAAGGATGAACCACGAACTTGCGCGACTCTATAATGAGCCAAGTATCCGGAAAGTAGCTCAAGCTGGAAGGGTACGGTGGGCGGGGCATGTTGTGAGGATGCCGGACAACAACCCCACCAAGTTGGTTTTCACCTCCAACCCGGCAGGTACAAAACGGAGAGGAGCGCAGCGTTCCTGCTGGCTGGACCAAGTGGAGCAGAACCTGGCGAGTATCGGGCACGTGAGAGGTTGGAGACAAGCAGCAACTGACCGAGTGACGTGGCGGAATATTGTGGAACAGATTAAATCATGTTAATATGATGTATAATCAGGAAATAATAATAATATAAACTGCTCCAGTCTAATAGGCACACTAGGCCAGGGGCCCCTAAATCCCGGGTTCAATTTTCGACTTTTAGTTCCACCAGGCTCTACTGATTTCTTTTATGGCCCTTAGTAATTGTGCAAATTTAGTGTGTGTTCTCATGAATTAATGATGAGGTGATTTTTTAAGAATTTATTCTCAATTTAACCCCTATTTTCCATACTAATTTCCATATAAACTTTAAAATTTTTGGAGGGTCTGTAGACATAACCGATTAATACCAAACTTTGCACAATTACTAAGGGCCATATAAGGAATCAGTAGAGCCTGGTGAAGCTAAAAGTCAAAAATTGAACCAGTCTAGTGCCCATGCATAAAGACGGCACTGGCTGCCAATTCTGTGTTGTACACGCTACAGAGCTATTCAAGTTTGCGAAGGACACTGTGATTTATATTGAACACTCCAAAACCTATATATCAATACTCGCTCCATCTATGAAGAATTGCTTGTTTTCATCGATATGATTGTAGTTGGCCCTAAAAAGTGGCAGGTATAACCGACGATCGCGTAAGTGAGATCACAACAATCAGTGAGTTGATAAGTTGTAGGGGGATATTCGCAATAGAGTTTAGTATAGGTGAACGTAAAAGTGCTCTGTTAAGTAGTCATAGCCACATTCATGCCCGAGCTTTCGATCGAAGTCGATCGTTTTCTTTCGCTGAGAGCAGTGTATAGAGCATATAAATAAAAGCGAAGGTCAGCCATTGTTTGTCGGTGCCCCGGCTAGTGTACTAAATCGATCCGGCGAAGACAAACGGACGCAGCTGGAGAAGCCGAGCTTTTCTCTCTTTTAACGTAAATACTCTCTCTTTTTACCGCTGCTTTATATAATTCATTTCCGTATATAACCTCGTTCCCAAATGGCCGAGGGTGAGAAAAATATGACACTTATCGCTAGTCTCTCTGATACTCCAATGGATATATAGTTCATGATCCCAAAATTACTCCCTTCCTGACTCCCCTGGAGCTGACTGCTCACTACACCACCGTAACTCAGATAACACGTGCTCGAGCAAATAAGATACGTTTCATAGTGAATGAAGCAAATTAGGGTATATGTACCCGCAATAGCAGTGTAGAACGATGGGGTCGCCGCCGAAGTGGGTCTGAAGAGCGAAGATCTGTTGGAGTAAGGGGTTGATTTTTATAAGGACTTCTCTTTTAAACATGTGAAGCTTCTGGAATGCAAGCAATTGTATTAAGCAAAAACTTCGAATAATAAGAGGGATTCCGGCCGACCACAAAATATGACCATCGTCGATTCGAACGGAGCTTTGAAGTTGTGTTCAGTTTATGAATCTCCATGATTTTCTCTGACAATTGCAATATTTTCTTTAATGAGCAATTTTCAAAAGGGCGTAGACATTTCTACGTACATTGATCTCCCGTTTGTCCGAAAGTTGCAAGTTTTGTTCTCTCCCGTGTCCCTTGTACAACACCGATGTTGACGAATTTCGTGCCAACTCGAATAAATGTTGGCAGCACCCTCTCAGATTATAATTAAACTTTCTGTACATGAGAACTTTGTCACAAAAAGCAACTTTACAAACTTTGTTTTTGTAAAAATGATCTGGACTGGAAGACTGGTAGACTAGAAGATTGGAAGACTTGAAGACTTGAAGACTAGAAGACTGGAAGTCTGGAAGACTGGAAGTCTGGAAGACTGGAAGACTGGAAGACTGGAAGACTGGAAGACTGGAAGACTGGAAGACTGGAAGACTGGAAGACTGGAAGACTGGAAGACTGGAAGACTGGAAGACTGGAAGACTGGAAGACTGGAAGACTGGAAGACTGGAAGACTGGAAGACTGGAAGACTGGAAGACTGGAAGACTGGAAGACTGGAAGACTGGAAGACTGGAAGACTGGAAGACTGGAAGACTGGAAGACTGGAAGACTGGAAGACTGGAAGACTGGAAGACTGGAAGACTGGAAGACTGGAAGACTGGAAGACTGGAAGACTGGAAGACTGGAAGACTGGAAGACTGGAAGACTGGAAGACTGGAAGACTGGAAGACTGGAAGACTGGAAGACTGGAAGACTGGAAGACTGGAAGACTGGAAGACTGGAAGACTGGAAGACTGGAAGACTGGAAGACTGGAAGACTGGAAGACTGGAAGACTGGAAGACTGGAAGACTGGAAGACTGGAAGACTGGAAGACTGGAAGACTGGAAGACTGGAAGACTGGAAGACTGGAAGACTGGAAGACTGGAAGACTGGAAGACTGGAAGACTGGAAGACTGGAAGACTGGAAGACTGGAAGACTGGAAGACTGGAAGACTGGAAGACTGGAAGACTGGAAGACTGGAAGACTGGAAGACTGGAAGACTGGAAGGCTGGAAGACTGGAAGACTGGAAGACTGGAAGACTGGAAGACTGGAAGACTGGAAGACTGCAAGACTGGAAGACTGGAAGACTGGAAGACTGGAAGACTGGAAGACGGGACTTTTCTAAAATTTATTTTATGTCTGATAGAGAAGCAGCACAATATAAAAATAACAAAAATTTCCCAGGCTTGTGTAGATTCCATTCAAAGTATAAATTAAACGCGGAATGGCATTTTTTGCAACATCCCATGGAAAAGGACCCTTTGATGCAATTGGTGGCTATCTCAAGCGAATGGCAACAAGATGGAGTCTTGCTGGCGACTATGGAAATACCATAACTCCCCGAGAGTTATATAACTGAGCAGTTGGACAAACTGATAAAAGTAGCACAAATAAAATTTATGCTACATATCCACTGAACAGTAAAATGTCAGAAGAACTCGAAGAACTGTATAATAACGGCTAAACAATATCTGGCACTCAGAAATTCCAGTTTTGTGCCTATTCCTGATGGCAAAGTAGAGGTGAAAAGGTGTTCTAATTCAGAAAATGAAACAAAAATATTGTCTTTGTATAGAAATAATACAAAATAGCTGTAAAATACAACACATAATGGTGGTTATTTTTTCACTGATCCTTCCTAATAACTAAACAAAAAAATAAACAAGTAATAATGGAATATTTGCTTAATGACATAAACTCTTTCCAATGTGATTTTTGATTACTAAAAATATACTTAACTGCAAAATTAGACAGTATCTTCTCACAAACTGAGTTTTGTTGGATTCTGAGATGATTATAACTTTTATTGGTTCAGTTATCGACAAAAATACACTGAAAAAATAAATTCAGTTTGGACAAGGAAAACTTTTTATCAAATAACTTTTTTTTCCTTGAATGTGCCCAACTTGAATTTTTGATGGTAGGTAGAAAACATAATTACCTATCTTGGAACAAAATTTCATCCAAATCAAAGATGGGTTTTTTTGTAAATCGACTTTAAATTTTTAAAATCTATTTTTTTCAGTATAGGAGTCGATAAAGAATTCTTTCAATATTTTTATTTAAAAATTTTAATAATTTTGTGAAAATCACTCCTGCAACATTTTTTTTGTAGGTTTTGTCATTTTAAGACTATAGCCATTTGAAAAAAAAGATCATAAAAACCCTTTGACCCTTTTCAAAAGACAGTCTAGATCATTTTTGGAAAAACAAAGTATGTAAAGTGGTTTTTGTGACAAAGTCTTCATGTACAGCAAGTTTCATTTAAATATGTGAGCGTGTTGCCAACTCTGAATACGATTTAGCGCGAAATTCGTCGGTTAATGTGCTAGTAATGGACACCGCAGTAGATAGTGATAACAATTTCAAAGAAAATGGATAAAATCAGTTGTACTTTTAATACAATATTCTGTTAGTTGATAATACCAAGTCTTTCAAACTTGATTTCCTTAGTGAAATTCGATAATTCAAACTGGTTTCCATATTCCTATGATGGACCGAAGGTCGAATATAAGCATTACAAACAATTAATACATAAAATTGTATTTATTCAGTTTTCAAGTAATATCAAGAGTCATTTTAGCCCAGCATTATAAGAAAAATGTGAAATATGAAAAATAATAAAATTTTATTTCTTCCTTTTACTAAATATTTCAATGACACTCGAAACCTTTGACTAATTAATAAAAGTGTTTAATTGATCTGATGCTGATTTGAAAGCCAAACACGACTTTTATATCAAGCGATGTGATTTGTATGAAGCTTATGAGTAAGGTGATGAGGTCTGCGTTACGGAAAATCTTGCGCAAGTTTGCGAAAATTGTAATTAGTAGCTCACTAATTAACAAAGCGCAAACGAAAAATTCTGTTTCTCACATTTTCACAATGTACCAAAATAAAGTTTCAAACATTTTTTTTTAAGTTGGGCTTTTCTGAAGCGATTGCTGACTAAATGGGGGTAAATCGATCAACAATTAACAGCGCTACAATCGCTTGAAATTATGCTACATTTTCGTGACGCGGAACGAATTTTAATTTTAGTTGTACACCTAGCTGTAGCCCTATATAGTGGAGTAAAGCATTTGCAATACTTACATATAAGTCGGTTCTAAACATGTTCAGTATCCAAGGGTAACGGATATTTTGTCAATAATATTTTAAGAACCCAAATACAAATTGAAAACGACTCAACTTTTTGCATCTTTTGGATCAATTCATACAATCCCTTGTACATTCATGTATTATAACATAATTTCTACTATTTTCCTGAAAAAGTTCGATAAAAATGCTTTGTATCTTTAGAGTAAGTTTTATTTTATTTTGGAACGTAACAACAATGGACATCGAACTATATATCAGTTTTAATGCAATGATTCTGCTGCTCGAAATCGGGGGACAAATTGAAAATTCAATATAAAATTATTTAATTCCTTCAATGAAACGAAGTAAATCTCCCATCAATTGGAACGTTTTGAATGTATGGGTACTAGTACTTGCTTTAAAAATGCAATTAATTACATATCGTTGACTTCAAGAAAGGTATTTCAAGAAGTGAACTGTGTTTACGGTATTTATTTTAGTATAATCAAATTATTATGAAGCTTCTTGAACGTTTAGCACCACCTTTTCCCTAAATCAATATATTTATTCTATTACTTTTCAACAGAAGAACATTAGTGCTTAAATTGCATTCATTCTGCATTCAAGTGCCTTGAGATCCGTGAAGTTATTGGTCCATTTTTTCGCAAATTTTCATATTGGTTGTTGTAGGAACCACAAATTTTGTTGACCCAATAGTGAGAAGCAGCCAAATTTTCAATAAGATGGTTTCAATCAATTATATAATTAATCCTCAGACTGTCGATAACTCTTTTTAATTATATTAGTTGCGATTACAATTTTCTTGATATTAATGCGTCAGGGGTTCATAATACGCATTCGTTGTTTCCATAATGGACCCTCAAAATTTCAATATAAATTTTAAATCATCTAAATTTTTTGGATCTACATCGCAAAAGATTATGTTAGTGTTGGGTATGATCGCGTAAAACAATATTTTTTTCATATGTAGTTTATTTACATGAGAGCGAAGTATTCTTTTTATAATAGTAAAACAATTACCTACAAGCCCTGCGTCATGCTGCACTGGATTGAAATTGAGTGTGAATATCAATTTTTTGTTCAATGATGGCGAAAAATCATATTTTAATTTCAGCCTAAGTGTTAAAGCTGTCCGGTAACCAACAGCATATGTTCAAAATAGTTATTAATTAGTAATAATTGACAAAAAAGCGTCAGGGGGGCCATTATACGCAAAGGGTCCATTATAGGCACACAAACCCTATTTATGAACTTGATTATACCAGTGCCGTTTCGCTGGATATTTATTATTCATGTGCCACAAACATAAGCAAATGGACCAGAAATATTTGGCTTCATCGTTGTCAATAAACTTTCATGCGTATGTTAGAACAACAAACACATCGCAAATCAAAAGTGTCATGAATCAATCAGATGCAGGCTGCATTTTTCGCATCAAACATTTCAGCGAGACGATCGTCTGAAATATGTATCATTCATTTGTGATTATTTCTCCACGTGTGGGCTGGCAGCGGCGGCGGCGGCGTCTGTGACAGACAGTCGAAAATTCTCATAAAAGCTAACAAATAGTCAACAATCTGCTCTGGTTGGATGCTTCCCCTGCCAGCAAGTCACAATCATCAACATCACTCACTCGGCAACGAAGTGAATGGTGGAGGACTAGGACGAGGACGACGTTGAGGAACCACGACCGACGGAGGAATCCGAATCGACGAAAGCGCAATTCCAACCACGAGACTCCCGAGTTATGAATCGAGCTATGGAAGATGAAATATTTACCATAAATCCATCAAGCGTATATCAAAATCAGAACATCCATTGTTGGGCGTGTGTGAATCTCGTGCATGCGACTTATATTTAGGATATGGGACGATCGGAATTGGAATGGGAGAATTGCTATGGTCGAGGCGTTTCCATCTATGTGGTAATGCGAATGTGTTATTTCATATCGTCGCTCCAGTGACGGCATCCTGAACAATCTGCTGAGCATAGAAGTATGCTGTGCAATGAAGCCGAGGCAACTTTTGATTGTTGCCGCATTCTCTGGAACCGATCGGTTTGGGGATGCGGTCGGGCGGGGCAGCTATAGGAAGTGTGCTGCAGGCACTTTTTTATGGACTCTTTCTGACTAAAGCACGATGGTGCTACTTCCGCTCGGGAGTTTCATCTTGCCGCTGCTGCCTTGCTCTGTTCTGATGAGAAACGAGCAGCGAATAGTTGCTGAGTGGCACCGAACCAGGGCATCATATCAAATATGTATCTTTCAGTTATCGAGCAGTTCGTATCGTTTTGTGTGGATTATGCAATTGAAAGAATCCCAGAATAATTGGTTATCAATACAACTGACAGAACTGGCATGCTTTAGAATTTGATAATTTTGATGCCTTTAATTATTTTAGGAGAGTTTGATAAACTATTTATAACTTGGGCTGCATTGAACAAGCTTTCGGGGACTATAAACTATCAGTGAAAATAAACATGTGTGGACAATATTTTTCATTTGACAGGAAGTGGGAATCTTTCTTGGAATCTAAACTTTGTGGGTGTAAATACTTTGCCTATTAAAGAAACTTTGAATACATAGTTTTTCCTGAAATTTATAAAGAATGTCAATGGTAAATAGCTGAGATTTTGTCTACTTATCAACAAGCGAATATAATAAAAAATTGCAAAATCTACAGAAATGCAGAATTGTAGGAAATGCCATAATATTTTCATAAAAGATGTACATTCACTTAAAGTTTAGTGACACATAAATTTCAGATAGTTTTAGTTTGAGTTGCTGGCTATAGCAACTGAATCAGATGTCTGTTTCCAGTTTAATTACGCTAGGCAGTCAGCCGTTTTAACCGCACACACAAGTTGTGTGACACTTTTTGGATTCAGTGCACAACTAGAGGCCAAATCTGCCTAACGACGAGACGATATCGAAACACTAAAGCCCGACTTATTAAAATTAGGTGTAGTGGCTTTATGCACACGTTCATCCCTAGGGAGATACGGCATCCGTTTCTGGTCGACCTTTGTATCGTTTACCGGAATTTTTTTTCGGTGGACTACTAATAGTAAATAATATAACAAAATGTATTTAGTGTGTAATTTTCAAGCTACTCTTTATAACATGCACAATAAAATTGATTCCAGTTTCCATAAAAAAAACATTTATTTATAAGAACCCCAGCATAACGAACATATCGATTAGCGTATAAATCAATAATTTGTTTTTAAACTATCTGCTCGAACCATTCACAATATGTTATCGCAAAGCAATCATTTTCATCGTAAATGTTGTTTGCGTCCCTTTCTGTCAACACCAATTAGAGGATAATTTTTCATATTTACACACAATTCTCCGCACAAATGAATCGCAGACGCAGGCCATAACGATTACAGAACATGTGCCCTCAATTCCCTGCCATCAGCGGGCTTAATTGTCATTACTGTGTGGACAAAGCTATTGCATTTATTTCCAGCCGCCCGTTCCTCCACCCACCCATTCCTTCTTCGGTGGTCATTAAAACATTCTGGATTGGTTCCCTTTAATTGCATTTCTTTTTCCGTTCTCCACCGCCGCGAGAAGCTTTCACAGCCACGTACCCAACGACGCAGTTCATATGCCCCGTGGACACACGGTGTATGATGCTGATGATTTTGCTGCTTTTCGCCCTTTTCCAACGGGTGTATTTTTATTTTTTCAACCATTCTCATATTTATTTTTCATTTATACTTCCGCGCTCACGCGCTAATGAAAACGGAAATGAACACATGAATAGTACGAGAAAGGTGCAGGCGAAGGTTTGGTGCTCAGAACTATACGCGCTGGGCTGCCGGTTGGTCCTTGTACCTTTCTTATGAAAGAAAGGTATAGGGACCTCTCCATCTTTGAGGTTTTGCTTTGCTGCTTGAGCTGTTTCTGGGAAATAAATGTAAAAGTATCTACCGAATAAATGTATAATGACTTTTGAATTTTAATTTTGAAGACCAGAAGAAACATTGGCGAAGTTTAAACGTCATCGATTACATTGATGTTGAAGTTTCTGCCGAGAAAAACCGTTGGTTCTCACGGTAAAGAGAAACAAGTCTGTCTTTGCCAGGAGACATGCTGCTGAACTTGAGTGATTCGTAGTTATGCTGCCTAAGCTTGAGGGTCGAGCTTAGGCAGCAGAAGACAAAAATTAAGCCCGTAAGGTATTAAGCCTGTTCTAATGAAGCTGCCACTTCCTATGTATACTTCACATCCTAACTATTATTTGAGTACTATAACTCTAACTTTCCCTACCCTGTAATCTCTAGCTAATTGAATGTGATACTACTATGTTTTGTCAATAATAGTCCCAATATATTTGACACATCGTCGCTGTTGTGCTATTTTATGATAAGCGCCATTTAGAACATTTCGAGAAAAACGATTTTTAAAGTTTGAGATTGATTGTCTTGAAACTTATAAATGGTATAAACAATTCAAAGAAAACAATTGATTCTTCTGTCTATCCTGTATTATTCTCTAAAATAATAGGAAGATCGGTTGACTATGCTGCAAGGTTTTTCTATAAATGTAAACAAAAGTCGCACTCACACGTGTCATATTGATGATAAAATTTGTATGGCGTGCCATAATCGTGCATGGAAAATTTTCCCCAGAAAAAAAATCGTCAAATATTAACTTTCATTCATATCTTTGGCTTATTTGGTCTATAAACAATCGGTGAGGTGCGTTTTGTAGGAAATGAGTCAGAATCTAGAAAAAATAGTTATTTTTAGTTACAGTGTTGCCAAATATGCTGTATTTCCAGTTTAAAATTTAAACTGAATTTTTCTCGCAATTCGTGTATTTTTGTTTTGAAAATGATTATGCCATTGAGTTTCTCGGATAGTTTTACACATAAAAACATCTTACACATCGAGATAACTTGAGGCAATCCCCAGACACAGTCATTTGAAGCATATAATTTAAAATTTCTCAGCACCAATAACCAAGCAGAATGTCAAAAATCTGAAAACTGCCACTTTTTAGAGATTTTTTAGACAAGTGATGTGGCATAGACATTTAGACAAGTGATGTTTACTCCAAAATAGCGTTTGTTCTAAGATAGCACAAAAATGACGACATCTCATTCTGTTAATCACTTCTCCACCAAGTCGGTAGGCGGCTCATTCTTCCGTGTGAACATATTAATGGCGCATTTTTCGAGGTTCAAGGAGGATATCACTCTGCAAAAATTTCCAATTGTCGTTGAAATAGATGTTTAGATCGTCAGCGAACGATAACCGTGGACCTTCTAGGGCAAAATTGATATCGTTGAAGTAGAGTAGAAAAATCGACGGATCTAAAAGGCTGCCTTGCGGAATCCCGACTGAAGCCAAGAACTCTTCCGAATCACAATCATCTATCTCAATGGAAAGACGGCAATTTCTGAAGTATAATTGGTTCCAGAGAATTATATTGGAATCGAAAGCAAGTATGCAACTTGGCTAAAGTAATAGCATGGTTAATCTTGTCGAAATCCGCATATAAATCAGTGAAGATAGCGTTCGTCTGAA
Organism: Topomyia yanbarensis; assembly: GCF_030247195.1. NCBI lineage: Eukaryota > Metazoa > Arthropoda > Insecta > Diptera > Culicidae > Topomyia > Topomyia yanbarensis. Next base: position 113,200,058 of record NC_080672.1, on the reverse strand, counting down.
GACCGCTGGATGATGTTGCTGTCACATAAGACGCGAAAGACAGAAGCTTAGTAGCCGTAAAGCGTTTCGGAGTGAATCCATGCTAAGTCTCGGCGATATATTGCGTCGGTTCAAAACAATCTTCTTCTTTGTTTTCGATATGGGGGTGCACTCTGCGAATTCTACAAAAATGGTATGTAACGAAAAGTGGTCCAATTTTAAACGCATATAATTCAGCCATATCACGATAAATTTTCAAATTTTTTGCGCAAATCGCCCCGAAATACTTCTAAGAATAGATTCCAATAGATAAACCCAAAGATTTTCGATATCATAGCATTAAAAAATTAAATAATATACAACCTAGTCAAAATATCGCGCATTAACACACAGAAGATAGCGCTTCCCAAGCCCTGTACGACAGATTGGTGTACCTAGCGCGCTACGCTTCTATGAATGACGTCATCATCGACTATTTAAAGAACGGACTTGGCCAGACACGCTCAGTTCCCTGTTGAACGGCTGGCGAAGCAGATCACTGCGCTGTGTTTTTTACAGCCAGTGTAGCTGAGCTAGAAGTCCGTTACACTAGCTGTGGAGGGACGTTACGCTGTGTCGTCCAACAGGCGACCGCTCCAACTGCTTCCTAAATGCCGCTGTAATGTTGCCAGTAAATTTTTGGTTTAACTAGCACATGCATTTGCTATTTGCGCTTGAAATTAAGTAAGGTAGTGGTAGTAATAAGCTTCCCATTTTGGTTTAAACGTAAGGACAGTTTTTAAAACAGGATTTGATTAATTAGTTTAGCTCATCTAAGCAATTTTATCAATTCTGTAATTTAAAAGGAATTTTACGGAACTTGGTGAATTTGGCCCCACTTGCAACTGGTATAATCAACCTGCACAAAGTGTTGCATAACGCAGGGCTGTTTCTTGGAACAAAATGTGTTATCATTCAGCCCTTTGCTATGCAAAATCACGATATTATGACAGATGGGCTAAGCGCGGCCGTTCCTTTCAATCGGGAAAGGTCGCGTGGAATTTTGGTGGAATGCGCTAATAGTGTCGTGGTGGTACTAGTTGTCTCTTTCGCTCTACCCATCGTCATCAGCGTTGACTCATTTTGCATTGTGCGCTTGGGTTCAATGTTTGTGGCGAATGTGTTGGTAGGTAGGGGAACTGGCGGTAAAATGAACACTTAAGCAAAGTCATTATTTTCTAACTAATAAGTGAATGAGATATTACAATCACCTTATATGTTTCTTGTTAGACATGTTTTGTACATATCTGGTAAAAATACTTCGTCATAAACACATTTTTTCAAACATGATTCTTGATTTCTAAACATGTCCAAAAATGAGACGTTAGCGAGTGAGTAAAATGAACATGTGGCGGTGGTAAAATGAACAGCTTCTGGTGACCTGAAAAATGTCCTGTATGTATGCAATGCGCAGCGTTGGAAAGCATTTTCCGATCAATACTAATATCCCAACAAATCATGAGCTTTGCATACACACAGCGCATTTTGCAGGCAAAAAAAAATGTCACGGAAGAATTGAATTTTCATGACGTAATATTAACCATTTTATACAATCCTGTGGCATCGAAACACATCTACAAACTTGGGGTTATCCATGGGTGTTTGAACTTTTAGGATCTGTTTGAGAGCAACTAGAAAGCTTGTTCTATACATGAGATGTGATTATATTGTCTAAAATTTGATTTTTCTTCACCGGTCCGGGTGTTTTTTCCCACACACTAAGTACTAAAAAAATAAATATTTTACATTAAGTAGTATAGTCCTACGTCTACAGTTCGTGCAACCCCATAGGGCTGCCCCTTGTAGTTTTTATCACCTTTTCGGTTATGGCATGATAACAATTTTAATCAGCTTTGCATTAGCCGCCTCTCTGCCCTCTAAACTTTACCAATAGGAGTCATCTATCCTCGCATTTATCTCTTATTGAAAATTGAATAGGGTCATTCCACGCGAAGTGATCAAGGCACATGTAATCGAGCTTCACGGATTTGAACCAAATTTGGAGGAATTTTTCATATAAGGCCTATAAAAAAAACCCAAATTTTTGTGTCAATTGTACCACCCCTCGGGCCATGGAAGCACCCCTCGTTTTGGCAATTTGCCAAAACCCTTGATTTTATTTTGATCATATCTCCGGTTCTATTTACTCTAGAATCAAACCGCCAGATGGCTTTTGAATAAAATTGTTCAAGGAGTCTAGAAAAAAATATATTTTTTTGGCGGCAGTGCTGCCAACTATACGATTTTTTCAGTTAAGTATTAAAAATTAATTTTTCTCTCAATACATTTATTTTAATTTTGAAAATTTCAATGCCATCGTGTTCCTCAGACATTTTTACATAAAATATACTTATAATCTCAATATAATTTGCGCGGATCCTGAGATACAGCAGATCAGGGTCGATTTTTATGACCGTTTGAAAATTTTCTCTATTTTGGCCAATAAAAATGGATTTTTATATGAGAAAATGCGCGTTTTTCCCTTCAAAACGTTATATCTCAAGATGTGCTCATATTATATTGAGATAATAAGTGTTTTTTTATGTAAAAATTTCTGAGCAACACGATGGCATTAGAATTTTGAAAATTAAAATATATGTATTGAGAGAAAAATGAACTTTTAATATTTAACTAAAAAAATCGCATAGTTGGCAGCACTGCCGCCAAAAATTCTTCTTTCTTCAAAAGCCATCTTGCGGTTTGATTCTAGAGTAAATAGAACCGGAGATATGATCAAAAGAATATCAAGGGTTTTGGCAAATTGCCAGAACGGGGGGTGCTCCCATGGCCTGAGGGGTGGTCCAATTAACACAAACATTTGGGTTTTTTTATATTGACCCTAGATGAACAATTCCTCCAAATTTGGTTCAAATCCGTGAAGGCCGATTTCAAGTTTTCATCTTTTTTGATCACTTCGCGTGGAATGATTCATATTCCACTGGCCATATTCAGGCTAGTTTTTTTCTCCGATAGTCTCTGAACTTTTGCATACGTACTTTCTTACATAATAGCAGGCAATGACGGAAACCAACCATACTTTTTCACCAACTATTTCTCACCATTTCGTTTAGTAAAATGCCAAGTAAAATGTAAATCAAGCCAATGAATTATTTTGTAAAGTTTTTCCAAGAGATCCATTTTCATTCAAAGGCCTTCATCGTAAAAATTAAAAAAAAAACAGTAAGTCTAAAACTTGATATTTATCAAAGAACAAATAGTAGGTTCCAAGAAAATTCGATTTATAATCTTGTATGTAAAATATATGATTCGTAAATTCGTATTTCTTAACATATGTAAAACATTTTATGTTTTGGATTAAGATACGGTTTCATGTATTAATAAGCTATTTTTCAGGTTTGTCTCATCTTTAAATGTTGTTCAAGTGGAGCCACCTTGAACTTTCTAAATATTTTAAAATCGTTTAATCCTTAATAGCAATCCAAAAACGTGTGAGAACAGGAGTTGTTCAAAATGTTTTTGCCTTATTTACAGATTTAAACACGTACTACCTTCGGCAATTTTAATTGTCATTATTATATATAATTCTACAATTGTAAACCAGGTTACCTTCTCATCTCGTATATAGCAGAAGTTAAAGAACACTCTCAAGCCGTAAAGCAATCAAGCAACTGTATATTCCGCTTTGTTAATTATTCACCACAAAAGTACTATAGTATCGTTGACTTGCATTGGTTTTTCTGTGAAATTAAGCAACCACAGAAAATATAAGACCCGTACACATCACAATTTCGATTGCCTTCAAGCAAACTCGTTTTAGTTTTAGTCGAACACTTAATAAAAGTACAAATGAAGCTTTATCCTGATGAAGTAGCCTACATGCAGCTACACCACGTCCGTAACTGTGTACTGATAACGCAACACTGCATCGATTAAGATAACGTTAAGTACGTTTAAAAAGGGTTTGGTTCATAATTAATATTAGGGATCACGCTTGGAAAAAGAAGCCCGATCTACACATACCATCACATCTCAACAATTGCAGAGTTATTGAACTTTTACTGTAAATAGCTTGTTTGTCTTAAAACTTCTAATTCAAAAAGTCTTCGTTGTATGTTAAATCTTTTAGCTTCGTTGGAAAGGTGCAAATATTTCCTATCGAATGGTGTTCTCATATCTTCAGTTTATGCGACTAAGTCACCTTTAAGGAGAAAAGTATTCAAAAGTAAGCGTTTTCCGTCGAGTTTTCGTTCATTTATCTAAAATAGTTACCATCATCCTTTCATTATTTCAGATTGTTTGTCTAAAAAGCTGCATAATTTAATCTTTGACGTGATACACTTATCTCTTCTTGTTTCCACGTGTTTGGGTTATTGAATCAAATTGACAAAACAATTTTTGTTTTGAAAATTGCTTGTAACTGTGCAAACAAAAGAGATAGAAATCTGATTCCTTCGGCAAAAATGTGCCTTTACAAAAGTTCTAAAAATCTCTAAAACCAAGAAAGCCGGCGGAATCTCAGTTGTGTGCCCTTTGGTGTTTAGCTTTCTTTTTAAGTTCGACCTTCAAATAATAATTTGTGTACGTGGAAATGGCACACCTACTCCCTACTTAAACTTTTTTCTGGTGCATGTAGGGTTTCAAAACAATTTTTTCTTGAAAACGGTGAGGTCAAGAAACTCGAAAAACCTTTTTTTTTACAAAAGTAGGGTCTTCTCTCGCAGTGCTAGAAGCTGCTCCATTTTAACCTTCCAATGTTTACTACAATTCTCCTAGAATATTTACAAGAGTCCAACTACGTGGAAAACGTAGCCAAAAATAGCCTAAATTGATAAGTTTTACCAGTTTTCACTAATATTGCAACATAACAAAGTTATATGAAAAATTCGTTTTTCGTCGTCAACGTAAGTTTTTTTGCCCTAATTTTTGAAATTCTCGGTTCAATGTTCAATTACAAGTATTATTTTCACTTATACCTGAATATTTCAGATTTTATAAACGTGGGACCAAAAATGTAAAGTTTTTTAAATCATTGGAGATTCCAAACTAATATATACTCAAATAGACATGTTATAATGAATTTAATGCTTACAAAAGAATGTCATACCATTATTTATTACATTTTACGGAAAAGATCGAAAAATTTTTTTTTTTTGCTTATTTTTGTATGGAAAAAGTCAAAAAACATGATAATGTAAGCTTACCCTATTCATAGGGTTCTAGAGTGCCACGCACCAAATCTTCTTAGCTTTATTGTGCATAGTTTACAGAGTTAAAAAAGTGCCTGTTCGTGTATTTTGATTTGCACCTTTCTTTCTTATACGTAGTTGAAGTTGGTGTAAAAAAAATGTAAACATCGTTAATAACTTTGAAACAAATGAGTATTTTTACATACAGTCTTCGACAATATTATGTAGTTTTGATACCTACATATTTGTGTTATACATAGTTTGCACGAAAAGTCACAACGAAAAAAGTTATATTAAAAAAACTAGATTTAAAGGGGTTGTCATAGAAAACGTCTTATAAATCGATAACCTTTACTCCTACAAGCTCAAGTTCTTCAACAAAATTCTTCACTATGACCATTCCTAAAACTTTGTCGAAGACACCAACTTTCTATCTCGTCAGTATAAAAAGTTAATTTTTTTAGTTCGATCATAGTAAGCCATGCCTAATTTAAATTGTTATCAGATTGTGGGGAATATTCATACGAACAATTCTCCCAAAGATACCCTGTCAATATATTCGATGGTTTGGCCTCTAGTGAATTAAGTTCACGTTTTTGGCGTTTCCGACCACTGCACAGTGGCACGACTTAGAACAAAAGGTGGACTAAAGTCCAAACTTTTCCGTGTCGGTTCATATAGGACGTTTTTATGTAATTTTGGTACGCTGAATTCGTTTTCGATATTAAAACATTTCAAAAATGAACATTTACTATTCATTAGTGTGCCTCAAAAAAAAAATTTTTTTTTTCTAAATCGTTCTTAAAATTTGTGTATGTTAATTTTCGTGTGCTAAATCGTTTTTGATATTAACATTTGCAAAAAAAAATCATTATTATTTTGTTGTGAAGGTTCAAAATTTTTTTAAAGACATTTTTGTGCGCTGAATTCCTATGTTGGTTGTAGAAAATAGAAATTAAATTTACTACTTATTAGAGTGGCTCAAAAGTAAATATTTTGTCTTTTATAAAGATTTCTTTCAATTGTAATTTTGGAATTTATTTTCCGTATTGAAACGAATTGATTCTCATTATGTGGCTTTAGAAATGACAATATTATTTTTAAGGATCAAATAAAATGTGATCGACTAATTTTGGAATGTTTAATTCATTAGTGGGTTACTTGGTACTACATTTTTTTTTCATTTTCAAAACAAACATTTTGAGCGTCTTAGTGGAATATTGATTTACATTCACTATTCAACAAGATGGTTAACGATTTTGTTTTCGCAGGTGTGTTTTAAGTTGCTTAGATTGCTTATTTCATACCTTAAATTAAAATAAATCCAAAATCCTTTTTTCGCGTATATGGTTCATTTAAAAATGGTCTCATTTTATAAGGATAATATCGCATACCCTTAAGCTATATCAGCGCTATGCAAACTCGGTAAAAATAGTATCACCAAATGTCTAGAACTCAACTGTGTTCACTCAATTTGACAGTTATTGCGTAAGTTAGCAAAAATAGTTCATGAAACAGTTTATGACACATTTCAGATGGTTGAAAATATTTACTGAATTTCAAATATTCTTAATTCCTTTACCACTTAAAAACCATACTTCCCATTCGGCTCCTTACTCTTGATCACTAGTAAAACCCTTGTAGATCATGCTCTAAATGCTATTTGAAAGTTGTGCATAAATTAGTGTCATTATTCTAGTCATAAAGTGAATATTCAAATAAAATATCAGTAATAACCATGCGTCTCCATTCACAGTTTTTTCAAATTTTGACTGCTTATCGCAAGTTTTCGCAAAACTAGCATAGGCTCATTTTAAAGAGAAAATGAAAAGCTTTCGAATGAGCATAGTGTGATCGCGGGCATTGACGGGCGTCTTTGTTGTTATCGCTTTAGAAATTCGAATTCAATAAAAATTCACGACAAAACAGTTATCTAAACACTAACTAAACCAACTAGTGACTTATTTTTGGCGATTTTACGATGCAATTTTATCACACGGATAATTTTGGTGAAGTAATGTAATTCATAAAATCAACCGTTTCTTTGAAAAACGAGAATAACCGTATGTAGTTCCTATGGTCAAATAATGCAAAAAACACTTGAGTTATGCCCTTCAAAAAGCTGTCAAAAATTCATTTTGCATTCAAATCACCTAAAATCTCGCGAAAATGTCTCTGATGGCTCAGCTAATACGAGAAAAATACTAGTGAGAATATCGCATAACCTTCATATATGGACTTAAGTCCGGGCTCGTCCCACTGTGCACTGTGCACTGCTTGAGACGTTGGGATTGGCTTTAATCATCCGCTTCACCTTTCCCTCCGTCTTTTTGTTCTCCGGTACCGGTTTTCTTGCAGCTCCTTTGCCGTGGTCCAACGTCAACCGCTCCTGGAACCGCTTCAACACTCTGGAGACGGTTGAATGGTGAATGTTCAACATTTTTCCCAACTGCCGGTGCGACAGGTCAGGAAATTCCAGGTGTTTGGAAAGAAATTGTTCTCTCGACTCGCGTTGGTTCACCTCCATTTTCGTTGAATCGAAAAACACGACTTCGAGTTTGACAGTATGTAAACAATCCACATCAATGAGAAAGTGTACAAAATTTGGTTGATTTTTACCCAATGGTAAAAAAGTTATGCCCTGTTGAATGTGTCGCAATAATTTCGTGTTCACCCTTTATCATAGTATAGCCCATAGATCAAAATAAATCAACAACATATAAATCACAAGAAAACTGATTAGAGTATAAACACGAAGTGAGCCCGTCGCTACCTTGAAAATCGGCAGCTGTCAGGCCAGCTTCCGGCGATACGAGAAAAAGCAGAAAGTCATACCAGCAGTAGTGAGCAACAACGTTTGATAACTACATCGCCACTTTGGTACGACCGGTAGCAAAAGTTTGCCCAAGGATCTGCCACAGAAGGCCTAGGACAACTTGTAGTCGCAGCAAGAAGCTGTCGTGACGCAAGGGACGGGATTGGACTTCTGAAAGCCGTAGGTAAATCTCTGGAAAAACTAGTAGCATCAGTGGCCGTACCCGAGAAGAAACACACGTGGAGCTGGTCAATCGAACATAGCCTACAACGGGCACGCCGTTTTCGGGACGAGCGAAACCGATACAGCGAGCGAAGCAGCTCCAGCTTCAGCTGCTGATAAAACGTCGCCTGTTGGTGAAATACGACCAGCAACATCGGCCCGAAGACAGAGCACCGGACAAACTGTCGATAAAAATCAATTCGGTAAGCAAACCGTGATTACAATTACGTATTGGCCACTAACGATTGCAACCTGACAGGTGGAAACTCAAGCCCAGAACGGTTGGAGCTCTCCTACGAAAAGCCGGGAAACGTCGGCTGGAGAAGCATACAAAAGACCCTCAATAAGAGGTAAATCACACACAAATCATTTCGTGAGCAAGGGCTAACGAAATCGTGATAGGGTTCTTTCTCAGAGTTTTCTTTTCTCGGATGTTTCCTCTCGGGATTCGCTTCCGGAATTTCTCTGCTGCAGCACGGATGTCGGGCAGACTAGCAACACAGTGGGGAGTAACAAAAGTACATTGTGATCGTTACCAGCGGTGCAGTTCGAGCGTCGGACGCGAAAAGTCTGCGGTGAAATCGCACAGAACGTGTGCGAATCGAAGGGGCTGACAGCCAGTCCGCGGTAAGGTGGCACACATCGCTCCAGCATCTCATCCGCTTGGTGATTACGTCCGTGCAAAGGCGACGGGCAGGCTCGACAAGAATTTTAAGTAAGGTAGATTTAAGTATGCCAGCTCCGACGAGGATTGTTGTCGTCGAGAGAGGGGATAGAAAATAGAGAGATGAAAGAGAAGCTAATAGTCGGTAGAAAGGAAAGAAGAAGAGGTAGAGTAGAATGAGAAGCGAAGAAAGAAGGGCGATGCTGTATCAATAAAGTTTATGTTTGTGAAAATTTACGTTGTGGATCTTAGCTTTTTCAGTTTTTGTGTGTGCCTCTTACGAGCTTTCCGGGGCTGATCGAGGTTTTCATTCCCCCCCTCGACAGTCACGCAATACTGAATTGACCCAAATTATCCTAAAATGGATGTCGAACAAGATTCGTCGCCAGACTCCGAGCTTCCATTTAAAATCAAACATATTGAACTGGGTTCGTCCGTATCCGATCTTCTTTCAGATCAAAGATGGTTCGCAAAGCAGTCTAGTATTCCACAATACGCAGAAATGTTCAGCTGTGCCAGAAATCTCGAAAGTTCACCTAGATAAGTTCAGAATTGTGATACTTTGTCTAAATCAAACAAATGACGTTACTGGCGACAAGACTTTCATGAAGAACTAACATGTTTACATGCCCGCTCACAAAGTTGAGATCGATGGTGTAGTTAACGGTTCGAACTTGGCATGCGTGGAACTACTGAAGCACGGGATTGTCTGTTTCAATGACCTCTTGCTCCAGTGACTAGTGTCCCTTCAAACTAGTGTCGGATGACCCTTTGCGAGACTTCTTTGCATTTTCTTCGACAAGGATCGTCTGCATGGTCGGTTGTTTGTGCCGCGCGTCATGAATGTCAGTATTACACTAATAACAATCAAATAGGTCTTTGTAAGAATACATTTTTACTCTCTTAAAGGTCGCTAAATATACCAGCAAAAAAACTCTGCCACAAATCCGAAGCAAACAACACCTGGTCTTATACAATTCAGAAGAAATAAAGTGTTTCCAACGCTTCAAGGAACACCACAAATAGCATATGACATTTCAACCAGACATTCAAATTAGTGCAGGGTTGGTTGGATTTAGGTTAGAAACCGGCAACTTTGTGAAATTGTGGAACTACTCCCGGCATCGCGGAGATTTCAGTTTTCATGGTAAGGCATGGGTTTATCTTCTCGATGATAATTGATCTAGCTTAGTCTACGATCCTTGCTACTGCTTTATTAAGGCGCCCTGCTGTACTGCCCATGACCATTTCCGTTCCTATGAAACTGAGAAAACGATCGGAAAAAGTTTGTAAAAATTTTCGCTAGTTTTGTTGAAATTTGAAATCTTTGTCTTGTTTGTTGTTTATTCTGGACTAACAGGACCGTAGCATATTTTTCTGACGCCTTTGGTAGAATCTCAGTTATGCACCTTTTGGTGTCTGCTTTAACTTTCTTTTTTTTTCAGTTCGACTTTCAAACAATAATCTTGTGTGTACCTGGGAATTAAACTCCCATCCTGACTTATTTTAGGACTAACCTCACTTATTTTATAAAGCAGATCAAGATTTTAGTGCCCCCTGAGGTTGCGCCCTTGGCGGGGGCCAACATACCGAACCGAATCTATCAATTCTATCTCGACGGACGCAGTCGAATGGCATATGACCGGCCTCCAGGCCGGGATTAGGTTGAAGATTTTCAAAGCGATTGCATAACCTTTCTATATGAGAAAGGCAAAAAGTGTTGAACACTTGAGAGATTTTGACTCAGCTCAAAATGTAATATTTTACACGCATCTACAAGTATGTAGAACATATTGAGTTCATCAATTACGGTTACAATATGGACAAGTTAAAAAAATTTAATTTTGAGGTTGAACTGCCAAAGAACAACGATTTCGGTTCAAAAAATAAATCTTCAATAGAGTAGAGTGTGGTCAAGTAGGCCAGCCCCCTGAGGTTGCGCCCTTGGCGGGGGCTAGCATACCGAACCGCACGCTTCGGCTCTGATGATAGCTTATTGTTTTTGTAAATAATCAACCAAAAGGATTTTCGTTGCAGACGTTGTACGATTGTGGTCAATTTTCTAAAATAGTCTATTCTAATCAGTGAAATATCTACATTAAACGTTTCGTAAACCCTTAAAATTATTGTTATTGCCCAGGACAACTTAAGCTTTCAGTTGGCCACCAGAAAGTAATATCCAGCACAAGTTGACAGCAGTTTTCGCCGATGGAAGTCCTAACAAATTAAAAAAATAAATAACACTTCATATAAGACACCCTGTACGTCTTGTGAAACCAATTTGATTCGAAATTCGGCATATTACTGAATGAACGAATAATGAACTAAGAAAGGTTCCACCTCACTGTGCAGTTGATCAGTCCGATTTTCCAGTTTATGAATCGCTTGTAGTGCGAGTCCCAGGTGAACGAATAGGGGTGACAGTTTTGTATCACATGTATTCCCTGTGGCGTTAAATCACAAACTCTTGGGTGGTGATTCACGGCACTGGTTCATATTTTATGAGCATGAAGCAGCGTAAGTCTGCTCAGAATATATGGTGATTTATTCATTACAGTAGCGGATTCTTGATCGGAAAATATAACACGTGCTCTATGGAATTTCAACCATTATAATTAAACTACTAATATGTGAACTAATTTTCGCTATTTTCACCTGCACAACCCTACAGCGGAATATAATTATAACTTCACGTCCTGTTGGTCCAACATTTATTCATAATTAAATTACAATGCATTACGAGAGACTTCAATTAGTTACGATTCCCTCGTCATTATGTCCCAGGAGGGGTTGTTACGGATAAAATTCGCCTATTCTTTAATCTTCGGAACAGTTTACTTTCCGGAAACGGTGCCAATGGTCGAGTTTATGACCACATTTAAATTGAGGAGGTAGGGGCAGTAGAGTTTAAGAGTATGGAAGTGTTTATCGTAGCACGGCGAAAGCATTATAATAAGAGTAATTCACGAAAAATTATCGAAGCATGTAGGGGAAAGAGGGTAACAGTGGAACGTATTGTTTTCATAATTCCACTGTTACCCTCTTTCCCCTACATTGCTGAAGGGGAAGTGAATGTTAGAATTCTCTAACTATTTACGGCAAAGATAGAAGGTTTGCGAACCGATTCCAGAAAGGATGATAAATTGGGGTTAAATCTTGAGCGTTTTTTTCAAAACGTCATATCTGCAATGAGTTACTCTCTTTGTTTACTTTCTCTTTCGATTTTTACGGCGTCACTATAACACTTTTCACTTATTTTACAGTACAGATCGAAAGACGGTGGTTTTAACTAGCATATTATGCAAAGAGTTGAGGGATAAATGTTAAAGTGACCGAATTATTAACAGAAGAGAAAGTAAACAAAGAGAGTAACTCATTGCAGATATGACGTTTTGAAAAAACGCTCAAGAAATGGTCTTTTTAACAATATTTTTTTTTTATCTCATTAGCAGTTTTAATGTGAAGTAACGCCGTGCATCTGAAAAGTAAAATTATAGGACAGGTAAAATAAATAAATTCCATAGTGTGTGGAAATTATGTTGATTAGTCTAGTTTATTGATGGAAAAGGCCTACTTACACTGAGTAATAAGTCTCACCAGATTATCTTAGTGCAGCTTGTGGCCTTCACAAAAATGTTTTCTAACAGCATTAGCTATTGCTGTCGAGTAAAGGACGACTCAGACGATACATCAGCTTCCATTAACGTCAACGGAACGTCACCGGTCCGTCAGGATTAGTTTAATAGTTTTCTCTTGTGCCCGTTCACACATGTCGTACGTCAAAACGTTCCGTGCCGTTGATGTTGTGTGTGAATGCTTACATTTAACTGTATGTAACTAATCTTGACGTTCCGTACCGGTGACGGAAGCCTGATGTATCGTGTGAATCGTACTTAAATCATAAAAGTACTTATTGTGTTAATTTGTAGAACCGTATTTGAAATAACATGATATTTGTTCTATGGAAAAAAACTTTTAAATCCCAAGTCAGTTCAATCGTTTTTATTTTTGTCAGTCATAATTTTATTTAAAAACGATAGACGCATAAAAATCTCCGGCAGATGAAATTACTCATACAACGGATGCAATAAAAACTGTTCACGTTAATGGTAAAAGAGCTGTAGGCTGATCCCTCTTGAGAAATAAGTACTACAACAGCAGAAAAAAATGTCGGTATTCTCTTGGCTGCTCAATCGTTAATCTGGTTTATTGCTCAACGGAGTTGATACGATTGATATCGAAATAGTATTGATTGAAGATTTTTATAACTTTGTTTAAAATGTGACGTCGATTTTTAATCTTACGAGTGATACCATCCTTTCGCGCACTCTTTTTGTATTGTATCGAGTGAGTTTCCTTCATATTGATGAATTAAAAATTTCATATAAACTTCAAGGACGTTGTGCGAAATATTTCAAAATTGGTTCAGGCATACCTGGTGGAAATAGAAATCGACTCATGTAGATTTAGATATAGTCATCTAAATTAGACATCTTTTTAGTTGCATTGTTTAGAGAGAGTTGCGAGATGCACTTTTCCCGCTAGTTAGGTACTACTGCAACGAATTCCTTTTTTCAATGTGTTTACAAAGTACCTGAATTAGCAAAAAGCTAAACACGTTGAACATAAAATAATCGAGAAAAATAATTTCTTTTTTGGTTGCTAAAGCAGGGCACATTCTCTATTTTAGAAGTAAGTATCAGTTTGATAATCCCCCAAAGGTGGAAAAAATTCGTTCGCTCATTTGTAAAAAAATCAACTTTTACGGCAAACTTTTCGGAAAATGATAGCTAAAATATTTGCTGAAAATATCATTTTTGTTGGTTTCAATGATACTTTTGTTACATAAATAGTTCAATGATATAAACACTTAAAAAATCTAAATTTATTTTATTCTCTAAGATCAACAGAATGATAAAAAATGTATATTTGGTTGTTGAAAAAGTTGTGAAAATTGCTTATATGCGACAATTGTGCTCAGAAATGGTTGCTTTGTACAAAACGCATTTGCGGAACCTCTGGTGACACCCTAGTGCTCATTCAGCGTGATAAATTTTCCGTATATTACTCAACATCGCGCTTTACAGAAGGAATGGCATAAGCTTTTTGTGTTGCTTCTATGAAATTATAAAGTGAATATGTTTGTTTACAAAGTTTTTCGGGGCTTTTGAGAAAAATATTTTAAATATTTGTTTACTCCCAAATATGCGGCCATTTCCCCTGTAACATATTGATATTTTTTATATTGTAGGGTGGGTGCTCCTATAGTTGAGGTGTACCAATTGTTGCAGTAGTGGGTTATACGCCTAACTAAGCTACCAACCAATCAACAAATAATTATGCGATAATAAAACTGTTATCCTTAAAATTTGCTCAAATAGCTATTGAAAAAAAAAAGATTTTCTTTGAATTTTAAGCTCCCTTGCACCTTATTGTTGATCTAATGTACCTATAGTTGCAAGTCCCATAAGAAATCAATGGGATTTGCAACAATAAGAACCGAAATTAGCGATTGCACCACTATTGGTACATGTGTTCCTTTAGTGGTACAAGCGGTTTTGAATACATAAATTGGTCAATAAACTATTTTTAAATGATTTCTATGAAGTAGGGATTGAAAGCTTTCGTTTAATGTACTAACATTGCCCATAGGTCTATTTATTGGTTTTTTTGCAAAAGTGTTCCTTAAGTATGCGACTATTGGTACATCCACCCTAACGTCATTCAATTAGCAAGGGCCTGGAAGGTGAGAAATATTTTTCAATATTAAGACCCATAGTACTGAAATAAGAAGCAAGGAGCTGAAGGCAGAAAGTTTAGAAAAGCGTGGTAAAGGGTCATATGACAAATTCCGCGGGCTTGTCCACCAGAAGGACGTTTTTGTTTTGTCTTATTTTGGTATCACAATATTTTTTCCTCGATTCGGTAGTGTTTAAACCATTGAAAAGTTGTGTAGTTCAACTATTAGCTTTTCGACAAATAGTTGAAAAATATATAGAGAATGAAGTTGAATTTCACGAAAAATGGTTCCTGAATTATTGACTTCTAAGAAAAGCTCTATTTCATGAAACTATTATTGAAATTTTTATCTGTTTAAAGGAATTTTTTCGTTATTGAGTGTAAAACAATAAAACTAGAAAGATTTTTTCCTTGATTTGACCACTAATACTTTTTGAACTAGTAAAAGTTTTGATTGTTTCTGCGTTGTAACGTCACGAAAAATGCATATGCTTTAATTTTATTAAAAATTTATATTCCGGATTCTTTTTTCATTCAAAAATACTTTTCTAAAAAGCCTACAATTTCTTTTATTGGATGTGCAGAACTAAAGTTACAACAGAATACACTTTGCGTTGTAACGTCACGTAATTCAACTTTTATCACCCGCTTGAATGATTTATCAGATATAGTGTCAAAGTTTACTTCGTATGTTTTATTGAAACGCTTTCAAGTTGTTTCATAACCAGGAAATTATACTAGCGGGATATTCATAACTTTAGAATGTATATCCTTAAGTGCTTAAGGGGTTATACACCATGGACACATTCTTTCTTGACGTTACAACGATTTGACCAACCTTCATTCTATAAATCTCTTATAACTTTTTCAAATGAACTCCTTCATCAAACCTAATTATAGATTCAGAAAATAAACGAAATTTTATGTAAGATTTGATCTACAACACTTGAATGCACTAGAGAAGGTATTTTTAATAAACGATTGAGCAACGTCACATTATATTTCATTTAAAAGTCCACCTGCACTGTACTCTCCTCGGCGCCAGTCATATGGCACGTTCCGATGCAATTACGCTAACAGCAACGTAGTCCAGGGCATGCGATGTAATTTTTAAACTTTGTTCTCGAGTTAGTATTTAGCCATGAATAATAATGCGTTCCCTGAATACATCTTTCCTCACTGTAATCAACCATTCCACACTTCGCCATCATCGACGAGACGCCCGTTATAAGGTTGTCCGCAACCTCTGTTGTGGTCGCACGTGCCGTGCGTCAGTTAGTAACTAACCGCCGAAATACATCGTCGAAGCAGCTACATAATCGAAATGCCTGACGTATTAAATCCAATGCGAATTTACGGGAGGTTGCAAAAACATAATTGGGTCTACAGACACCTATCTGGGTGACCGCACTAAATCGTCTCAATTGCTTAGAGTCGGATAAAAAGGCTTTGGCTCATCTCAAATGAGCACAAAAAAGATAGATGAGGGAGTGTTTATTGGTGTTTGCAGATATTTAAAATTCCGTCGAATTGACGATTGGATGTAACACATTCTTTAGTAACATCACGGCGATGTGACATGTTCTTTTTCTCTGAATATTTGTAAGTATAATATATACAATATTTCAGAGTACTTAGCATTGTCGCTTGCCTGGCGCTTAAATTGTGCTCGCTTTGTCATTTAAATCCACTTGCTTAAGCCCAACAATACAAATATCATGCTATAAACTCGGATCGGGAACCAGATTCCTTAAAGAAAGCAGAACTGCCAATTTATTTTTGTTTGTGAAATATGGGATAAAAGCTGCTATTTTGGCTTCGTTAAACTACCATATTGAGCCGTGTCAAATAAATAAATGTGTCAAATGGCTCAAATATATCCACAACAAGATATGAAATAAATTTTTTCTTGGTTTGATTAATTATTTCTGCTACAATCAAAAAATAAACTGTATCGTGATTTTTCAACAGCCCCATATCGTTATTTGAGTTAATTATCTTTAAATCATGGCTGAATGTGATGAATATTTAAAATTTTACTCAAAACAATAGCACCAGCGTAACTTACAGAGTTTTAGAAAAGTTGAAGATTTTCGTGACGTTACAACGCAATGAGATATCGCTTTTCTGAGAAAGGAGCGTTGTAACGTCACGAAAGTTAACCCTTTCATGTCCAACTTTTTTCTCGTGCATGTAGGGTTTCAAAACTATTTTTCCTTGAAAACGGTGGGGTCAAGAAACACGAAAAGCCTTTTTGCATAAAGATAGGTGCTTCCCTCGCAGTGCTAGAAGCTGCACAATTTTTACTTTCCAATGCTCAATACAATTCTCCTAGAATATTTACAATAGTCCAATTGCATGGAAAATGTAGCCAAAGACAGTCTAAATTGATAAGTTTTATCAATTGTCAATAATGTTGCAACATAACGGAGATATATGAAAAATTCATTTTCCGTCGTCAACGTAAACTGTTCCTGGCTCCATCGGAATCCAATCAGACTAATTGCAATAACTTCAGTTCTAGAGCTGGTCCTTGAAACTATTAATACTCAAAAGAAAGGCAATAGTCACATTTATTAGCCTTACTTGTTTTTGTGAGCAAATTTTGCCATAATCAAAAGTTATAGCTGTTTAAAAATGTTGTTGTCCACAAACAACATGGGCATGAATGGGTTAAAAGATGCTTTATAAGAAACAAAACAATAAAAAATATATTTAATGACACCAAGTTATTCGTATGCTACTTAGAAATACATCATAGAAGATTTGTTCTTGATAAAAAATCTTATAGAGCAGATATTTTGACTTTTTTATAAATACGTTGAAAGTTCTAATTTGTGACGCGTTGTAACGTCACGTTACATTATCGATCATAAAACAATCCTCTTCCAGGATATTCAGTTTATGTTTATTAAGTCTTTAATGAAATTTTGTCTGCTTTCCGAATCTGTAAAAAGTTTTGATGTAGGCGTTCATTTGATAAAGTTATAACATATTTATGAAATGAAGAATCGTCAAATCGTTGTAAAGTCACGAAAGAATGTGTCATATGAGGAAGCTTAGCGTTTCCCGGCGACTTAACCTTTTGACTTCTACACGCAGGAGTCAGGCGAATCAACTGAGTCTATGGCATATTGATATTGGACTAAAAACCAAAATAACCAACATTCATTTCATTGTGTGAAGGGTGGATGTTCAAAGTTGTATAACCTTAATTCGTTTTATTCTTTATGAAACCCTAAGCTGATGCCGTCATTTTGGCGAGAAGAGCAAGTCAAAATTTGCAATAATTTTATTGTGAGAATTTTTGTCTTATTTTTGGCGAATAAACATGTAATTGAATGTTGAAAATCGCTAAATCATGCACAAGTTTTCAAAATACTAATTTAGAGGTTAAGCGGCCAGAAACAACGTTTTCGGATCAAAAAATTAATCTAGAGTAGAGTGGGGTCGAGTAGGTCAGTTTTTTTTGGCGAGCTCGTGCGATAGCATTTTTGCACTGATTTTGAAAAATAAGAACTCATTGAAACATCTGGCAACGTTTTAGCAATAATGATTTTATGCCTGGCTAAATATTTTTCAAATTAAATCCAATAAGGCGAAGATACTTTTTTCGATGCTTTTAAATCTGGGGGTACAGTAGGTCACTATATTCAAGGTTGAATAAAACAATGCACACATCTGGAAAATCAGCGGTTCAGCTTTCATTTGAAGAGAATCAATACTGCAGATTATTTTAAAAATTAATAACACAAATAATAAATGCAATCCATTGACGTCATTCAGGTAAAAAAATGAGGAAAGGGCAATTGAGGTGAAAAATCATGAAACTGCGGAACGAAATGTTGAAAAAACATATTTTTAGCAGCTTCCTCTGGTGTTGTACTTGAGAATGACTTCTTCAGTGTCCTTGTCGTCGCCAGAGTGTGGAATGGAAGTTGCGGTTGCTTAGTTGTTTGCGCTTAGGAGTATTTTATTTGGGTTCCTTTTCCTTCGTTTTTTCGATCATGTTCTTTCGTTTATCTAATTCAACCACACCTTAAATTGTTATATTGTTAACTCACACTAAATACATAACGCGCTTCCATTGATAATGGGCTCTTTCCTTTCCACCAGCTCGTAATGTTTCGAATGGAATCGTGAATTATTTAGAGGCTAGTTGAATACGCCATCTTGAACAGATGCAATTGCGTTCTCTGTGTACTCTTCATTTCGCTTTGGTGTTTTCTCACGAAATTACGCACATTCCTGACCAAATAATTAAAATGTACATTATAATAATGATTTATATTGTCTCTAAACGGCTGACCTATCGTACCCCCAAGCGTATGTTTCATGTTGATGTCCGTATTTTTTTCAAAAGCAAATATATCGGAAAACCAACACAAAACTCGAGTTCAGCATTAATTTTTACGTGTGAAAAAATCATTTGATATTTTTGTAAATTGATTAAATTTACTGTACTGAGGACGAACGACAATGCGATTTCGCAGAACTACACGACGCCGTTACTAATACAACTGATCCACGGTAACAACCAAAATGACAGACATCATCTAATTCACGCAACACGAGAGACCTATGCAATAACATACCAAAGATAATGTTCTATACCTATTGTATCGCCATACCTATTTGACCCCATTCTACTCTAATACGTACAAAACGCATTCAATAAATAGCAGTGAAAATTTTGTTTGAAATGATTTTGAGTTTGAAACTACTTTAAAATTGAAACTAATTTAAAATTCCCTAACAAGTTGAAAATTTTTGGGGAGGAGTCCGAACCCCCCAGACCCTTCTCCTGAATCCGCTGCTTTCATTTGTTGCAGTGTCGACACATAGCATCTCAAGTTCGTGACTGTCGATCCCTTGTATGTATGTGAAAATCGTACTGAATGTGTAATAGACATTTTCACCATTATATTGAACATGCAATCGTAGTTTGGAGAAATGAGAAATGCACAAGGTTTTTTAATATTTAAATTACAATATTCATTTTTAGAGAATTTACCATTATCATAGAAAGTTTAAGGGTATTTATTTGCTTTCGATTACTATTTGAGTTCTCAGATATACATTGATGAAGGTGTTTTCAGTGCTACATTGATTTCGATAACGATTTTAGGCAGATGCCTTCAAATGGCGCTTGGTCCTCTTTGGCTTAACACATGCCAAATATGAGAACGTTATTGTAGGACAGTATAATGCCAAAAAATGATTCACGCTGCGATATAAAAAATATTTCATTAATCTGCATGAAAAATAGAATAATGTATTTGATATGTGTGATATAAGGTTGCTGAAAATATCTTCCGATACTTCGATGCTAGCCAATACGATCTTTATTTGCAATGGGGTCATCATTAGGCATGATACATTCGCGTCAGCGTCAGCTAATGATCGATC
Organism: Topomyia yanbarensis; assembly: GCF_030247195.1. Classification (NCBI taxonomy): domain Eukaryota; kingdom Metazoa; phylum Arthropoda; class Insecta; order Diptera; family Culicidae; genus Topomyia; species Topomyia yanbarensis. The sequence continues at coordinate 113,180,044 of NC_080672.1, read as the reverse complement.
TCGACTTTAAAAGAGTTTTTTGTCCGAAAAAAGGCAAACTGTTCTGCTTTCCCATTTGACCATGACATGTTAAGCTACTTTGTATAATTTACGATTGGACAACGGATCTTCGATTTCGTTTCACGTTTTGATACCTAGTTTGCTATCATAAGACCATCATAAAAGCGTGTTTCGAGGTGTCGAGGATTTAAAACCACACTCAAATACAAATCTCACCTCTCACCTGGCTTGAGCCCGATCCCGAAGCCCCGATTGTACCGCACTATCATGAACAACTTAAGCATTACGTCCCTCAAAACATCACGGTTTCATTAGTAGGACATAATAATAGTATCTACATAAATTTTGCTGTTCGTGATCTTATCAACGAACACAGTGACAAACAGCAGTTTCCTTTGTTTCGCCAAATCTAAACAACCCTTCCAACCGCCCGCGAGCTTGATTATAACAACCTTCCCGTGCGAAAAGCCCCTGAAGCTTTATAGATATTGGTAGCGTATGAACGAAGAACGAATGGAACCCCCACTCCCGTTCTCTCCTAGACGGGGCCACTGGTCGTAATTTATGGGTCATGTCGGTGAAACCGGAAGAAAAAGCAAATGAGGAAATTTGCAAAAATGAGTACCGAGGATCCGGAAAGAAAACAATAGAACAAACAACGCGGCTTAGTTCCCAACCCATCACCCTCACCCACATCCAGACCCGAACCCACAAGGACGTGACACAAGCTGGCGGAAAAAGAGCACCTCGTCGTGCTATGTTATGAACGAAATGAGGCACTATGTCTACGGCCTTCAGGGTTCGCCGCCACAGGAAAACCATTTCAGACAAATGGAAATGGGCAAATATTCACGGACAGCTGCCTCTGGTCTGCAACTGATGAAGCATGCTATTCGGGGCGCTGTGAGATGGACTTTCTAGTTTACGAGCGTGGTCGCTTTTTGTACTGTCTGTGGCTTAGCGGTTCCTGCTGGTGGATCGATGTGGTGGCAAAAAAAACTCCATTTCGTTAGGTTTAATAACTTGGTTTGGTTGAGCTAGGACGAAATATTGTTCATTCTCACGGTTGTACCGGCATTGGGATGCTCCCGAACCAGGTCATAATTAGTAAAACTACGAAAGAATTTCGGTCTGTTTCATTTTGGTAAATTTCACATATATTTCGAATAATTGCTGCCAAATTAGCATGAATCACGTGTATCCCCTCGGAGAAAATGAACAACCCTCTCGGTGTTTGCCGTACATCCTCATATATATGGCCGCCGATGTTCTCTTCCCGCAGCTAATGTTTCCGCATAATTTATAAATATTCATGAAAAGCTTTCAGCAGGTCGCCCAACCGTTCTGCCCCCAGCATTGGCAGGTTTGTGGCTCGTGTGGATGGAGAGGTGTACTACAAAGAGACCGGAGTATGGCTAAAGCTGGGTGCTTGTGTGTCTGCCGAAATTCGAATCTGTGTGTAGCTCCGCCTGTACCGAAACCCTTGTAACCGTCGGTGTAAAAGGGTAAGTAAATTGTTCCCGGTATGCTGGTGCAGTGATACCACCATCGACCGGAGACTGTTGCTGCTATTGATGCTGCTGCTGTACTGGCTACAGATAGGGTATCAACGCCGAATATTTCCAATATATTTGGAACTACACCTAAAAGCGATTACTGCTGGTAGTATCGATTACTGGAAGATGTAATGTGGATTGGAGAAGATATGAACCACGACCTTTAGTTTAGTTTCCATGTACAGAAGTATCAAAACGGAAATCCCAACTTGGAATTTAAACTTCAACCTTCACGAAATGTAGGCTCAAATAAACAGCATGCATCAGTCCTCCTGGATTATTATATGAATACATGATTCAATACATCCCTCAAGCTAGTATGGCTGGACTTGCTAACGACAAGTTCTGTTTTACTCTCGATGAACCACGTAAATAAATTAAAAAAATTAAGTTCTTCTTGAACTGCCCAAAGAAGTCATCTAACGAATACTGTTCAGTCAATGACAACTGCAATTTTAACTCATTGAACCCTTTAATCGAAAACCGAAATTGAGTTACTCTACCCTACACACGGGATATCATGGTGGGTAAACAGCGAAACCACTTCATACAGAAGCTTACTCGGAAAACGTGGAACCTCACATATCAGCATAATAACAGTCGGCATTGAGTCGAATTTTTCGGTTGAGAGGGTGGAGCAGCACAGTTTCACGTTCGGGCATGTTGTTTGCCGAACGCGGTTAGGTACAGTACGTATATACATTCCGGAACCCAGCATCGGAACCCGACTGGCTGGCTGGCTAGCTCATCAGAGCAATTGCGTGGTAGGTGTGCCGACCGACGAAATGCCGAGAAATTCATAAAGCAGTTGGCAATGATGTTTGTTGGCGGTTGCGCTTGAAAGTTGCGGAGATGGTTTTCCGGTTTTACCGGGCCCCAAAATGAGTGTGTTGTTTTTACGCAGCGAGCATTAACAATTTTAAGCTGGGGAGGGGAAGCTTTAAAAAATTGAAGCTGTTGAAGTAAATCTTCCTAATTTGGGTGGTGTTCTTAGGGTTTGAAGCTAGAGACTTTTGCTGGATGAATATAATACCCTCTCAAAAAGTTAACGCTCCCAGGGTCTGGCATGGTTACATTTTTTACATTATAAGGGATTGATAATAGGAAGTAGATTTGATCAAACGTTTTCGGGGTTTAAAATATTTCACGGATAGAAAGCCGGAAATTATAGCGGGACTTTTTAACTTCATGACTTTAGCTTGCCTCCACACGGGGTGATAAAGTTTGTTGTGAAATAATTGCATTTTTTGTAACCAGTCGAGAATATTCATCTCATAAATGCAAAACAAATCGTTAGTAAATATTACTTTCAGAGCAAAAGTTAACTCTTTATTTATACAAGTTTCGTAGGCGATTCTTAACGTACAAGACAAATTTCGCTATAACACTTATTGGCATGCAAAAGTTTTTCCAGAGCAATAAATGTACACACGTTGTTAGGGACCATACGCTAATTATGTAAGGGCAATTGGAGGGAGGGGGAGTTTCAAAATGTTACAGAGTGTGAACTTTATTTAGTTAGAGCATAGAATAAATTCACGCCAGAAGAGGTTACAAATTCTTTTGAGTTTTACATCGCAAAGAAATAGATTCAAAGGAAGTTAAATATAGCAAAGCAGATTATATGGACTTAACCCTTAAAGGCGCAATGTTGTTTTAAAACAACATTGCGAAAACCATCTCAAAATTATCATAGTAACGTATTAAAACTGTGAGATAATTCTCAGAAAATTTGAAAAAAATTGGTTTGCGCCTTTAAGGGTTAATCGAACTTTCTGAACATATCCTAAAGGTTATTCTGAAATTTCGACTGGGCAAGATTAGGATGCAAATAAAATTACAAAATTAATAAATTATAAAATTATTACAGTTAAATTTTGTGCTGAATTTTCTTGTAATAATTCTATAAGCATCTTATATTATTTTTTATTTTACTTTTTAATTACGAAAATCATGATAAGATCGTATGTAGGGGGAGGGAGAGTTCACCAAGAACTCATAACTGGGGGGGGGGGGGATGTGGAGGTTGAAAAATTCTAAAAAAAACCTTACGTAATGAGTGTACGGCCCCTTAGCTCACGAACACTCTCGTTTGAAATTTTTTGTTCTGATGGGGGTGCAAAATGTGAAGACTACTTAGTATGCTAAACGTGTACGCTTGCCAACGAATGGGCTTGATGTACTCTTTTTACAGAACTGGTAGCTAGTCAATCGATTCTAATGACACTAATGGATGTAAATACGTTGCAATGCACATTGGTTTATGTGCATAAGCGGTTTCGGTCCTCTGGCAAGGAATAGGTACGCCAATATGAAAAACCCGTTTTAATCCACCTAGTGGTGCAATTGTGCCTTTCTCATTTATCCAAACTACGATTCCATGGCTGGTTATGTTTAATATAATGGTGGAACTGTCTATTAGATATTCAGTGCTATTTACACATACGTACAATTAATCGACAGCTACTAACTTGAGTTGCTATGTGTTGACGCTGAAACACTTGAAACCAGCGGCGGATCCAGGAGGAGGGTTCGGGAGTTTGGACCCCGCTAAAAATTTTCAACTTGTTAAGAAATTTTAAATTAGTCTCTCAACTCAAAATCATTTCAAACCAAATTTTGCACTGCTTTTTCAGACCCATTAGGAAAGTTTATTTTAGAGGAATTAGAAAATTTTACTCGCGTGGTACTTGCTGAGGGAATGGCGGTTTAGGGAAGGGTGGTGAGTGATGTGGGGGGTGCCCCTCACCGTATCCCCCTAACTACGACCCTGTTAAACTACAGAACTTAATTAGGTTGACGATGTTCAGAGTGAGTACATAACCTTTCTATAGGAGAAAGGCAAAAATGTGAATTTGCTGTGTGTCCGTACTCTTAAATCCGTAACTCCGGAATCGGAACTCGGAATTTAATGAAATTCAATAGCAGACTATGGGAACATTGTACCTTTCATTTGAGACTAAGTTTGATCAAATCGGTTCAGCCATCTCCGAGTAACCGATGTTCTTATTTTTGGTCACATACATACATACATACATACACACACACACAGACATTTGCCGAATTCGATGAACTGAGTCGAATGGTATATGACAGACGGCTCTTCGGGCCGGGATTAGGTTGACGATGTTCAGAGTGATTACATAACCTTTCTATAGAAGAAAGGCAAAAAAGCTTGCAATTCATGTCGAAAATGGATTATTTAAGATGACAGTTGATCGGTGTTAAGTAAGACTGAACTAAGTCGCAAAACATCAAAAAATGTGATAATGCTAGCACTGGGTAAAGAATTTTGTCAGATTTGAGATATGTAACAATAAACAATAATTATAACAAAAATTAATTTCCAATCATAATGTATTTTGCTGTATAAAAAGATGCTGCGGTTCAAACTTTAAACTCGTTGCAATCAATATGTTGTCACATAGTCCGGTCTGACATAACACCGACCAGTTATGTTTCATAGTGGTTTAGTAACAGGTAAATCACGCCATCCTCTTAATCAACCAGAGTTATTTTCTTTCTCTGTGCAAAACTGAATCTGAGCACGTCCCGAATCTTCCTTTTCATCCGATTTTAGCTGATGACATAGTGGGGTGAGACTCTTTTCATGTTACTAGGTACAGTTATCGCTATTTTTATAATAACTTCTAATTGAAACTATAGGGTAACCAACCAGATTTGGACCCCCACACGGAAAAAATTGTTCCCAAAATCGTAAATAACGTTCCATGAATTCTGGAACAACAGGACCATGAATAAATATCATGGGTTTTATAACTATGTTCAACTTCCCTGCAGTAACGCATACGTAACGCTTTTAATAGTGAAAATACTTGTTTTTGTTTTGTGAACTAAAGTTATGTTTTCCGCCATGTCATTACCAAATCAATTTTCTGTACGTGAACTAGTACACAACTTTATGAACATTATTCATAAAACCAAAGGTTGACTTATGATGTTATTCATAAATTTAGGAATATTTGTTAACAAAATGAAAACAATAAACTATTTCACGAAACTCGAAATTTCATTCATAAATCCATACAATCCTCGTAAACTAATTCATGATTCTTAATGTATTAGTCAGGATCTAATATCCATGCTCGAGAAATAATACACAAAATCGTAAAATATTATTAATGTATTCATGAATTGGTTCATAATCCCTAGTACGCTAGTCACAATTTACCTTACGCGCTCATGAAATATTTCACGATAACATTCAATATCAGTCATGTATTTGTGGAATGTTTCATGAGCCCAGTATAGCATTAAGATCCTGAAATCATGAATATAAATCACATTACTCACACAAAAATCGTGACTAGTATCCTGAAATCATGAGTATGAATCACTATACTCATAATTAAAATACCACGAAAAAGAAATTACGAAAATCGTGACTAAGCTTCTGCAATCATGAACAAAAATCATGCTAATCTGACAGAAACATCCGATAGCATACTCACGAATAAAATATCACGGTAACTTGATGAAAAATCACAAAAATCGAGAAAAAGCTGATGCAATCATGAACATTATTTAACTGACGGCTGTGTATTCCCAAACTATGAACAAGGATCATAGCAAAAACTAAACATGTCCAGGGAACAACTACAGTAACCCTAGCGAACATTCGAATGTAGCGCCATGTATATATTCGATGCGAACTAGTTTTTTGGAAACACAACTAGTTTCATGAATACGATGTTTATTATTCATAATTTCAGGAACTTGGTCACGGTTTTCGTAAATCCTTCTATTGACGAATTCGTGATTTTGTTTTCATAAATTTATGAACGGATTTTTATCCGTATACATAATTTGAATTATTTTCGTACATTTTCTCCTTTTCTGACAATTGCTCTAAATACGTTTGGTTCGATACAGGCAATTACATCCTTTGGGTTGTTTTTTTTATCTCAACTTCATAATTTAATCTCTGGTCACTTGAAGTTAATGTCAGCTTTGATTAAGCAGAAAAAGTGTCATTCATAATTCCACGGTTGCAAACAAAAATCGGTAATAGTGATGCATTTTCGGATTGGGCTAAAAATGTACAATTGGTGTTTCGTTGATCCAATAATGTTGTCTGTCATTGGATTATGCATTTTATGAGTTTGAAAAGGTTCCTTTGTAAAGTTTAACTTGAAAAAATAAAAAACAAATGGTATGCAAAATATGTCGTAAAATAATTGGTACCGATTTATTTTGGACACTCCTAGATTTTCTTTATTAACAGCTGAATAGCGAGTGCGGATTGTATTTGGATGTTAAATGCATTTTGATTTTGAATGATACGTAGAATTTTATTCTGTAATAAAATTACAGTTGCAATGTCAATTAGTGTGACATTTAAAAACATGAATAAAGTTATTGTTGGAAAAACTTTTTACCGATAAGTTCTCCATCATGAACTCACATTCGAAGTATTTCATTTTTCCGTACTTTTTTGTTGATAAAATAAAAAAATGTTTTTTTGCAATAAATTTTTTTTAACATATTTTTTTTTTAATTTTTGTGAAAAATGACACATATTTTTCAATATAGGTGAGCCCGGGGCTAGTTGGCGGTTGGGGTAAGTTGGCGGAACCCTTTTTTCTCCGTTTCTATTAGACATATAGCACTGCCTCTCGTTATGTACCTCAAGTAATGTGAAACCCATTATCCAATGTGTTTTGGTTGCAAAACATTTTGTTTTGTTGAAATTGTGGGCGATATTGTGTTTTCGAGCATACCAAGTAAATTTTCTAAATTTTAAATACTTTGCGGTATTTAGGGTGATTTTCAATCTATTTCCTGAATGATTATATTTTTCGATAGCGCGTGAAAAGAGCTTTCAATATCCGTATAGATATTACATCTATCCACAAACAAAAGTTATTTTTTAAATAGTTTTTAATAAAATATGCGGTTGGGGTAAGTTGGCGGTGTTGCAAGCGGGGCAAGTTGGCGGTACTATTTACAGTGCAAAGAAGTCATCAAAAAAAATAATTTTTGGAATTCACTCCAAAGTAAGGAAATCTTTTTCTTGTGTATTTTGCCAATGTAGGAGACATTTATTCCGGCCAATTGCACGAAAAATTTCGAAAATTTGCTATTGAATAGGGAGTACGCGTCAAAGTCAAAATGCCGGGGTATTGAAACTGAAATATAATAGCAAATGTCGGTTAATATACAGTTTTCTCGAAAAGACATTCAGCACGTTCCAAAAAGACCCTTGAGGTAATTGAATCTCCATTTGATTGCTTAGGTTTTGGCATATCCTTGCATACGGGGCCGGGGTAAGTTGGCGGGTTTTCCGCGTCACATATTTTTGTCTCTAAAAAAGGAGACAATGCATCAAACATTTTCAAAAAAATCAGAGATGTTGCAAACACTGTGCTCTTTCATGCCGCGTGTTCTATTTTGCAAGATCTACTTACATCAAAGCGGTAAAAATTGAAATCTGAAAACACCACCAACCAGCCCCGGTCTCCCCTATATTTTTTTTCCTGAAGAAATATTCATTCCTTGTAACTCGTTCTCAGATAGTTTTGCTGTATAAAATATAGTAACTGAACTGAATTGATGCATGTGGAAACAGCGCTTGAGTCAAAATAATCTTATTGACTATGGAAAATGTTAAGTCTTCCATGCCAGTGAAACCTGTAAAGTTTCATCAAAATATGAGATGGTCTACAAAAGTACGTATTTTTGGAATTTTATTGGTACAGATTCTGTACGGTACAGATTATAGAACTTTGTGAAATTTACAGAATGGTACCGTAAACCGGGGTGACATTGATCATTTTTCGACGTAATCATTATATATTTTTAGACACAACACATTTTTTTCAAGTTTAATATTTTTAAACCATGTACTGATGTATGGAGAACAATATTGGATGGTTTTACCTAAAATTGTCCGCTTACAGCTATTTTTCCAAAAATGATTTCAAGTTGAAGTCCGTTTTCGTATTCCGGGGTGACTTTGATAACCTGCATGTTCAGCTACATTAAGTTATTGATGTCAATGTTTTCCATTCAAATGTTTGTTTAAACTAATTCTGGAAAGATACTCATTGTTAAACAGATATTAATTGGAATTTTAAAAAGAATTTCAATGTACTGTAAAATTCGAGTAACCAAAATTCTTATAATTTGTGTCCAACTAGAATAAAAGACTCTGAAAACCTTTAAAATTGCTAAAATTGTTCTATATCAGTGCTTTATGAATGTACAAAAAGTTTCATCCATTTTGACACGTTGGAATATTGAACAATAAAAAATGTTGCAAATTTTAGCTTAAAATAATTTGAAATAATTGCCAACTAGTTTCATAAAAAATGTATTTAAAATAAACAAACTCTTAAAACTAAATTTTGCATATCCTAATCTAAAGTCAAGTCAAATTTCGGTTTTCTGCAGTTTTTGTACCCAAAAACCAATATACTCAAAAAGTATAACAAATCAGCATTTTATTAGATTAGAGTAAAAATCATTTCAAATTAAAATGATTCGGTAGACTATTCTGGTTTAACAAGCGATCTACGAAAAAAGTTTCGAGTGAGCAAAGTCACCCCGATGATCAAAGTCACCCTGGTTTACGGTACAGATCTCTGCAGCTAAAATTGTCGAGTAAAATTGTTGTTTGACATTTCTAAGTAATATTGAGAAAGTGTGTACAGAATATTTAAAGGAGCTCAATGTTTCAGCTTAGTTGGCATAAACGAAAAATTACAAGATAAGAATATACTTTAGTCAGAGAGAATTGATGCAGAAGATGAAAGTCAAACAAAGAAATTTGATTATTAATAGCGGAGGAATAAAAATAGTTTGGAAAGGATAATGTCTAAAATGATCGAATTAACCAAACATTATTATTCAACTAATTAAAGAAATAAACCTTTTCATTGTTGCAGATTTTGGTACAGAATTTCTCAAAAAATAGTGCGGATAGAAAAGATTTTTTCACTCCAGATACAGAATTAAATGTGGCAACACTAACCACAACCCGCCAATACCGGATGAGTTCTGGTTTAGAAGTGGAGGGTTTAAGGTTACGCTACTACACTGCGGTAAAGTTTTACTACTGAGATCAGGAAGTGGACTATGTGACATACCCGATTCGTTTTATATATTTAGCTTAACTGTTTGATGTCTTTTACTGTGATTGTCATTAATATAAAGGTAATTTTTCACCTTTGCTTTAACCATATATATATATATATATATATATATATATATATATATATATATATATATATATATATATATATATATATATATATATATATATATATATATATATATATATATATATATATATATATATATATATATATATATATATATATATATATATATATATATTATATATATATATATATATATATATATATATATATATATATATATATATATATTTTTTTTTTTTTTTTTTTTTTTTTTAATATTTCTAGTCTGGTCGCTGAGCTATTTTGTCGTTAAAGGAATTTAATTGAATTGAATATTCAGTAATTACAGATTTTTGAAATTTCGAATATTGCGTATCTGACAACTGAATCACGAAGAACTTCAGTGGATCCAATTCTTTGTAGGTGTCCTTAAAGCTAACCACAACGTGCTTTGCCAATAATAAGATAGGTGGGTAATGTCACAGACATAACCGGAGTGTAGTAGAATACACTTTAGTCTGTTAATTAAAATGCAGAAATTGTTGCTGTCTTCGGAAATGTTGTACTAAATTCAGGCAAATTAGACGATAAAGAAGGTTTTCAATTAATCAGTATAAACAATTAATATAGAAAATATTCCATCACTGAAACTCTATAAAATTGCGTTGTTTATAGATTTTCATAAATTCCGGAATAACCGAACTATTATAATATTAACAGGCTAAAATGAATTCTATTTTAGTTTGGTTGTATTTTTGAAATCACCCACTTTTTCTATTTGTAGAGTAGTCTGAAATACTAACAGGATATGTATATCATGATCAATAATTTGATGACCCGTTTTTCCCGCATCCTTTTCTGATACATGAGATTCTTTTTCATTTCAAATAAACGTATATTCCCACTATATGAATAAATGTCCCATGTTCTATGGGAATACCCATGGAACAATTATGCATTTACACTAATGCCGTTTTGTCTTGACCCCAACACTAAGTCATATACTAACGCTAGTTTCTGCCAGCAACGAAAAAATTCTTAAACTCTTCAGAGATTCGTGCTCTTGTCCATCCTCCATCTCCTGTCCAGATGCTACGTTATTTCCATATTGAAATATTCCTTTTATTATAAGTCACAGTCTTTAACCCTCCGGGAGCCGCGCAAATGGCCCTCAGAACGAACAACCGCAGCTGCTCTAAGACGATTTCGCTAGATTTTCAGAGCAGCGTGCACTCAGTGGACTAGCGCGACTGCGCGAAGTATTCCAATTCAACAAGCACCATGTATATCTGAATTATGAAACATTACCCTACTTATCCATAAACCGAGAATTACCAATCCAACACACACACAAGCGTTAATGATTTGATAAGCCAACGAAAAAGAGAGAGAGAGAGAGAGAGAGAGAGAGAGAGAAGGAATATCAAATCAAAACTCTTCATGCGCATTCAAGGGTCGCCCGAAAAAAGGGTGGATTAGGTCTTTGTATCTTTTCACTTGCCAACAAAGAAAGGCTTAATTTGGCGCCTTCTTTTCAGTTTTCTCTGGCAGCAGAATAGCCTGGATATTAGGCAACACACCACCCTGAGAAATAGTCACATCGGAGAGCAATTTGTACAGCTCTTCGTCATTTCGAATGGACGATGAGGGATGATCCTGGTCTACTTGTTATCACGAGCAGCGTTTACTGCCAGCAAGTGCAACAAGCACTAGTGTAATACACGAATTATGCCGCTCTCATAAACGACCCTCTGTTTTGTACTTGGTTCATTTTATGTTCGAAACTGAGGGAGCCGGCCAACGAACAAAATAGTTTACTTCTACAGTCAATGAGGTGGAGTTTCGAACGGATACTAACCCTTTAACCCTCTTGTAATCGACTTGTACGGACCAATCATGGCGCAGATTATAACTGCCTTCACAAAATCCATTATTTCCTGTATTTTCAGTAATTGAAACTGTTCCTTGACTGTCGAGCTTATTTGTAAAGGATATTTTTCGGCTTATCAGTCGTGAATTAGACAGCGAAAACAACAATATTGTGTTTACTTCCAACGTTTCGATGGGTTTATTCCACCTTTATTAAGGATTCTAAAAAGAGTTCGTCGTTACTGGAGTGTACATATATAATTGATTGATTTTTAAGGAAATACTGATTTTAAGTTCACAATTTTTTTTTGTTGTTTTCTTGTTAAGATTTGTAAACTTTTTCAACAAATCTTAACATAACAAGAAAACAACAACAATTTTTTTGTGAGTTTAAAATCAATATTTTCTTAAAAATCAATCATTTATATATGTACACTCCAGTAACTGCGAACGCTTTTTAGAATCCTTGATAAAGGTGGAATAAACCCATCGAAACGTTGGAAGTAGAAACATTATTGTTGTTTATGCTGTCATGAATTAGACACTGATAAGCCGAAAGATACCGTTAACAATTGTATTTTCCGTAATTATGCATTCTGTAGAAATAATTACAAAATTATTGCACATATTTTCAATCAGATTGTGCAAAAATACAATGTTTTCATTCAGTACAACAGAAGGTATTTACGTAAAAAAATCGGGTAAAATTCCGACCGAAAATTAAAACGTTCAAAGAATTCTACTTTCAAATTCAGTGAAAAAATACGTTTAATATTTAATTCATGCCTCAAGAAGCCTTCGTGAGGCTCGCGAAGCTATGCGGCAAATTCCACACTGCTGCTAGGAATTCAAGCTATGTACTTTAATTATCTTTATCATTCATCACAATAAACATTAACCTAACTATACATACAATATTTCTTGACATACATTTAGTAAATTATTCTACCTGCACCTACGCGTTGCTTACTAATTATTATTATTGATTTTATGGCGGATAGTTGCGCACCTATCAGCACTCAATTCTATATGACAGCGGTATGATCTTCACTGCACGCACTCTCGTGACTTAAATCTTAGAGTTTAATAGTGAAAAGTACCCAAACGGTTGTTTCAGCCATTCCCGTTTCACATTTACTGTATGAGGCGACGCAGGGCCATATTAAAACTTACGTGTTCTGCAGTGGAATGCCTATCTTCCTGCAGCACCTTCCAAAACATTTCCCCAATGAAAAAGTCGCATGGTTTTGACGTTATACACAATGAAAACGATTGGATAGCTTTCATCGGCGAAAACTGCTGCCAACACCTTTATTTGTGGTGGATATTAATTTTTTTTTGGCCATCCGAAGGCTCAAAATAACGTCGGTGATTTCAGTTAGATAGAATTACTTATGGAGGATTGTCAACAAATTTGACGCAGCTCACATGAGCAGTATGACTGTTTCTGGTAACACTTCAGATCAGTTCCCCTGTATCTTAACTACCGTCATTGGTAAGTATTTCTCTGTTTTCAGTTGTAAAATTAATCGAATGGAAGTATATTTTAACGGTTCGGGTACAACCAGCTCATTTCATCTCCGGCCTAACCGAATATACGTAATCGAGCCGCACGAAAAAAATAAAATCCCTTCATCCCACCGAAATTAGACTAATCGTGAAACGGCGAAAACTTACCGGAACGTCAGCGTCGTCAGCGGTCGGTATGATTTATGGCTGCTCAGGTCAGCCATCGGGGTGCCCCAGAAGTCGTTCCGGAACACCTGCGAGATCGGGCTGAGCCCGAGCACGTCCTTGTTCATCGTAATTGCCGGAATGTCGTCATGCACAAAGTCACCCTGGACACCGTTTAGATAGCACAGCACGGCAATCAGTCCGACGAAGAAGTACACCCGCCAGTCGTCGGTTCCCTCGTCGGCGATGCTAGCGTTGCGGTATCTTCCACTGCTGCCGCCGATTCTGGTACCGTTCGTTACACAGCCGCCGGACGGGGTGGTCAAACCACCGCATCCGGGGAGATGACCGGAACTATTTTTGTTAAAATTGCACTTTTCTGAATCATGCTGATTGCTGCTGTTTGGACTGTGGGCAGCTGCGCCGTTGCACCATCCGGCTGTGTTATTACTACTGGTGCTGCTGCTGTTGTTGTTGTTGTTTAGGGCATCTTCTATGAAGGTGTTTTTATCCGAGGCACTCAACGTGGAGCAGTATGATGAACATGATGACGAAGACGACGACGACGATGATGGTGATGATGATGATGACGATGAGGTTGATGATGTGGGAGTGTAGTTGTGATTACCACATCCGTTTGCAGTTGCCTCCCACCGGGACCCGGACCGATGAGGCACACTCACTGGAGGATACACGATCGTAACCCTGCGCTTCATACTTTTTGCCGGTCGATCGTTGGGTTGAGCAAATTCTTCTTCTCCACACTTCTACACACTTTTTGTAACTTTTGTAAATTTTCAACAAATTTCGCTCATTTTTCATGGCGTACCCCTCGCGGCAAGGGTACCAACATATTCCGGTCTAATATAACTTTCTTGCTAATAATTTCCACTTTAATAGAACACGCGAGCTAGAGCGCAGATGAAAATACCATGAGACAGCAGCTCTGACTCGTGAGTACAACGAAAAATTAAGGACGATGGGAAGGAACTGGTGGAGGGCAAATACGGGAAATATAATTTATTATTAATTTCTTCTGTTGCACTTTTCTCGCTTCGTTCTCATTTCACTGTGGCTGCCAGGAGTGGCATGCGCTCACGAAAATTTATTGGATATAATTCCGCAAGTGAAGAGCTTAAAAACCATCGCTCAAAGGCGTGCACAGAGAACCTACACTTTTAGCAAACATCGCACCAACAAGGGCGGCCCTGCCAGTATGGCTTCCAGTAGCACCACTTCCTCAGCTGGTACGTGTCTCGGGTTTACTTTATTCCACATCATAACTTGTCTGCTTTTCACTTCAACTACTATCTACCACACCGGGCTGCCTCTTCGGCGGCGGCGGCGGATGATGATGAATCAGAAAGTATGAATCAGACTTTTCCTTCCCGATTCGGTTGCGGGCAGAGGTCGAGAAAACTGCGCCGATAGCATTGAGGATGCAAGTGGTTCCGCTTTTTTCCTGATTTTAATTTTTCTTTCCGGAACAACTCTCCTTCGGTTGATGGGTTCGCTTGCGTGTATCCGTGGCTGCCTTCGCTTTGGCGAGTTGATCCTTTTGCCGGCCTGTACAATTGTTTGTTTCGCCTCCGGTCCTGACTGACTCGTGACCAACAGTATCGTGTTGCATTCAGGCGATGAAGAAGGGACCGCTTGAGTTGATGTCGAAATTGTCCGTTTACGTGCCGGTTGCGGTGGAGTTAGAATTAGGACACATTTTCTGTTGGGAAGAGCAAAGAAGAAAAAATAAAGGAATGGTTAAACTTTTTGCTTCAAAAGCAGTTATTTGAAAGGCAATTAAGTTTTAGTCGGTATGTTTGAATGGCAGCAATCATTGGAATAATATTCGAATATTGTTTTTATACATTTGAGCATATCTTATGTTACTGTTGTAGCATTTTCGTTTTTACGTGCTGTTTAATTTAAAATTTACATAAAAAACTTTTTTCTCGTTGATTTGATAGAAGAATGGTTGCTTCTGCAAAATTTTAGAACTGCTCAAACCGCAAAACTTTGCTCAAAGAACCAATTCCTATTATTTAGACATTTCGGAGATATAAAGTATTTTCCACGGCATCCAGCTTCGAATTCCATTTTAAGTATTTTTATTCCAGATTTACAAGCATGTAATCTTAAAGAAAAATGCAAAATCCTATGTTCGTTCTGATTGTCGCGAAGAAGATGGCAGACCAGAACGTAGAGCTCAATATTTATGTATTACAAAACTATAGGAATATTTGATCCACAGCGTGTAGAAACTGCAAACCTGTGATTTTTTCGTTTATTTGTTTCTTTTTTTTCGACAGTTGTCCTACTGGAGCTGTAGAGCTAGCTTCTCGGAAGGGCTCCCCGTCAACATCACTCACTACAATTGCAGACGAGACAGGCAATGTCACCCACTAAAACACTCCTCAAGGCTAATTGCTGCGGGCCGTCATTCTGAATGTGATATTCATTGTACGGTTCAAAACTAAACAACTTAGCCTTATTAATTCTTTGGAGAAGTTTTCGTAGTTTATGAGCCCCCTCTTTTTGTTAAAACAACAGTTAGGGTGGTTCTAATTTTACCAAGATCAAAAAATTAACTTTTTAATAGTTCTAGATAGAGCCAAACGGCCTTCAGCGAAGTTGTAGAACGACAAATTTTGGAAAAGTTTGCTGAAGACATGTAAGCTCTATTTGTCATACTTTTTGTTTTACAATAAATTTAAACTCTGGTCTTAGGGTGTTTCTTCGAAATACAGTTTTATTCCAATAACTTTTGCTGTATTCATTTAAAACTAAAATAGTCTTCAGACAACTTTAAGATTGTTTCAAGGCAAATAATTTGTTTCATTGCGCCATATATCTAGCTATTTCCGTTGAAAAGTTATGAGCACTTTTTCGCCAAAACTGGGGCTGTTTGGAATAACAATATCATTCATTTGGGATAAATAAAAGATAATTCTTTTTGAGCTATAAATAAGGTCATGATTATAGTTATAATTGAGCGAAAAATAGCGAACACCATATTTTTTAAAATTTCATAAAATTGATTTAAAAAAATCTATTTTTGAAACATTTGGTGCTTATATCTTCTGAACAATTAATGCTAGAGTTTTGATGTATTAGAAGAAAAGTTTGTTTGTCTTCAAAAACTCTGAAAATATCTGAAGGATAGGTTGGAAAAAACTGAAAACTGAAAAAGTTACATTAAAAATTTGATTTTTCATGAATTGTAATTTGTAATATGTTCAAATTACTTCCACGGTGAACAATATAAAAATGTAGTTTCGTTTTCATGGAAAAATATGGCACTTTACAATACTTTTCTATTATTTTAAATAGTGTGCAGGGCGGTTCTAATTTTTTAAATTTAAAACTTTCTCGAAGACACTGAAACTCTATGTCGTGTACTTTTCATTTTACAAGAAATTTACCAAATAAAATCAGGGTGTTTCTTAAAAAATGGATTTCTTTGTATAACTTTTGCAGTTTTGATTTTTCATTAAGATCACTTTAGAAATACTTTCAGATATTTTGAAGGAGAACAATTTGTCTTAATATATTGAACCTCTAGCTTCGCTCGTTAGAAAGTTATATATATACTTTTTACTAAAAATAAACTATTTTTTGAGTAAATATTGCAAGATATAAAAAATATCTCATTTGTCATTTTTTGGAGATATATACTACAAAGCATGCTATTTCATATGAAAGCAACAGTATTCAATGTTTAGTGGCCAAATCGAAGATAATTCTATTTGAAAAAGTTAAATTTTTTATATGAAAGTTCTTATAACTTTAAAACGAAAAAGGTCAAGTAGTTGGCGTGTATTCTTGAATGATCACGCGCGGACGGTGAATCGGGTGTTTAATTTTTAGTGTATGGTATAGATGATAGAAAAGAATCAGTTTCTCCATATCACTAGAGTTCCCAGTCATGTCGCCATGTAACGTATTGTCCAGTGAATGTGAGTGTTATTTTATTTGATTGGTCCAACAAAAGGCATGTGTCCAGGCTGCTAGGACCGAGGGTAGAGGCTTTCGGACGTGGCCGATTAATGATCGCGTGAGTGTTGGGTTAATGCTTGAAATCGCGCTTGTAAATTTATAGGTACTACAACGTTCACTTAATTACCGGGGCCAATAACCGGATCTTGGTGGGGTGCTCATCCAAGTGACGTGATAAGATTGTATTAAACAACGATACTTTCAGTAATGGAATATGGGTGCTTCTGTTTCCGTTCAGCTGCAAACACTCACATTATTAAATTGGAACGAATACAGTATCGTTGTTTACGAATCACCTTAGGTTCCATGCAATCGACACATACGATGAGTCTTGAAGTACTAGCGGGAGTTCTTCCCTTAAAAGATCGATTCTGGGATCTCTCCTCTCGTTTACTTATACGATGTGAGGTTATGAATCCACTTGTAATTGAAAATTTCGAAAGACTTGTCGAGTTTTAATCCCAAACCAGATTCATGACAGTGTACTTCAATCACATGTCACAAGAATTAACGCCTTCTAGTTATGTTCTGACATGTGTTAATATACTAGATACTCCCGAGTCCACTTTATTTTTCGATACGTCCACGCAAGAGGAAATTCGTGGAATCCCGGATCACCAGCGCTCTCTGGAGATCCCTAAAATATTCATAAGTAAATACCAACACATTGACTGCCATAAAATGTTCTACACTGATGGGTCACGAATCAATGAGGCCACTGGCTTCGGTATTTTCAACAATAACACCTCGATCTCTTTCAAGCTTGCAGAACCTGCCTCCGTTTATACAGCCGAACTAGCAGCAGTTCACTATAGTCTGGAAATCATTGATACTTTACTTCCGAGCCATTATTTTATCCTCACAGATAGCCTCAGCACAATTAAGGCACTACGCTCATTAAAGCTTGATAATCACGCTCCGTTCTTTTTGACGAAGATACGAGAATACTTAACTAAATTAACAAATAAATCTTATCAAATTACCTTAGTGTGGATTCCCGCTCATTGCTCCATACCGGGTAATGAGAGAGCGGATAATTTAGCCAAAATAGGGGCGCTGGACGGTGACATCTATGAAAGACCTATTGCCTTCAATGAATTTTATAGCGCTTCTCGTCAGAGGACGCTTACTAGTTGGCAAACATCATGGGACAATGGAGATCTGGGACGGTGGTAAGTAACGGTGGATGTAAGTCGAAACTTCATTCGTGTGATGTCTAGACTCATGTCCAACCATTATACGTTGAATGCGCATCTCCGCCGTATTGGGATCGCAGAAGATAATCAATGTGCTTGCGGAGAGGGTTACGAAGACATTGAACATGTTGTTTGGTCTTGCACTGAATATCGTGAAGCCAGATCCCAATTAATAGGCTCCTTACGAGCCAGAAGAAAACCACCTTATGTACCACCTGTTCGTGATATCCTCGCTTTACGAGATCTTACATACATGAGCCATATTTACCATTTCCTGAAAACAATAAATATTCAAATATAATTATCCCCACAATGTTTCTAGTTTTTTCCCTTGCTACCCACAAACAATTTAAATTTCTTCGCAGTTAGTTAAGTTAGATAAAACGATATAAATAAAGAAAAAAAATAAACAAAGATTACAGAAAAACTATCAATAGGTTTACAATGAAATTCAAGAAAATAGAGTATAATTAAAAACATTCAAAATGATGATTATCCTCAGTGTTAGCATTAGAAAGTGATTTTTTTTATAACGTGATAGTCTTAAGAACCTTTGTAACATGTTATGTACAAAAAAACCCCGGCGTAAAAAAGATTTTGCAAATGCCGTGTCAAATAAACGTTTTATGAAAAAAAAAAAAAAATTACCGGGGTGTTTAAATGTTAGCGAAATCGTGGGCGTATGTATGTGGACGATTGAAATTGCATGCGCGCGTCCTGGTACAATAGTACATGCTTGCCCGCGAAAGAAATCAGAAAATTAAAAAATATTACTCATGTGTATGTGAACTAGTTGATAAATCCTAGCTTAATAGCCACGACTTACTTTTCGTGCTCGTTAAATAGTTCATGAAATCATAAAATATTATTCATATATTCGTAAACTGGTTCATAATTCCTAGTACAATAGTCACGTCTGGCCATTCGTGATCGTCAAAAAATTCATAAAATCATGAACTATTATTCATGGATCCGTGAACTAGTTCATGATTCCTAGCACATAATTTACGATCTTTATGTGTGCTTGTAATATTTAGAATATATTTCTAATTATTTTCAATTTCAAGCAAAATGGTAATGTAATTTTCGCGTGAACTATTTCACAAAATTTGGAGTATTATTCGTGGAATCATTTTTCCATTCCAGTGATATTCCTCCTCTACTTTAATGACGTCAACATCAAATTACAAGGACCCCGCCTTTCTTTTGCCGACGACATGAAAATGTTTCAACAAATACGGGATAAAACCGATGCCGAGTTTCTTCAGAGTGAATTGGAGAGCTTTAGTACGTGGTGTGATCTAAACAGAATGGTTTTAAACCCGAGTAAATGCTCAATCGTTACGTTCACGCGGAAACGCCATCCGATTCAGTTTAACTACCATCTCTTCGACTCGAGTATTCCAAGACACTCTAACGTCAAGGATCTCGGAGTCATCATGGATTCGGCACTAACGTTCAAACCGCATACATCATCCATTGTGGATAAGGCATCAAGGGTTCATCTTCCGAATAGCGAAAAACTTTAAGGACGTATATTGTTTAAAATCTCTCTATTGCGCGCTGGTTCGTTCAACACTGGAATATTGTTCTGCTGTTTGGAATCCTTACTACCACGCCGGTGTCGACAGAATCGAGTCCGTCCAACGCCGGTTCATACGCTTTGCACTCCGACATCTTCCTTGGCAAAACAGATTTCAGCTGCCAAGCTCCGTAAACCGTTGTCAGTTAATACAGCTCGATACTCTAAGCATCCGGAGGGACTGCTCTCGAGCCCAGTTCGTCTCGGACTTACTCTCTGCCAAGGTGGATTGCCCTACAATCTTCGGACGCCTCTATCTTCAAGCTAGCGTTCGAGCTCTGCGCAATAACTCTCTTCTGCGAGTCCCGTTCAGGAGAAATACCTATGGGCGCCAGAGCGCTTTTACCGGACTCCAGCGTGTGTTTAAAAGTGTGGCGATGGATTTTGACTTCAACCTGACAAGGAATTCGATAAAAACTAAAATAATGTGTATTCTGAAATGTAATTAGTTTAAGTAACCACCATTGGGGCCAAGGGGTCTGTTGGTGGCGGTACAACAAATAAACAAATAACGCCTATATATGTGAAGATTTGTTTCCTTCGTGAATATCAATCATGTGTCCTGCTATGTTATTACTATATACGTGGTTTTGTCCATGAACTATTTCACGAAACTGGAAATATTATTCATGGGTCCATCTCTGTCTCATGAACCAGTTCCCGATTCATAGTATATTGGTCAAGATATACATTTCCTGTTCGTGAAATTGTTCACAAAATCGTATGATGCCGCCTTTTTATGAAATTTTGTTCAAGGTCGAACGTGAACTATTTCACGAAACTTGCAATATTATTCAGGGACTCACGAACTAGTTCACATATTGTGTATTTTAGTGCATGGTCGCACGTGAACTATTTCACGAAACTCGGAATATTATTCATGGATTCACGCACTGGTTCACATAATGAGCAATTTAGTGCATGGTTGCACGTTAACCTTTCCACGAAGCATGGTATGTTTTTCATGGATTCACGAACTAGTTCACATATTGTGTAATGTAGGGCAAGATAGCACGTGTAGTTCACATATTGTGCATTTTAGTGCATGGTCGCACGTGAACTATTTCACGAAACACGGAATATTATTCACGTATTGTATAATGTAGGAGATGGTCGCACATGAACCAAACATTTGAAGGTAACGCCATATATTTTTTGGTGTGAACTAGTTTTGTGAAAACATAAATTATTTCACGAATTCGAAGGTAAAAACATAAGAGCGAGTAAGGGCGCTATAACCCTGGCTCATTAGCCAGGGCAGGGCTAAATACATCTGTCCCATCCCAGGAACCTAGGACCAAAGGAGTGACATTAATCCTCTTAGAAAAGTCACTACCAACGATTTATCAAACCCCCATCAAATTGAAACGGTCCACGTTTCTTCCTTATTCAAGGTTCAAAATAATGCGTTGATCAAATTATTCATTGAATGATTAATTTGATTGCCGTATAATTTTGAATCATCTTTATTTTGTACGCTGCACAGTTGGCCTGGCCGCTTTAAGGCTTGTGTCATATTCAATATGTGCCACAAACATTAATAATGACAAGAAAAAATGTTTTTCAGGATTCCTACATGTATTGGCTGTGTATGTGAAGACTAGACTAGACTAGAACTAGTTTTGTGAAAACATAAATTATTTCACGAATTCGAAGTTTCAGAGTCATGATTTCAGGAACTTGGTAACGATTTCCGTAAATTGTTTAGTTCACGAATTCGTGATTTTTCGTTCATAAAATTATGAACGGATTTTTTCCGTGCATCATGAACATGGGCCACATTAATCCACGTGTCGAATTCGAAAACAAACTCTAGAATAAAATATTACGATGATGTGAACAGAGATTACGTAAATCGTAAAGAGGATCCTGAAATAATGAACATGAATCACATAACTCGTAACAAAAATGTCGAAAATAGTGACTAAGATTCGGAAATCATGAACATGAATCCCTCTGCTCATGACTGAAACATGACAATAGCGTGAATAGAAATTACGCAAATCATGACAATGATCCTGAAATAATGAACATAAATAACATTACGCGTGTTTAAATTGTCAAAAATCGCGACTAAGATCCTGAAAACATGATCATAAATCTCACCAGTCTGACAGAAAAATCCGATACTAAACTCATTAATAAAATAGCAAGGAAAGATGATGAGAAATCAGAAAAATCGCGAATAAGCTCTTGAAATCATGAGCATCATGTGAGTGGTGGCTGTGTATTCTCCAATTAAAAACAAGAATCGTAACAAAAACTGAACATGTCCAGGGAACAACAACAGTAACCCAAGCAAACATTCGAATGTAACGCCATGTATATATTCGGAGCGAACTAGTTTTTTAGAAACTCAAAAAGTTTCATGAATACGAGGTTTGTTACTCACAATTTCAGGAACTTGGTCACGATTTCCGTAAATCGTACAGTTCACGAAATCGTGATCTTTTGTTCGTGAATTTATGAACGGAGTTTATTACGAGTACATAACCACGCCCCCTCCCCTTTGTACTTCTACTTCTTTCTATTCGGACGATCACAAAAGTGCATTTTTCTGTTGAATTCGATCCTGCTATATATTATTAGCTTTACATCAGTTAATAGGTAGTTTTTTGCATGTTTAGCTTTTAATAGAAATTAAGTTTAGTTCGTAAATTACAATTTTATTATGAGTTTCGTCTTTAACTTTTCTGATAGGAAAGACAAATGACGAGATGACACGGCGAGGCACACATCTCCGAATAACATTGGGCACGTGCCCACCGAAGCAATATATTTTGATTCCTGATTCCCGGTAGTTTGATTTACCGAATTTTCCCAAATTAGGAAAAAGCAGTTGATTGAAATTGACATTTTTCTTTAATACACAGGTGATAAAATGAATGATAAAAGTTCGAAAGAAACAAAAATAAGTGCTTAGATCATTTATCCTATTGTCCTATTCTTTTCACTTATCATCATCATTATCTTCCAACTCGTTGCCTGAAACGGGCATGCTAGAGGAAAAAACGAGAGTCGGTTAACCCCCCGCAATCTCTTGTACTCATCGCTACCATCTCCAATCTGTAGTTTAACCAGCCTCCCGGCTTACTTTCGCAGTTCAACGATAAAACACGAAAAAAATAGGACAGGAAGAACTCGAAAACGACTCAGAAAAGTTTTACCGCATGACAATAACATTTGCGCTTGATGAGAGTGAAAGTGAAAATAATCTTTTTTTTTCCGGCGATAAAGAAAAACCGCTCTAGCAGACTGCCGGTCGGAATCAACCTTGAGGCGTTGAACAAATTGAATTTTTTCCCCGTCTCAGGCTTAGGGACCGTATTTCTTTCGCGTTGAGTGCCTAATTGTTGGGAAATGATCGCAAGGACGATTCGAACAAATCACCTGTGAAACAAAGGTGAAATTTTCGCAAATAAACACAAAGAGAGATGAAAGTATCCTGAAACCACGGCACAATTGAGTTTTAATGGCTTGCGGGATGAGGGATTTTCTTTCGACGGTGTTTTCTAAGCGCCCAGGAGCAACGGGAGCAGACCTCCTCGGTAATCTTTTACTTGTTGGTTAATTACATTTTTTTTTTTCAATTTGTTTATTTGATAAGGCACGTATGCGTTAGCTTAAAGGTGCCATTTTTTCATTGTTTTACATTTTGAATTTCTTAAAACTAGGGGGATACACATTTCAATATTATTTTGTTTTATATAATAAAACTAAAAAAAATTACAGCTAACTTATACATATAAAAGAGGGTATAATATAATATTCGTAAGATTTGGGGGACGGGTCATTTGTGTGTTCTTTGTATAGTAATTCACTTTATGATTTTTAGAAGGGAGATGGTAGAAAAAATAATTATTAACTAAGCGGAACATTTTACAAGCTTATTAACTAGAGATAACTAGAAAGAGTGGTTCAAGATTAAGGGGAATTAATTAGGACTATTTTAAAGTAGTGGTACTGTTGCGCATTTCTTAACGAGATTAAATATTGTTCAACTAAAACTAGAAGATAGGGGGGCACATAAATTTTGGGAAGATATTCAAGGGGAGAAGGGGGTGAAGTCATACATCTGTGTATCAGAGACATGGGAGGGTGGGTGGACAAGGCTGAAGGGGGGGGGGCGAGATATAAACTTTCAGTTTCCGGCATCAGGAATTAACGGCCAGGATTACAGATTCGAATGGATTGATCAACTAACACTAGAAGATAGGGGGGCACATAAGTTTTGGGAAGATATTCAAGGGGAGAAGGGGGAGAAGACATACATCTGTGTATCAGAGACATGGGAGAGAGGGTGGACAAGACTGAACGGGGGGGGGGGATATAAACTTCAGTTTCCGGCATCAGGAATCAACGGCCAGGATTACAGATTCGAACGGATGTATCAAGTATTGGGACGCCGGGCGGTTTTCCTCGAGCCGGCAGGGGTTCCTCCAGACGATTTCGTAGTACGGCTCAGATACGGATCGGGAACACACCGCGCTGCGTGTGTGATGTTGTACTGTAGATCTCGTGTTGTTGGTTCATTCGACAGATGTTTTGTCTCGTCTTGGAGTCGTATCAAACCATCGTTGGGGTACGGTAGGCGGAAGAGGGCACTTCTGGGAATGATAAGAGAAAAGATAGGGGCATTTAAATTTGGATATTGATGGTTTTGAGGAACGTGTATATAAGGGACATGTAGAGAATATCGCGGCTTGCTAGTACATCTCGAACCGGGACATTGGGTGATCTTCCTCGGGCCCGAAGGGAATCGAATAGTTGAGATCTGGCAGAACAGTACTCGGCACATGCCCAGACAACATGTTCGATTTCGTGATAACCGTTGCCACAAGCGCAGATACCGCTATCCACGAGCCCAATACGCCGGAGATGTGCGTCCAGCGTGTAGTGATTGGACATGAGCCGAGACATCACGCGAATGAAATCCCGACCCACATCCATCCCTCTGAACCAAGGTTTCGTCGATACCTTAGGGATTATCGAATGTAGCCACCTTCCCAGTTCACCATTGCTCCATGATGTTTGCCAACTTTCGAGGGTTCTCTGATGAGTAATACTGAAAAATTCGCTGAAGCTAATTGGTCTTTCATATATGTCACCTTGCAAAGCGCCCGCCTTAGCTAAAGAGTCCGCTTCTTCATTACCTGGAATGGAGCAATGCGAGGGAACCCAAACTAAGGTAATCTTGTACGATCTTGCAGACAAAGCACGCAGGCGCTCCCAGATTTTCCCCAGAAAATATGGAATGTGCTTTCTAGGTTTCATTGAACGGAGAGCCTCGATTGAGCTGAGGCTATCCGAGACAATAAAGTAATGATCGGTGGGCAAAGTATCAATGATCCCAAGGGCATACTGAATAGCAGCAAGTTCTGCGACGTAAACTGAAGCAGGATCATTGAGTTTGAATGAGGCGGTGAGGTTTTGATTGAATATACCGAAGCCAGTGGAGCCGTCGAGGCTTGACCCGTCGGTGTAAAACATCTTGTTGCAGTCGACTTCTCGAAATTTACTATGAAAGATGCTTGGGATCACTTGCGGACGTATGTGATCCGGGATTCCACGAATCTCGTCTTTCATGGATGTGTCAAAGAAAACAGTTGAATCAGAAGCATGAAAGAGATTGACACGGTTGGGATAGTATGAAGAAGGATTGATATTTTGTGCCATGTAATCGAAGTACAAGGACATAAATCGGGTTTGAGAATTGAGCTCGATAAGCCTTTCGAAATTTGCAATTACTAACGGGTTCAAGATATCGCATCGGATGAGCAATCGATAGGAGAGTTCCCAAAATCGATTTTTCAGCGGAAGGACGCCCGCCAGCACTTCTAAACTCATCGTATGTGTCGAGTGCATACAACCCAAAGCAATACGCAAACAACAATACTGGATTCGCTCTAGTTTGATGAAATGTATGTTCGCAGCGGAGCGGAAACAGAAACTCCCGTACTCCATCACCGACAATATTGTTGTTTGGTACAGCCTGATCAGGTCTCCTGGGTGGGCACCCCACCATGTTCCGGTTATTGTACGGAGAAAGTTGATCCTTTGCTGGCACTTCTGTTTCAGATACCTAATGTGACATCCCCAGGTTCCTTTAGAGTCGAACCAGACCCCGAGATATTTGAAAGTTGAAACCTGAGCAATAGTTTGACCCATTAATTGAAGCTGTAGTTGCGCTGGTTCACGCTTCCTTGAAAATACGACTAGCTCAGTTTTCTCCGTGGAGAACTCGATACCTAGCTGGAGGGCCCAAGCAGACAAATTGTCCAAGGTATCTTGCAATAGTCCTTGCAGATCGACGGCTTTGGGACCTGTAATAGAGACCACACCGTCATCTGCAAGCTGCCTTAGCGTGCAGGAATTGACAAGACATTCGTCAATGTCATTCACGTAAAAGTTATAGAGAAGAGGGCTTAGACATGAGCCCTGGGGAAGACCCATGTAGCTAATTCGTGATGTCGATAAATCACCATGCGAAAAATGCATATGTTTTTCAGACAGCAAGTTTAGCAAAAAGTTGTTTAGAGTCGGTGAAAGACCATGCTGGTGCAGCTTCTCAGAAAGAATTTTGATAGAAACTGAGTCAAAAGCCCCCTTTATATCTAGGAAAACTGATGCCATCTGCTCTTTGCTAGCATAAGCCATTTGAATTTCTGTTGAGAGCAACGCAAGACAATCGTTCGTCCCTTTGCCTTTGCGGAAACCAAATTGTGTATCTGACAGTAAGCCATTTGCTTCAACCCAATTATCGAGGCGAAACAAGATCATTTTCTCGAACAACTTTCGGATACAGGACAGCATCGCAATCGGTCGATACGAGTTGTGGTCGGAGGCTGGTTTTCCTGGTTTTTGAATGGCAATGACCTTCACTTGCCTCCAGTCATGAGGGACAATATTACCCTCAAGAAACTTATTAAATAAATTCAACAAGCGTCTCTTGGCAGAGTCTGGCAGATTCTTTAACAAGTTAAATTTGATTCTGTCTGGCCCTGGGGCTTTATTGTTACATGATAAGAGAGCAAGTGAGAACTCCACCATCGAAAACGGTGTTTCGTTCGCGTTATTGTGAGGGGACGCGGCGCGGTAGATCTTCTGTGCCGGGGCGGAATCCGGACAAACCTTCTTGGCAAAATCGAATATCCAACGGTTTGAATATTCCACGCTCTCATTGGTACTGTTTCGGTTTCGTAAGCGCCGGGCCGTACTCCAAAGAGTGCTCATCGATGTTTCTCTCGTTAGTCCGTCGACGAACCGGCGCCAGTAGCTACGTTTTTTGGCTTTTATCAAACTCTTCATGCGCGTTTCCGCCATCGCGTACTGTCGGTAGCTAGCTGGCAGCCCGTCGTCCCGGAAGGTCTTATACGCAGCGGCCTTCTCCGCGTACACGTCTGAGCACTCTTTGTCCCACCATGGATTGGGAGGACGCCCGCGTGAATTCGCGTCTGGTACGCGTTTAGTCTGAGCTTGAATCGCGGTATCGAGAATCAAGCCAGCCAGGAACCCGTACTCTTCCTCCGGAGGAAGCTCTTGTGTCGATTCTACTTTTTCGGATATCGCGGACGCGTAGCTCTTCCAATCAATATTTCGTGTGAGGTCATACGAAACATTGATTGTATTCGGTGGCCCTGAACCGTTAGCAATATTAATTACGATTGGCAGATGGTCGCTGCCGTGGGGATCAGAGACTACCTTCCACATGCAATCTAACCGCAGCGATGTCGAGCAGAGGGACAGATCTAAGGCGCTCGGTCGCGCTGGAGGGACAGGAATCCGTGTCATTTCACCCGTATTCAAAATAGTCATATTGAAGTTGTCGCAAAGCTCATGGAGTAGGGTAGATCGATTATCGTCATGAAGGCAACCCCATGCCGTGCCGTGGGAGTTAAAGTCACCTAAAACTAGCCTCGGTGCGGGGAGGAGTTCCGCAATATCGCAAAGCCGTCGGTGGCTAACTGAGGCTCTAGGGGGGATGTAGGTGGAAGCAATGCAAAGTTCTTTGCCTTTAATTCTGGTTTGGCAAGCGACAACTTCAATGCCTGGTGTCGAGGGGAGGTCGATCCGATTGAAAGAATAGCACTTTTTGATCCCCAAAAGTACTCCTCCGTAAGAGTCTTCTCGATCCAAGCGAATAATATTAAAATCGTGGAAGTGTAGGGTTATTTCTGAAGTGAGCCATGTCTCGCATAGGGCAAATGCATCGCATTTCAAATTATTTAGTAAGATTTTAAACGAATCGATTTTCGGGATAATGCTTCTGCAATTCCACTGTAGAACAGTGATTAAATCCTTGACCTCGTTCGATGAATTAGCCATCGAAGGATACAATCGCTGAAAGGAGGGGCCATTTCGCAGTGAACTGCATCAAGAATGTTTTTACTGCGGGGAGAAAGCTTATCAAGATACTTTTAAGGGGGTCAGAAATGTTTAACGCTGTAAGAATACGGTCCACAATGTCAGAGAAATTTATTAAGCCAGCACTGTTTTCTTTCTCTGGCTGAGATATGGGAACACATGGGGTTTTTGATGTTCCTGGAAGTGCTGGGAACTCCTTTTCTGAGCTCAGGTTACTGAGACCGGGAGCGACTTGCTTCGGTTTTGCACCAGTACTTCCTTGAGTAGTTATTTTGGGGGGACCATGAAGAGACACCTTCTGGCCTTTACGACGAAGCTTGGAAGAGGAAATGTTCTTCTGGGAGGCTGTGTGTCCCAATTGTTTGCAATTAGTACAGTTCATGACCCGCGGCACAAAGAGGCGAACAGGTAGACGAACCTTGTCAAAAAGGAGGTAATTAGGCAGGGCAGAGCCGGCGAAGGTCACCCGATAAGAGTCTGAGTTGACGTATGTTTTCTTCCCGTCAGCTGCGACTGATGCTGAATGCAAACGTTTGCATTCCAGTATCTTCACTGGCTTAAGCATGGGGTCTTTGAAACAGCCAGTCCCATATTTTAGCAGGTCCTCGCAATTCAGACTCGAATCGGAAACGACCCCACTGACTTCAACCCTGCTAGCTGGAATATACACCCTGTACTCCCTCGTAAAGGGCTCGTATCCAGCAATATCGTTTGCCTGAGTTGAACTGTTAACCACCACCCGAAGCTTATCAGGCCGAGTTTTTGATATTTCTGTCACGGCCGAATACTCTGCAACAGATTCAAACACTTTTTTTCTTTGGTCCGAAAGAAGATCACAAATGGCCCGGTGGCCGAGCTCGGATATACCTTGAGCCGGGGAGCCGATTTTATTTCGACGTCCATCTCACCTTGAGATGAACCGCCGTCAGGGGAAGTCATTTTTGCACGGGCCTATTGCCCAGTGCACGTTATTAAGACAACCAAGAAGGGGAAACGAAAACTAATACTTAGCTTGTGTATGTAACGGTATCCAGACGGCTTACTAGAAGAACACTGTTTCACTTCACTGACCGGCTAACGGTACTCAGAAACAGAAACACAAAAGAAGGGAAAAAATACTGAAACCTCAACTAGGCGCAGAGTGTGTAAATAACCTTGAACGCGGATTAACACTATTTGTCGCTATAGAGTGTACGGACCGATGACAAAAGACTTCTATCTCGACTGAGTGCTCGATAACGAATGTTAATTACATTTTGATTACATTTCACAAATAAGCAAAGTACATTCAGTTAACATATGCTGGAGTTTTAATGGTGCTGCCTGGTGGATAGTTAAGAAAAGAGCTATGCTATATTTCACCCTAAGGTGGAAAATTTGGTAAAAACCAAAATTTCTCACTAGGGTGAAAATTTGTTGGTAAAAACCAGTCTTAGTACAGGAGGGCACAAATCCTTATTTCATCTTTTCAAGTCTCGGCTTCACTGTGTCTCATCGGCATAAACAGAACTTCTGCTCGAACGTGACATCACGTTTGATCAGTCGTTCGATTGAAACACAAAGTGTGTTTTAGTTTTAAGGGATTTGCGTCAAGCCGGCGGTAATCTATTCCGACAATAAGTTAGTGTCGGTTTCTGATGAGGCGAAGCTGAAACGCAACTAAGTATAAGAAAAGAGCATTGTATAAGTACAGCACACTAAAACTATCCAAAAAGAGCTAGAACCTAAGCGTAAATACTATATTGCTCTCGATTCTTAAAGTATTTTGACCTAGTTTTAGAAATTGCTTAAAATATTTTTCTACAAAAATAGTTATCAACATTTTCCGCAACAATTCTAACTTTATTACTTACAATTGATGGTAAAAATTTAATATCTAGATAATATCAAGAAATCAGAAAAATCTATGAAACTTGTTCGGTTAAGAAGGACAACACGTGTTTTGTGCAGATACAAATATCTTGTACACACGCTCGGAAACAATAAATACAATCTTAATTTTTCAACTAGTAATGTAATGTTTGAATAACTGCCAGTTATTCATTAGTGCAACACTTCGCTATGAACACGTCTCCTTACGAAAAATAGAACAACGGATCCGAAAAATGCAAATATGGTTCTTTTCGACGTTCCGAAAACAGCTTACAAGAAATCGGAGACCACTAGTCAGCTTCAAATTATCCTATTCCATATCAAAACCTTGGCCACCTTCGCTTATTCGATGTTCCATGGTTCCATCATTGCCGCCATGGTTTGTGGATGAGATCAGCCCGGTTGTGTTATGTTTCACAAAAATGTCCATTACGGCAACGTGAACGGTGTGTGGTTCCTTGCAAAAGCAGCAGTGGTTTAATGGAGGCGCCTTACTCATCGACAAGAGAACCCGAGAGAGAGAAAGTAACATAAATAAGGTGGAACACCAACTGTTTGCTTTTGCGATGAACGTTGTACACGGAGAAGTACATTTCAGCAGCGGTTGCACATTTCAGTATCTACTCTATACCATACATTTTGAATTTCGATCCATCCACCCAATGAATGCATACTCGAAGTGCATAGAGCAGAAAATCATACCAGAATAAACGAGACAGGCGAAGATAGAAAATATGCAAATACTGCATATCTGAACTTCTCCGTGCAGTCGTCGTCGCTTTGAATGCGGGAAAACTGTTAAAGTGGAACAAACAAAAATACCTCAGTTCAACCTAACGTAAATGCAAATTGACGAGTCTGAAATTTTTCGTACGCAACCTGCGGAACACAATCAACAACAGCAACGGGCCGCAGACTGCGGAGTGTCGGTTTTTGAGCGATGTGTGTTTGCTACGATAATTTGAGTGATATCTCGGCCAATCGAATAGTATCACGGTAACAAGGAAATGTTTCGAAATGACTAATACAAGCGGAATGTGTGATGGAAAAATCATAGCTCTAGATCAGAGTATTGTTTGTGTTATTGAATTACGAATGAAATGAATGTTTCATCCAACGCTTTTCATTCACAGGCTTGTAAATCGATACGAAAGTTAATCTTAGATTTTCTTCCACCATTCGATGACTCACGCATGGAAGATGAAATCGTAAACAACTAGCTGCTTCATGTCGTACTATTGTGTTGAGGAAAAATGGAATTGATTCAGTGGCATTGTCAATATTTAAGCGTAGCGCGTCGTTTAGTGCGAGTGTTTTCGTTGAATCACAACATGATTTGGCGTTTCTTGTGGATAGGGGACTATGGAGTAAAAACAACGACCAAATAAATATCATCACTCGACAGTCGCATATTTAGTTGAAATACAGTTTAAAGTGCAATGTTCACATTTTGTAAATTTGGTGAAATATCTTTGTAAATTTTGAGAAATTTGGTGAACGTTCTTTCTATAAATCAACATAGCCAGAAAATTTAGCCAAGCAAACTTTAGAAAATGCAGCATCGCATGAATTGTAAATGATCTCATTGCAAACTTAGCAACAACTCGGGACAGTGAACGCCACAGTTTCGAGTGTAACTTATATTTACCGCCAGAGATAGATTTTATATCGTTGAAAAATACAAACAATAATTCGATAACGGCAAGCAATCTGCAGTTGCGGCAAACGAGATCAGATTTATGTCACAACCGGGATTAGAAACCAGGGCATATAATTCCGTGCCCAAAATGTAATGAAAGTAGAAAATAGCTGGGAGAAAAAATACAGATACTACTGTGTAAAAGTTTATGACTACCATTGAAAACTATTTTCAAATACTACAATCACAAACACAAATCACAATATTTTTCCTACTTTGGATAACGAATTAATGTTTGGTCACGGTTTCTACGTAGTGCAATGATTTCGTAGACAACCTTTGGTTGGAAAACTTAAAGGTATCTAATATACTAGAAGTACACATGATATAAACTGCATCAATATCATTCAGTTTGATTCGTATTATTTCGGACTGTGCTAACTAAAATCAGACGTGCATGCATCGATGATTCGTTTGTCTGTTTCCTTTGACCATGTGTTACAATAGTGCAGATATACCACTATGAAAATCTGACGGTTTTCTGTGATTTTTTTATTTATTTTTGACGGCTTAGTCAAAAATAGAATTAGTAGAACGTATTTTAATTTTTGTCCGACGTTTCGGTGCTGTTAAGTACCATCTTCAGGGAACGAACTATTTTTCTTCCCTGAAGATGGTGCTAAACAGCACCGAAACGTCGGACAAAAATTAAAATACGTTCTACTAATTTTATAAAGGCTGGCTAAGCCGAGAAAAACAAATAAAAAATCACAGTTAAAATTATGCATCGATTACGATTTCAACACGAAGATGTCCTTAACCCTTTGCGACGCAGTGTGACGTCCCACCTACCTCTCCTAAGTTTTTATTGGATTTCTAGTTAGCGTTAACATATAAATACGAATTCTTTCTTTCAATCAACTCTTAGGAATGTGAGGAGCACAAATAGCATAAAAAACATGTGAATTTGATAATTACTTATTAGTTATAAACATTTTATACTCGAAAATCTCATTTTTCTGAACTAAAAGTCCTAAAGATCTAAAAATTTAACAGGGTTTGAAAATTCTAAATGGCGGCTACACAATGACAGCCATTTTTTACAAAATTTGCGAAGTTTGTTACAATGAGTGTAAAACTCGATTTACGAGAATTTTTAAGGTCGCTGATTACGATTCTGTCAGAATAACATGAAATTTAGCCAAGCGCATATTGGATCCGCCTTTTCTAAATTTTACATTTTCAACGTCAGAATCAGAACCAGCTACTCCGAAAACCTAGAGAAAGCTAAAAATAACAGTACAGTAGGATTCCGTTTTTGGCACGTTCCGTTTTTGGCATGCTCCCATTTTGGCACACTCCGATTGTGGCAACAAATGGGTTCCGTTTTTGGCAACATTCTTGCTGTACATAATAAGTCTTTGAAAAATGTGCAGTAGGTATTTTTTTCGTATTAATTGACATCCCATTTGACTTTATTTCCCAACATGGGAGTCATATTAATCCACAAAGGTGCAAATCAGCTTTTTTTTAAATTTTGTTTAAATTGTCTCGTAGATTCAATATATTACTGTGATACACAATTGAGATGTTTTTCGTAATGTTGTTTTGAAACAGCGATATACATTTAAGGGTTAACTATATTTTACACTATACGGGTCGTATTTAATGATTACAATAATTATAGAAATGCATTATTTATGTATAATGCAACTGATATCAGTGTAACTAGTGTTTAACGGAATCAATTTTTATAGTAAGACCCTGTACACTTTAAGAGTCAAGTACAGAGGAATGCGCTACACTACATAATAAGACAAGTTCTGGAGAAAATTTTCAATAGAACTTTAGTAATATTGCGAGCCTCTTTCTCTTTCGATTATTACGACGTCACTACAAAACTAAATTTTCAGTACATGTCGAAAGCCCGTATTTAGGAATACAATACTGATAGCTTCCAAATAGTTTGTTTTAACATTATCATGTTTTTTTGGAGATTTTTTCAAATGAATGGAATTAGGGTGGTCCTTGTGGTTAGAGTGTTCGAAGTATCGACTGTTTAGAGGTGTGAAGTTTACTTGCGCAATGCCCTACAATATAATAACACAAATAGATTGAAGCAAGTTTGATGAATAAACAAGGCTATCTATAATGGATAATTTGTTATAATTTTTTTAAAGATTTGGGGTAGTGTGGCTCTTGAAAAATTGTTCATTAATGTTCAGAAAGAAGATATAACAGCCCCAGTAGCGAAATCAACACTAACATGCAGTAAATTGTTTGAGTTTTGACGTCCAGTGGGCCGAAGAAAAGCGATTCGAATTAAATGATATGATACATCTCCGTAATGAGGGGCATTGTACTCGAGAAGTGTGCGAAGATTGTGAGAATTCTACTGGACGACGCACTAGTCGTACAAAACTTCAAAATTTTATTTTTGATTTTTCATTGTTTAACATTTTTCTATGTCTGTAAACAGGTTGAATAGAGTCTTCTCAAAATATTAAGTCTTGAGAACAAAAGATAGATTTTTTACAGACCTTCAAAGGTAAAATAGTTGATCAGTTCTGGAAAAAACTGTGTTCAAATCTATGTTATTCAAATAAATATATCGTTTTTGTTAAGATTCCGATTAGGGTCGAACTGATTTCATTAGTAAGGTTACTCGCTGGACTTATATTTGCCATTCAATTTAATCGATACAAGGCTTTCTTCTCAGTCACTCTTTCTGAAGAACAAATAATAAATCGCGCATTAAATTAAAATTATTTGTTCAAAGTGGCTGTACTTTTTTTCGAAACAGTTCGGAAAGATCGCTTGTAGTTCATGACTCTTGAAAATTAGTATAGTTTTGGAAACTAAATGTCTTTTTTGCCCCTTTCAGTTCCGAGGTATGAATAAAGGTGATTTTTCATGATATGTCTGAAGGAGACGAATGGTAATGTTTGATTACACAGGGTTCGCAATATAATTTATGAATGTCTCTTAGCATTATCAACAATTGAAAAAATGTGTATTCTGCTAAAAAATTACCAATCCAAATTTTTTTAATGAATTTTCAGATGTAGTGCACTTTATATTCGTAATTGTTTAATTTTCAAACTACGCTAGGTGCCAAAATTTTGAGGTAAAAAAAACCAAATATGATTTCAGCGAGATGAAATTACCCCAATGTGAAGTTTTCATCAAATTCGGACCCCTTTTGAGGTTTTGTCCGACTTTTGTATGGAAGGTGATCACTGCGACGACTGAATTTGATAAAAACATAGCTAAAATTGAATTTTCTTATTTTTCTTTCATCTTATTCCATTTCACACATGATTAAAAATCATTGAAACATTTTTGAAGTCGTATCCATATTTTGAAAATCCAAACTTTAAAAATAAGGTTCCATTTTTGGCACGGTTCCGGTTTTGGCTACTGAAAAAAATAAAATTGTTGCCAAAACGGAATCCTACTGTAATTACAATGAAAAGAAAAATTCGCATCGCAAAGGGTTAAACGATTCTATCAATTTTTATTGATCTCCATTTTTTTAACTAAGGGGCTTACAAAAGAGGTATTCTAAACATATTGAACTTGAGCAGCACTACATTTCTGATGTGATGAAACTGGATATAATATGGCTTCAGGCTTTTATTGAAATATGAATAAACATACCACTTCGCGAACAGAAAGCTTTGAAATCAATCAATACTGTTTGGCGAATCTCTTCAGATGATTTAGAATCAGGATGATTTTTTTTCAAGCCTCGCATTTTTTGCTGCAGGATAAGGAATAACGATTCTTTGGTTGGTCGAGTAGATGACGCCGTGACTCAGGCAGTGCTTCTGTGCGACTTGGAACTACACTCTCAGATCTATTCCATATTACATCGGGCGTTCCTCAAGGAAGTCGTCTGGGACCTCTTCTTTTTGTACTTTTCGTGAACGACCTCTGCAGGTAAATTGTCGTCATCTAAAATCATGTTTGCAGATGATTTGAAAATGTATCGTGTTATAACAACTATGGTGGACTGTTGCGCATTGCAAATGGACCTCGAAAGGGTTATGGATTGGTGTGACAGAAACGGCATGAGTGTGAACATTCAGAAATGCAGCATAATTACTTTCGCACGAGTTCGATCGCCCATCGTTTTCGAATACCTGATGTGCTCTGCTCCTGTACAACGAGTCACATCAGTCAAAGATCTAGGTATCACTCTCGACTGTAAACTACGGTTCACCGCACATGTTTCTTCTGTCATAGCTAAATCCTATGCTGTACTCGGACTCATCAAGCGCAACAGTCGTGATTTCAATGATGTTTACTGTCTTAAATCTCTATACATCGCACTGGTACTCAGTGTTCTGGAATACGGAGTTACCATTTAGGCCCCGTATCACATCGTCCACATTAATCGTCTCGAACGGGTACAAAAGAATTTCATCAGGTTTGCCCTTCGTCGGCTTCCCTGGCAAAATCGATTACTGCTACCTCTATACGAAGATCGCTGTGCTCTCATCAATCTCCCCACGCTGCGAAATAGGCGAATTTTTCTGCAACGACTCTTCATCTTCGACTTGCTCACTGATAACATAGATTCCCCTGCGCTGCTAGCAAAGCTTGATTTTAACGTTCTGGGAAGGTCTTTCCGGAGAAATGTTTTTTCCGGCGCTCAACACATCGCACGCTATACGACCAGAATAATCGCCTAGATGTTTGCTGCCAGCTTTTCAACAATGTTTATCATCTCTTTGATTTTAGTATAAGCAAAGAATCATTAAAATTACAAATAGTTAGTTTATAGTTAGATTATAGTTATAGTAGTCTCTGCGATGTAATATTTTTAGTCGAAGACAATATACAATACAATATGTAGATGACGCTGTGACTCATAGTTTATCTCTTCGTTTGACATTCATCTGGTTTAAACTGAAATCAGCAGCTGAAGAATATTCTACTTGTGATCGGAATAGGGTGTGGAGACTATTTTCGCCCTATTTCTATCATCGCCCTACCCATTTGACGCCGTTAGTTAGAGCAGCGTCTGCCATCTTTGTTCAACGCATTGGCCCATATGATAGTGCGAAAGTAGGAGCATTCGATTCGAGTTTTCGTGGCGCTCAAACAGAAGTATTTCCCCATTCTCAGGACATTTTTGGTATTAAATTTGTTCTTGGGAACGAAGCAAGAATACTGATGCCAATTTATGTGCATTTCATCGACTGTAGATTACGTAATTAATAGAATAGTGTGGCACCCTCCCTAATGGGGCGAAAACTAAGTCTTTACCCTATTTAGGTATTTAAGAATGCTCATCGAAATATTTTTTGAAACAAATAAAGATTGGACCACTCTTTTCCTCTAAAGTTTTCATGGCGCCAGTAGTACATATATTCAGTATGACTGTATGCGCCTATCCTCATCGCGGGGCTCCTAAAATCCCGGGGCCCCTGGTCTGGGCCCAGCGTGCGTGAAGACAGTACTGCGTACGACAGTACTGCGTACAGGGGCCCCGGGATTTTGGGAGCCCCGCACTGTGAATGGATATAAATCCATATTAACGACTGTATTCGAAAAAGGCGCTCTTGGTTAATTGTAACTCTTTAATGCGCAGTTAAAATTTGAATTTTAAGGTGTCTATAGTTCAAAGTTTATATTAGTCTTGTTTCATCAATACCCAGTGGCAGATCCAGAGGGACGGTCCGGGGGGTCCAGATCCTAAATAACTTATATCCAGCTGCTAGCGACTCACTGCACTAAGCACCAATAATACACTATGGAACCATGAATCGTGTTTTTAATACAGTGTGATATACTACGATATAGTGTGATATGTCACGCTACTCCGAGTAATAAATCCGGCTGAAACCAAAAAAATAACATATATTACAATAAGGCGAAGAGAAATTAGTAATATCTTGATAGAACTGCTGATATCGTGAACATGAGTCACATTATTCCATGCATAAATTCGATAGTAAGCTCGAGAATAACATAAAACGATAACGTTTGTCAGAAATTCCCATACAAACCTGGTGAATGAAATATCACGGTAACGTGAATTGAAATTACGAAAATCGTTATCAAGGTTCAGAAGTCTTCAACATAACTAAATAACGCTCCTCTGCCAATAAAAATCCGATACGAAACTCATGAATTAAATATCATGATAACTCTCTTCTTGGTAAGAGCTCGACTGATCTGTAATATATTCTTATTGGATTTCTACCATTCCTAGAAATGTGTCACATGAACAACTCATCCAATACCGTGAATAAGAGAGTAGATCTCGACGGGCTCAATACAGCCTATGCAGCAGTTCTTCACAATCTATTACCCACAAACCATAGCCAAAGACAATAATACGCAAACTACAAATAGCACCAAATTTTTTTACTAAAATAGATCTAAATACTGGTTGCAGTGGTTCGTCCTCAACAAAAAAAAACTTTCCAAAGTCATTTTATCCGCCAGATTGTTTCCAAACAAACCTCAGAAGAGATAAAATTTATTTTGTAAGCTTGTGATTTTTATACAAAAAATCAATTTTAAATCTACTATACCTATTTTAGGATGAAAGAATACTCGCTAAATTCCTATGACAAGCTAGTGTCAATAAAGTTTAAAAATTGTATACGAACTATATTATCATAAGTAACTCTTTGTGTTCGATATTTAAAGTTAAGTTAATGCATGTTACATTGTGACCTATAGCTTCCCCTGAAGATGGCGCTATACAGTGCCGAAACGTCGGATAAATAAAAACCAAGTTCAAAAACTACAAGCGACAGCCCTATGGGGTTGTACGAACTGTAGACGTAGGACTGCAAAAAAGAAATTAAAAAAATGAAATATTTCATTTCATTTCATTTGGATTAATAACCTTCCGGAAGTCGCGCTAGTGCACTGAGTGCACACTGCTCTGAAAATCTAACGAAGTCGTCTTAGCGCACCAGCGGCTGCTCGTTCTGTGGGTCATTTGCGCGACTTTCGTAGAGATAAATAATTAAAAATATTTCTTTCTACAGTTCACTTCACGTATAACCAATCAACATCGAATGGTACATATTGAACCAAACCATTTTGCTCATCAGGTCATTTTATTTATCGAATCCAATTAAAGTTATTTAAGAAGATCTTAAGAAAGCAGACAGAAAACTGCGATCGAAATTCGAACTAATATCTGGAACTGTTTTAAAACTTTGTGGGAGATTCTCAGCTTTGAAAA
Source organism: Topomyia yanbarensis (assembly GCF_030247195.1). Lineage (NCBI taxonomy): Eukaryota > Metazoa > Arthropoda > Insecta > Diptera > Culicidae > Topomyia > Topomyia yanbarensis. The sequence continues at coordinate 113,140,924 of NC_080672.1, read as the reverse complement.
AAATGTTCCTAAAGTACACATATAAATGTGGCGAATGCAGTGGTCTTAATCATATAACGAAGCAAAACATGTAGAAGAATCGAAAGAAATTTTATATATGTACTTAGATGCGTTTTTTGCAACGGTTTTTTGAGTAACATAAATGGGCTTTGAAGTACCTATGTATTAGGAGAATCAAAGTGGCATAAGTTGAATAGAAATGAATCTCGTGGAATCAATAAATTGATGGAACGTATTATTTACCTTCGCTGCGCTTTCCATCAATTCGCGTGAATTGATTGCTAAGAAAGTTTTTGTCTCCTTAGCCTATGATGAAGATGACAATACAATGAAAAAAAAAACGTTTTCGCTTTGCGCAACGAAATTTCAGAGACTCAGATGTCTATCATACACGCATGTGGCCGCAACAACTTGGATATACCTACACATTCACCTCCAACAATAAACCCAAGCGAACGGTGTACAGTGCTCGAATCAAACAGCTATTTCAGTTCATCGTATCCGTACACGAGTGGAAGATACGCATCAAGCAAAATGAGCCAACGCTAGTGATGATATGAACTAGTGCTTTCGAGATTGTACATGAAATGGGTGCTTGAAACGAGCACGACACAAGATAAAGCATGGTGTTCGATCGGACAAGCTCAGCCGCCTGTTGAACTGTACTGTGTAGCGTGTCTCCACAGCCAGTGTAACGGACTTATCAGTCTGCTACACTGGCTGTGAAAGCATGCAGCGCAGTGCTCTGCTCTGCCTGCCGTTCAACAGGCAACTGAGCTTGTTCGACCAAACCTGTTCTTTAAATTGTCGATGATGACGTCATTTATAAAAGCATTGCGCGTTAGGTACATAAATCTGTCGTGCCAAACTAAGGAAGGGCGGCCTCCTGTGTGTAAATGCGTGTTATTTTGGCTATGTTATACATAATTTAAATTTTTGATGCCATGATATTAAAAATCTTTGGGTTTATCTATAAGAATCTATTCTTAGAAGTATTTCTGAGCGATATGTGCAAAAAAATTTAAAATTTACTGTGAGATGGCTGAATTATAAGCATTTAAAATTGGACTACTTTTCGTTACATACCATTTTTGTTGAATTTGCAAAGTGCACCCCCATATCGAAAACAAAGACGTAGTCTTACGTCAAAAGATCATGATAACGTGATGAGAAACTACGAAAATCGCGACTAAGTTCCTAAAATCATGAACATCGTTTAACCGTTATGTATGCAACGCGGTACCCGGGTACCTTTTTAAGTTTCAATTAATTAAATTCCAATGTTTTATCCATAGCTGGAAATTTAAACTTTGTGACATCTTAGAACTTCACTAAGTCAAGCTTTTGGGTTAATAATATTGCTGATATAGTAAGGGGGAGTTAGGAGGGACTCCTGAACTTTTTTACTACGTAACAGGCCGACGTGGGTACCCGGGTACCCACAAAACTGAAATACCAATCACTAAGGTAATATCCAACCGATTTCGATACTTTTGCGTGTTTTGGATTCAGGAACTCATCCGCTTTTGGATTTGGTAAAAATTAATCGGGTTACTTCATTCGGTTTCCGGGAATCCGGATGTCCGGAAGCAGGTTCCAGTACTGGGATACTATTTGTGAACTTCAATGGAATACTAGCAATATGGGTATCAAAATTCTTGGAATTGCATCAGTATAATGCATCTCGTGGTTTTGGAACCATTTGGTGATTTGACCACGGAACGAACATTCCGGAGCAGGTTCCCGTGGGTCCGTGAGTGGCCATTCCATTCCAATTCCATTTTTTAAATTGCCATAGGGTCCCGTTACAATAAATACCAGACTTCCGAGACAATTTGAAGAGTTTTGATGCTCATATTGCTAGAACATTATTAAAATTTACAAATCATACCCTAGTACTGGAACATTACCCCGGAAAATCCGGATCACCAAGCACCAGATCCATTCATCTGGTTCAATTTTATAAATCAAAATGTGGACGAGTTCCTGAATCCAAAAAATTTAAAAGTGTTCAAATTGGATAAAGAAAACCATAGTTATGAGCATTTCAATTTGTGGGTACCCGGGTACCCACGTTGGCCTGTTAGAGGTTTTTTTTTGTTGGACACATAACGTAAGGGGAGGGTTTTAGGAATTCATGAGGGTTTTAAATTACTTCTAAAAATTTAGTAACTTCCTGTTCAGGAATGAAATTATATAGAAGCAAGTCGTTGAAAATACCAAGGAAGAAACCTCGCGAATGTGGCTGGAAAGGAATGTAAGTTATGTTAGTCACAGAAAAAAATATTTTGTAATTTTAAATTTAATTTCATGCACATATTTGGAGCATGAATATACATGTAAAATTAAGTTCCACCACAAATGCACTCGACTTGTCGTGCTTTCTTCAACGCATTTTATTCTAATTTTACACGTTCATTAAAAATTACGGTTCCATTAAACGGAAAACCAATGCACTTTAATGTATTTTTAATCCAATATTGCTGTAAAATGAATGACATGTAATATCACACGAATGAAAGTGTAAAATTGTATGCTGTTTGATGCGCCAATTGAGTGCATTGACTTTAACTTAATTTTCAATCAAATTTTTGATTCAAGCTTCGTTAGTTTACATTTGTATTGATTTACATGTCGTTTAAATTTCATTATTTTTTGGTGTGGTCGGCATCTCTGTGCCGGTTCACGTTTCGGCATGTTTCGATGGTAGCACTAGTTGTAAGTAGATCAGCTACACAGCAAAGGTCAGTCAACGAGCTAGCAACAGGATCTAAGGAAAAAAGCATAATGTCAGAGAATATCGAGATATCGTTATCTGCAGAAATTTTACAACAGATGATCTCTCCGTCGGAGTGACTGACAGCTAAATGGCTCGCGAAAATCGTCATCGGTACCGGGAGAAATACCGTCGCCGAGAAATTCGCACCAGCTGGCTGGCAAATAAATAGGAACGAGTAGCGCCAAGAAAGATAAGAAACCCTGCGGGGGTGGACGTAGCGTAGTTGGTAAATCGATTGCCTTGTACGCAGCGCACCTGGGTTCGAGCCCCGACCCCGCACGTGGGGTTAGAAATTTTCCATAAGAGATTTTTCTAACCCAAAGAGGCGAATGACCTTAAGGTTAAAACCTATAGAACCGAAATAAAAAAAAAGATGGGTGGGTAATGTCTTGGACATAACCGGAGTGTCGTGACTACTCGTTTGACTTGTAATTCAAATCGAATGATAATCAATGAAATATGTAGGAATGCTTGAAGTTATTCTTTATAATAATTATGGTGGTTTGAAAAGAACCTTTGTTGTTGGCGTCTGCGTTGATAGGGGATGCGCTGGATTCTAAGCTCGTTGAGACATTCATTCATGAAATGAACAATTTTCTTGCTTTGAAATATCAATGTTAAAATCTCTCGAAACAACCATCGGAATCTTTTCCGTACAGAAATGAACACGCTTAGCGAAAAACTAGGGGCGGGTAATGTCCGGGACATAACCGCGATGATCATATTCTTAAAATTCTGCTTATATCTCTTTCGAATGGCTAAATTTTACGCATTAAGTTCGATTCACCGGGCTCAGCGAAATTTTCCTGGGGATCCCGTTCGTTAATCTATTCAGTAAAACAATTTTATTACCGAATTCTCCGCATTGAATACAGGCCAATAACCATCTGTCAATACTCAATAAGAGTTAGTAGTTTGCGGTAAATTTATGTCGATAAAAGTTAAGGAATGCACGTTTTAGTCAAGATCTTTTAAGGTTGTACAGAAAACTTTCACACAAAATAATTGTCCTACGTCAATACCCCGGTCATGTTCCGGGCATTACATACCCCAAATTTTTCTCATTTCTTTCAAAATTTCAATTTTAAACGCAAATATCATTTCATATAATGATTTCAACAAGCAGATAATGTACTTGTATGACAGGTGGTAGTGTTTTGAAGCGGTTTTAGTGGTGGTAACAACGTAAAATCGTGTATTGGACATATTACCATGATTCTCCTTAACCCCGCAAAACCACGGGGTTGGCAGCAGAGAGTTAAGTTGTTTGGAAGAGATGACAGTTATTATATGATAACTGGAAATATAAAATTGTTCTATAAATTGCAAAGTTATTGACGTGTTGACATGAAAATCTGTCATTTCATTCATATAGGAACAATCATTGAAATTATGTCAATTTATGCTTTGCAAGATATGAAATAACTTCGAAATGTTGTCACGACACCCCTGTTATGTCATATACATTACCAACCCATATTTTCCATTTTACATTCGTCCTAATAAGGACAGTTTGTAGATAACTATGTTGATACAACACGAGAATCTTTTGAAACAATTCAAACCTTGTCGACGATTTGTTTGTACTGCGTACATACATATAAACATTCCCCTTTCGCAGCTCACACCGAATGAGTACGCTTTCTATCAAGACGTTCCTATTTATTAACTTTTCGTTGCAGATGGAAGGCCATCCTTTTGTGCGATAAATGTGTTGGTGTAGCTTTCGCTTAGTGGTAGAGTTGCCACATTCACTGATTTTCTTGGAAGGAATTGCAAAAATCTTCGGGTTTGTAGATTAATTTGAAAAATATTTTCTTATATAATTATTTTTAATTATACAAATTAATAAAAGGAACTTCCTAATTAAATTCTTTTTCCATTATATATTCATCCTAAGGACGGTTTGTATATAACTAAGACACAAATCCATCTACAATTTACAGCGCTAACGGAAAATAAGCACCACCAATTATTTACCAGTATTTTGTTAGTCCTGAAAAGGACTGTTGGCAACATTAGAGACGCGTGAATTTACTTATCTTCTTCGGGCAGCTTCTTGGCAGGTTTGGCGGCCTTCTTTGGCCTTGGGGTCTTCAGCTTGTTCGATGCAGCCTTTGATGTTTTGGTGGCATTTTTAGTGGCAGTTGCTACCGCCTTTTCAGTGACTGCGTTTCTTAGCCTTTGGCTTTTTGGCCTTCTCACCGCCACCACCTCCACCACCGTTTTTCTTCTCTCCGGTGGTAGCCGATTTGATTGGTCGTCCGATGCAGCTTCTCACGACCACGCACGTCTGTTATACACTGCGTCTTACACACGTCTGGCTTTGAGAAAAGCTGCGACACCCCTATTTATAGGTTTTATCATTAATGTTGATTCTCATTTAAAGCAGTTTTTGAACTATTTAAACAAATTTTATATAGCAAACAACGTATCGTAGAACTTTGTCACGGGTTTCATAATTTCTGTTCATGTTGTGATAATTTAGTCGCGTGTAGGGTTTCATGCTTATTTATGTTCATGATTTCAGGATCTTAGTGACGATTTTTGATATTTTTGTCACGAGTTGTGTGATTTATGTTTGATTTCAGGACCTTTGTCACGATTTTTGTAATTTCTGTTCATCTTATCGTGATATTTTATTCTAGAGCTTGCTTTCGAATTTAACATGTGGAGTAATGTGACATGATATCAGCAGTTTCATCGTGGTATTCGTAATTTCTCGTCGGTTTATCGCGATCTGTTATTTTTTGGCTACTATCTGTTTTTTACTCAGAGTAACGTTACAAGGTGAACTGGATCATAAAAGTGTGACTGGTTCGCGGTATCTTGTTCTGTAAACTATATCACGAACACGATTTTTGGTGCTCAGCGCAGTTTTGGTTTTTTATCCAGATATCACACTAAACCGTATCAAATGAATAGTGATGTTCGAGGTCCTAATAGTTTTTTTGTATCTACAGCTCGTAGCTATTCTTGGTCTCTAGCAGCTAAGGGATTCCATGAGAAACCCGCCGACCGCAAAATATGACCATCGTCGATTCGAACGAAACTTTGCAGGTGTGTTCGCTGTATGAATCTCCATGATATTCTTTGGCAATTGGACTATTTTGATACAAGAGTAATTTTTCAAAAGGGCGTAAACGTGTATGAATTTCAATTTTTTTTTGTTCGATTACTGTATTTTATACAGCAAAACTATCTGAGAATAAGTTACAGGGAATGAATACTTCTGTCCGAAAAAATATACACTGAAAAAAATGTTGTGTCATTTTTCAAACAAACAAAAATTTATAATAAAAATTTAAATTGCGAAAAAACCCATTTTTTAAATTTTTCATATTTTGTTACCAAAAACCTAAAGAGAAAAGAAACATTTTGATTGTGATTGCATGATGGAGAAAAAATCGGTAAAAAAGTTTTTCTAACAACTTCGTACATGTTTTTAAATTTCATACTAATTGACATACAAAATTGTAATTTTATTACAAAATATAATTCTAAGCACCATTTAAAATCAAAATGCATTTAACAAAAATCTTCCAAAATGCGATAGTTTTCGAGATATTTGAAATTTGGCTGATTCAAAAACAATTAATTCGTTTAATTATGCTCTTTTTAAAAGTTATTCGCGTTACCCCATCAAAAAATGTCAAAAATTTAATGTTCATCGTTTTAAAGACGTAAAAGCAACCTTTTTAGTGTATTTGGATCATGGAGAAGCTTTCAATAAAAAAGTTTTCCTAACAACAACTTTTGACATTTTTTTATAATTCTTACTATTTGCAGTCAAAAATACAATTTTCTTTTTGAATATGATTCTAAACGCCATTTTAAATCGAAATGCTCTTAACAAAAAATTTCTAAAATGTAGTAGTTCTCGAGATATTTTAACTTTAGTTTTAACAACACAATTATTTTGTTTTATTTCGACCTTTTCATAAATTAGTCGCGTTTCTCAATCAACAATAATAGATTTTTCAAAAGGCCCGTAAACTTTCGTGCAACTTTCTCTTTGACATCAAGGCGATATTGTAAACCATTTGAAAGTTACATGAAAGCAACCAAAATATATTTCAACCATAGGGTCTGTTGATTAAACTATATAGCTGAATCATATGTCGGTTGTTTTCATGAAACTTTAAAATGTTTCACAATATCGCCTTGATGTCATAAATTAGTTCTCGAGGATTGAATGGATTCATGAAAAAATTCCGAGTTACGTGAAATAGATCACGAGAAAATATCCACAATGTTTTGATCTTGCGAACAATCTACGAATAACATCATGATTCAACTGAGATTAATGATCATAAAGTTGCGAATACGAATCATGTACAGAAAATCGATTTTGTAATGAAAAGGAAACCGTAACTGAATTTCACAAAACAAAAACAAATAGAAAATTTTCAAAGTTTAAACTTTCTTTTGTAAGAAGCGTAAAAAAATTCAAAACCTCCCCCATGAGCATTTTCTCCGCACGGGCCTTTCTATTGGTTATACAAACCATTGTATCTCCAAATTATGAACAAGAGTCATAAAAAAAATCTAAACATGTCAAGAGAACAATCTCAGTAACTCAACCAAACGTTCAAATATATTGCCATAAATATTTTTGGAGCAAACTCGTTTAACGAAAACGCTAAATGTTTCATGAATGCGGTTTATTATTCATAATTTAAGGAACTTGGCCACGATTTTCGTAAATCGTTCAGTTCACGAAATCGTGAAACATTTTTAATATATTTATGGTCGAATTATTGGTAATTGGTTGAGCGAATGCAAATTTCCTATATGAAGAATTCTGAGATTAACTACTGGTGGGAGCCTTTTTAGAGAAAGGTTCTTTCAAATTTAGTCAAAAATACATAGAAGTTTTGGGATAACGAAATGACATAGGAAACTTCAGTTTTTATGATGCAATATGTTTATTATTTCTAAATAAGGTAATATTTTTATCATGCTACAACTCGCATCGTCTCCGAACTTCAAGACGAAATATTCCACATACGAACAGAGCCGTTGACACGTATTGAAAACTGTTTGGTTCTGTGAAGCACATACATGTACAGTTACCGAAATTCGTCATTCCACCGTTTATTACCTTTGTGTTTAAAACCACAATACGCAATTGCATGGTCTATTTCTAAAATAACAATAAAATCGGATTTTGGGTGTAGTTGGAACTATTATTGCGATCTGTTTTTTGACCTGTTTTAGATTTGCTATCCACTTCAAGCTCGATTTTTTAGTAACTATTTTTAGAGCGGAAAACTTAATTTTGTTTCGTGCCTTTGTTCGAGTTATAGATTGATCTTGGACCTGGTGGACTAAACATTATCCACGTACTGACTGATTTTACCGGGTTTATTTTCATTGACCGCACTTCCGTAGAAAGCAAACATTCAGACAAACCAGGATGTACAATAATGTCAAAGTAATAATACTTTGAGTATTTGAATACGATAAGTAACTAACTTCGGATCTGCTCTCTAAAATCACTAATGACTTGATATATTCAACAAATTAGAATCAATATTTGTGTTGACCATTTAAATTAATGATCCCACGTCAGTTACAGCGGAACTCATTCGGTACAGTTTCCATTGAAAACACTCACACACAGAAACTGCGCAAAACGCAAAACACCGGCTCTGTAATCCCTCGCGCCAATTGTCTTTGGCCACCATGCTTCTTCTGTTCCAACCACTGCCCGTCCAATTCGGGATAGGTATGCAACAGCTCAGCCAGTTTGAGCTGTGAAACATGCAAAATCCCACAAAATCACACTCACATACGACCGGCCGATCAGTCGCACCAAAAGGAGTCTAAAAATAACCCTGTTTTCACATCGGGAGGGAAAATTTATTGAAGAATATTTCTTAACCACCGCAGCCGTCTACATGTGTAAGCAGTGCCCCGATGGTGAGTAAACCTATTCTCTATTTGCACGATCTCTCGTGATCATTCTTCACGCACCGCAGGGTTGTAGTTATTGGTACATCGTCATCTACGATTGTATCATGTATTTCCATAGCCTACACTCAAAAATAGAACCCTGTCCGGAATGCTTCTATCGACGGGGTCTGAGATTTTCCCGATCGTGTACACCTTCAGTCTGTAGGTGTCACTGAACAAGAAGCGACCGATTCGACTTTGGTCGGATAGATTTTCCGCGACGCGTTTTGTTGTTGTTGTTGTGATCGCTCTCTCAGCCATTCCAAACCTGCGGAGCGATACCACCACCGGCAGCAGCATCAAGTGGTCCTTGGCTGATCCCCGCTTGGGGTAAAATAGAAGAAAAGAATTTCAGGAAGGAATTTGCGCACAAGTGAGCAGTCGCACATTTCTTCGGTTCTTGTTGTTTGTAGCTTTTGAAACCGTGATCGGCGCGAGTGAGTAATTTTCACGTAGATCGTCCGGCAAAAGGCAGTGAATTTTGAACGGAAAAGGTTTTTTCCTAGGAAAATTAGGTCTTGTGCGCGTGTTACTTAGGTGAGAATACTCGAGAAAAAATGTCTGATTTAGAGGAAATCGGTGATATGAGCAATTTCGATGCCTGGCTGGAGAAAGATTTTCTTAGTAAGATCAGCCGGCTGGAGACGGAGTGTGAGGATTCCCGGGAGAAGATTAAACTGTTGGATAAGGATCTCAAGAAGAAGACTATTGAGTGCGACATTTTGAGGGCAAAGGTGGGAAAGTTGGAAACAGTTCCCTCAAATAATGCGGCTTCAACCGAAAAAATTGAAGGGTTGGAAAAGGAGCTGAAGAGGAAAACTATGGAGCTGGACATTCTGAGATCGAAACTATCCAATGCAGAAACTAAACCGGAAGCTTCACAGGATTTAGTTGAAAGAGTTAAACAGCTAGAGAGGGAGCTGAAAAAGAGGATTATTGAGAATGGCATTTTACGAGGAAAATTAACCGAAGTGGAATCTGAACCGTCTACGCCCGATGCACAGGAAAAGATTGACGATTTGGTGCGGAATCTTCAGCGCACTGAGAGTGTAGTCCTGAAGGAAAAGGTAAAGGAGTATGAAGGAGATCACGAAGAATCCGAGCGAACAGGGGAGCTCGAACGGGAGTTAAAGAAGAAGAGCATTGAGAGTGATATCCTGCGATCGAAACTAAAGCAATTTGAGAGCTCACCTGGGTCCCATCAGGAATCCAGTGACAGAATCAGGGAGCTGGAGAAGCAAGTGAAAAAATATCAAATCGAAGCCGACATTTTGAGGGGCAAGGTATCGTCGATGGAAACGGATGCTGCTGACAAGGACGACGAAGAATCGAGCGAGAGGATCGAAGAACTGGAAAAGGGACTTCAGAGAAGCACAACCGAGGGAAACTTACTGCGGGCAAAGATGCGAATGTTTGAAAGCGAATCTACGGCTGCTCATGATTCCAGCAGCGAAAAGATTGACGAACTGAAAAAAGGGCTTAGGAAGAGTACTACCGAGAGCCAGATTCTGCGTTCTAAACTGTCAGAGATGGAAAATAAACAAACTGCTAGTGGTGTCAGTACTCACAAAATAGAGCAACTGGAGCAAGATTTGAAGCAGAAAACTATTGAAAATGACATTCTCCGATCAAAAGTTGAGCAGCTGGAAAGAGTTCCATTGGCTGACAGTCCGGCAAATGCCAAGGTTGAAGCGCTTCAGAAGGAAGTACGCAAGTTGAAAATTGAAAACGACATCCTACGGTCGAAGTTAAATCAAGCCGAAGAAGAACCAACTGAGTCGCAGGAGTCAAGCGATCGTATAAGCGAACTGGAAAACATACTGAAGAAACGCACCATCGAAAGTGATATATTGAGAGCAAAGGTCACGCAGTTGGAATGTGAACTCTCCCCGACCAAGAACTCCAACGAACGGATTGAGGATCTGGAAAGTGAGCTGAAGAAAAAGATGCTCGAAAATAACATTCTCAAATCGAAGATCACTCAGCTGGAAGGGGAAGTGCATGCGCATCAAGCAAACTCGAAGAAGGGCGATTCACAAGAGGTGAGAAAACTGAAGGAAAAACACGAAGAGGTACTCACCAAAGCCAAGGAGCTGCTATTCGAGCGTACGAAAACGGTCAAAACGCAGGAAATGCAAATCAAGGCCCTCCAGAATCAGATCGAAAACATCAAGGAGGTCGTCACCGTCACCAAGGACATGCTGAACATTCGCAACATGGAGCACGAGCAGCTTCAGACCCGCTTCGAAAACATTGACGGCAAAATGAAGGCCGAACGGGAGCGGCAAGCGCTGCTCGAGAAGAAACTGACCGCTTCGCAGAAACTGTACAACGACTTGCGGGAGGAGTACACGAAGCAGGTGGAACTGTTCAAGGTTAGTTGAATTAATTGTCAAGTTGGATTTGTTTTGTGTGCGATTTGATTTTTAAGCGAATCAACCGCCCCTTCTCCATCCCTCTCCCATTCCTTTCCATTCTAAAACTGTCGGGAGCGGTAGGGCACATTCTTAAAGAAATGTATGTTTCCGGTGAGGTCTTCTTTGAAGTGAAATTGACATTTTACTATGTTGGAACTCCGGAATGTAGCCAATTATGAACAAAGTTTTGGCACTAGAGTCCGGTTCTGGTCCCTCACGGCCCCTTGAAAACTCGTTTCGGAAGGACCGTTATGGGATATTATAAGAATAAAATGCAGCCTTTTAAGTTAATTCAAGAATTTTGATTGCTTGGTCTGTAATAAAGTTCCCAACGGTGCATGGTTGAGCAGCGGGATAATTTGGGTTACATGAGACTTCTTTCAGTAACTGTAACAGTAACAGTTCAGTAACTGTACAATAATCCTCTCTAGCAAAAGCATTGATACAAAAAACAAAGTCGCTTTTAAACATGTTCAGCATCTATCAGCAACGATTAGTTAGTTGTTTAATGTAGGGGAAAGTCGGTAAAAGTTTCCAATTATAAAAAATAACGATTAAAAACTGATAATCGTCAATATCGGGAAATATTACTAAGTTGGCACGAGGTAAACAAATATGGCGGATTTAGAAAGTAAGGCGTAGAGAGTTATGACATTGAAGTACAAAGAAATGCATGTAATTATACGGAAAAAAAACCGTCCGTAAATTCATGAAAGCAAGATCACGATTTAGTGAACTGATGGATTTACGAAAACCGTGACCAAGTTCCTGAAATTATGAATAATAAACCTCATATTCATGAAACTATTTGTGTTTCCAAAAAATTAGTTCGCGTTGAAAATATACATAGCGTTACATTCGAATGTTTGGTATGGCTACTGTGGTTGTTCCCTGGACATGTTTAGTTTTTGTTGTGATCCTTGTTCACAATTTGGGAATACACAGCCAACAGTTAAACGATGTTCATGATTGCAGAAGCTTATTTGCGAGTTTTGTGATTTCTCATCAAGTTACCGTGATATTTTATTCATGAGTTTGCTCTCGGATTTTACTGTCAGAGTAGCGTCATTTATGTTCATGGTTGCAGGTTCTTAGTCACGATTTTCGTAATTTCTATTTCGTGGTATTTTCACAGACTAACAGACAACACTATGAGGGAATTTTCGTAAAAAATATCGATCCGACAATTTTCCCAGAAAACTAGTTCCACCTTTTATTTTCGCTTGTGAACTAGTTCCACCTTTTATTTTCGCTTGTGAACAATTTTTCACTAGTGGTCTAACCCCCATATGCTTGTTCATATATCAGTGGCGCCATAATTTCAAAAGCGGTCACAGTCCCAACTACAAATATATTTAAAATGACCGTTAAAGTGGGCGAAGCACTATTCTCGAATGTTATGTCTGTTAGTCTGTGGTATTTTGATCATGAGTAGTGATTCATGCTTATGATTTCAGAATACTAGTCACGATTTTTGTGTTAGTAACGTGATTAATATTCAGGAACTTTTTCAGGATTTTCATAACTTCAATTCATGTTATCGTGATATTTTAGTCACGAGTAGAGTGATTTATGCTCTAGAAATCACAATCTTCGTCACAATTTTTTTATATTTTAATCACAAGTAATGTGTTTTATATTAATGATTTCAGGATCTTAGTCACGATTTTCGTAATTTTTATTCATGTTATCTTGATATGTGCGTCACGAGTAGACTGATTTATGTTCACGATTTCAGGATTGTAGTAACGATTTTTGATATTTTTGTCTCGAATAGTTTAGATTTTGTTCCTGACTCTAGGATTTTAGTCACGATTTCCGCAATTTATTTTATATTTTGTTCTAGATCTTACTTTCGAATTTGACATGGCATCAGCAGTTTATTATGATAATCGTAATTTCTCTTCGCCTTATCGCGATCTGTTATTTTTTAGTTACTATCGGTTGTCGGAGTACCGCAGAACTGATAAACAGGAACATAAATGTGTGACTAATAAGCGGGATCTTGTTCTATGAACTACATCACGAACACGATTTGTGGCTCTATAATGTATTCTTGGTGCTCAGAGTAGTTTTCTTTTTCTGTCGAGACATCACACTGAACCTTATCAAGTTAATAACGATGTACTAATAGTTTTATGGACTAGTGTATGAAACAAAAATGATTCTGCGAATAATGCTCTAGATTTTGTGAAATAGTTCTCGTGAAAATTTCATGACCATGTGGCATAAAATTGAACATGATTAGGGATATCTTCTAAATATCAAGCACGCAAGATAGACCCTAGGTCAATGTACTAGAAATCATGAACTGGTTCACGAACCCATGAATAATATTTCATGATTTTGTGAAATATTTTACGTGCATTTTACGTCAGTCGTGATTATTGTACTAGAACATGAACCAGTTGACGAATACATAAAACATTTTATGATTTCACGAACTATGTCACGAGCACGAATGGTAAATCGTGGCTATTTTACTGGGAATCATGAATCATTTCACGAATACATGAATATTTGATGATTTTGTGAACTATTTCACCAGCACGAATGGTATGTCGTGTCTGTTATACTAGGAATGAACCAGTTCATGAATACATACAGATATTTTATAATTTCGCTAACTATTTCACGAGCACGAATTGTAAGTCGTGATTTTTAGTTCATGAATATATGAACAATATTTCATGATTTCACGAACTATTTCACTAACACGAATGGTAAGTCGGGATTTATTTTTGATTTTATGAACTAATGTTTCTAAATCTATAAATAACATCATAGGTCAACCTTTGGTTTTTAGAATAATGTTTTTAAAGTTCTGTACTAGTTCAAGTACTGTAAATCGATTTGGTAATGACATGGCGGAAAACATGACTTAAGTTCACAAAACAAAAATTATTATTTCCGCTAATAAAAGCGTTACGCGAGCGTTACTGAAATGTAATTGAACGTAATTATGAAAGCCATAATTTTTGCTCATGGTCCTGTTTTCGTATCGTAAAAACGTGGTTGTTCCAGAATTCATGGCACTTTATTCACGATTTTGTGAACAATGTATTATACGTGAAAGCAAATAAAATAACTTGGTAAACCGTGCAGCCAAATTTGCTGGTTTTTCTCCGCATGTCTTTGTATTTAAAATATTGTCTTTGACTTGACCCAATTCAAGAGTTTACAGTATATCTCAAATTTTGTTACTATAATGAATGCCGAAAAGCGTATTTTGGACATAAATTTCAAAAGTTCGTGATTTTGTTCAAAAATGATTTCTTTCAGAAAAATTAAAAAAAAAATATGAAAAAATGTGATTTAAATACTGGTCCCAGTGATTCGTCTCCTACAAAAAATACGGGCAAATTTTGAACGATTTTCTTTCCGTCTTTCTGAAAAAAAATCCGTATTTATCTATAATTTGAATCCTTTCAATGTAAATTTCCGACAAAACAGTGGGAAAAGTTCACGTGGACATCAGGAGTAGGGGGTAGGGGGGCAATGATGGTTCACGCTTGTGAAACGAAATGACAGGAGGAGGTCGAAAAAGATGATTTTTTCGACCACATGTTATATGAACGGCCACTTGTCTGCAATTTCATTTCTACTATTTCTACAAAAAAGTTTCGTAAAATTACTCTGTATCCCTCCAGGCATTTTTGTTTTCTTTAGGGATATAACAATAATGGACATGAAATAGGTTGAAGGTATGCAATTTATACAACTTTTCAGGTGTTATAACTCTTTTCGATCCAATGATTCTGCAGATCGAAGTTACCCAATCGACAGCGAAGATTGAAAATTATCAATAAGTTTTTTTTCTTTTTATAATAAAACATAAATCTACCAACAATTGGAACGTTTTTAATCTGTGTGTACCAATACCTGCTTTAAAAATACAACCACTTGATTTCTGAAAAATTGTAGTTTTACTGGTAACCGGGTACCCTGTCGGTCTGATATGAAATAAAATATCCAGGAGCCCAAGCACAGATGTACCATCAAATATTAACGGGAAAAATATTATGCTTAACCCATTCATGCCCATGTTGTTTGTGGACAACAACGTTTTTAAACAGCTGTAACTTTTGATTAAGGCAAAATTTTCTCACAAAAACAAGTAAAGCTAATAAATGTGACTATTGCCTTTCATTTGAGCATTAATAGTTTCAAGGAGCAGCTCTAGAACTGAAGTTATTGCAATTAGTCTAATTGGATTTCGACGGAGCAGTGCTGCCAGGAACAGTTTACGTTGACGACGGAAAATGAATTTTTCATATATCTTCGTTATCTTGCAATATTATTGAAAACTGATAAAACTTATCAATTTAGACTGTCTTTGGCTACATTTTCCAAGCAATTGGACTATTGTAAATATTCTAGGAGAATTGCATTGAGCATTGGAAGACAAAAATTGAGCAGCTTCTAGAACTGCGAGGGAAGTACCTATCTTTATGAAAAAAGGCTTTTCGCGTTTCTTGTCCCACCCTTTTTTTAGGAAAAATAGAATTGAAACCCTGCATGCACTAGAAAAAAGTTCGGCATGAAAGGGTTAATGTATACTATTGAAAATAAATGTTGGTTATTATATTAACATTCGAATAATAGGTTTGTCTGATGGTTTGATGTTTGATGGACCAAGCCGGATTAATGGTTGTTTTTCCAGTCGTTATAAAGATGTGATTGACTCTTAAACAGACTCAACATTTTGCTCCCGTTTGGTTGTCTAAAAAGATTGCGATATTTGCCCATCTACAATTTCGTTTTTTTGCAGTTTGTGTATTTTACATACCTCTGATCGGAACACTGTGGTCCATCCATCCATGTTCGAATTCAATTTAATTTGTTGTCTAAGGTGGTACCTATGTGTTTCGCTTCTTCTGCCAAATTGGTTGCAGTTATACTGAAAGATCAACTTCATTCTCGTACTCTTAATAACCATGGCCTTTTTCAGGGCTCAAGTTGAATCTCTCTTTGGATCACCAGGTCTTGGTGAAATTCAAGACTAATTTAATCCGAATATTTAGTACAGATTCATGTTTATTCCTCACAATTAGAACTATTTCATCTGCGTTAGTAACAATTTGGAAACTCATTTCAAGCAGGTCCTTTAGGAAATTATTTACTACTAGTAACCAGGGTAGAGATAACGTATGCGGAATAAAATTTGGACAAAATTCAAAAGGCAATTTTTTTGTAGAAAACCATTTATTAAATGTTCTCTCTATATGAAAACATTTGTCAGCTTTTTAACTTAATGTAGAAAAAAATTTGAGCTCATTCGAGAAGCTACGACAGTTTGCAGGAACTTTTTGCAAAGGAGTCGAAAAAATTGATGTTGGCATATTTTTAATTTCTTTCTTAATTTTGATTATCATTTTTGTTAGTTTTATGTCGAAAATTATGAACATTTACTCTCTGCTTCATATTATCCCAGAAAAACCTCATTTGGACGCAGTTGTGGTACATTTGGAGGGATATCAGCCTTTTGTACAAAATATATACCATAATCCTCCAATGCGCCAAAATTTTTTTGGCATAATAGCTAAGTGCCAGATTGGGCGTTCGCTGCCATTTTGTTCACATGGTATCTCCTAGTGGGTCGAAATTAACACTGGATATTTGAAATAAGTGTGCCTAGAGTATGACGTTTAGTATGGTGGTTGAATTTTTGTTTTAATGCTGGAAGCGTTGTCCAAATTTCATTCCGCATACGTTAATAACACACCTCCCATGGGAAAACTTTTCTTTGTTCTTTATTTAATTTTGTATTTGTTGTATTGTTCAGTTTACATTACATTTCTAATTCAATAAATTAAGTGTTCAACCCCAAGTGATGACTTTTCATCCATACTCCCTACTTACATGATTCGGTTAATTACAATGCTTTCGCAGTTAAATGATTGTTGCAATAGGAATTATTACACCTACTTATCATGTAAATAAAGGACCATCGGAAAGCTTTTATTTTCTAAAACAGTTGCTTTCGTTTCTCACAATGTGACAGTGATCTCTCAATGTTCGAGCTTTGCACGAATTCAGTTCATTATCGACTTGAAATCCCCCTTTTCGGGGCCTTATGTAAGAGTACAACTGATGAGAGCTGATGATTCTCTACTGACGAGAAATATAACAAAAATATAAGCCAAACCAAATTTTGGATCCATTACTTCTCATCGGCTTAATCAGAACTGCTCTACTTGCGGGACCATAGGCGGCTCCAGCCGGCAAGGGGCATTCCTATCTAACCAAATAGAATCAAATTTTTGGAAACTCATTTCCCAACATGTCTCTGGAAAAAGCACGGTGTTAACCGGTATTAGCTCGGCCAAAAATTATCTGAAATCAAAAAACCAAAATAGTAGTCGAAGTATCATTGAATCTTAATTCCTACGGTCCATGATTGTTGATGAAAAATTCCACTATTTAATGAGTAACAATCCCCTTAATTGAAAAAAGATCTCAAAAACTCAGCATAGCTGGGTTATACGTTCCACAAACAGCTTCGTATTAGCACGTAACACTCATATAATTCAAATTTATAGCTTTGCTAAAGGAATCATACCAGTATTTGAATACGGATATGCTCGTTCCTTGAAAAATTCGAGAATTTTGGGTTTTGGGAGATTTTGTCCTCAAAATCCCCTATGTTTAATTATATTCTATATACCCTACGGTGCATATCATATATTTTTTGTATTATTTTCAATGCAAAAGAATCTCAGGAATTAAGCGGTACCTTTGTGACCGTAGTCAGAATTCGAGAAATTGGAGTTCTAAAGTCTTTTGATATGCATATTAAAGATTATCAGTTCCTCATGCATATATCTTAATTATTCCTTAATCAATTCTTATCAAGTACACTCTGCTGAACGTGTACAAATCCTTAGAAAAAAATAATTATCGATAAAATTCAGAATCTTTAATTTGTTGACATTTGATCTGGAAACCACTTTTTTCCATTAAATTCTATGATACCCAAACTTTCCCTAATTTTCCTGAAATGAAACTTCTACCATGTTATTCGTAAGCCTTTTCTACAATAGGAATAGTGTATTAAAAAATAAATTATTATTAAAAGGAGTTGATATGTAATATCGAGACTTATCGACATTTGTCAAGAAATCTATTGTTTCTGAATTTTATCTACAACGAAACTATTACCTTTTTGTTTCTGACAATTTTACTCATTCAAAGAGGTAAATTTTATAAAAAAAAACTATTGAAATATACGCATGAGAAATCTTGACATTTGAAATGTGTGACAAAGACCCTTGAATCCTTACTTTTCGTATTCTGACCGTGGTCACAATGGTTCCATTCAATTCCTAAAACTTTTTTGCAAATATTTTTATGATTTACAGCGTAAAGTAGAAACGTCAATAATTATAGGGAATTTTGAGAACAAAATATCACAAAACCGCAACTTCCCGTATTTATTAAGGAACACGCATATCCATATTTCAATATTAAGATCAGTTCCTTCAAAAAAGCATAAGCGTGAAAATACAGAGTTTGTATCGAGATTGAAACAGTAAATGAAGTAATTATTCATTATTCATTATCAATTTCAAATCGGGTCCAATAGCTAACAGAATTGAGGTTTCACAATAGTTTTGATACAGGTTTGTGCGTATTCTATAAAACAAACAGTTAATTATAGATTGGATCGCTTAGTTAGAATATATTTGGAGGAACTCAGAGGGTGCTTGGTTAAGAGTTTTAAGTTTTTGTATGTCTATAGCATTTTATAAAACTGAGATTGTTGCTTGGGTAGCAGGTTTATAGGAGCATGTATTCATTCATATAGACATCAGTGAGATTTATTTTGGGCACTGCAATCGGAAGCTTCAAATGACAGTTTGCATGATTCGTTGACGTGTCTCATGTATTTTTAAGAGATACCACTTAAAAGGATTTAATAAATAACTAGAATAGCTTTACTGTTTACAATAGTGTTCCATAAAACTATCATGGGCTAGGTATACTATTTCTAAACCATAATTATATCTTGCAAATTCAAGTGTAAATGTGAAATTCATAACTGATTTGTTAAACCCTTTAATACCCCCCGAAAAAGCATTTAAGCAGAAATCCTTCTTAAATTCGAGCCGCCTTCGAAATCCAGCATTTGTTCGAGTTTGAAAATAAAACACCGTGCGATTTAACATCTTGCTAAGATCGCGTTTCAACAAATTAGAAGAATAGTTTCCTCCAACGCCACTAAATGAATGTCATTGTTGGAAAAATGATTTATAAAATGTTATTGCTTAAAAAACCCGTTACTAAAATAACGAAGCTTATGGGGTTTATACCGCTTACACTATGGATTATTCCATAGACTAGCTAATTTTTTTTAAATAAGTAAATGAAGCTAGCTAGCAATCCGAGACATGCACAGCAAGTTAGACAAGAATACAACAAAATTGCTTTTCCCATTGTTTTTCACCAATAAAAACCTATCTAAATCTAGCTCGTTCGGTAGGTCAAGATTACCCACTCACATTCTCCAATCCATCTTTATTTAGACTTTCCCCACTCTCGATCGAGTGCAGTTTGCTCCCAGTGCCCTTATTTACGCCACGAAATGTTGTGCAGTGTTTTTTGTTACTCGTACCGAAATCCACCGAAAATAGGTCATTCTCGCTCTCTCATGCAATAAACTATTCCACGCTTTCCACAATGCATTCTTCAACTCACTGCTTGCTTTTCGTCGATTTCGGTATTGCTTTTTCGCTTGCCAGTTTAGCAGCAACTACGAAATAACACAGTTCTCTATCGCTTTTTTTTTTCTATTTTTCTCTCACACTTTCAGAAAACGACGGCTCTACATACTGGCTCAGAGTTTCACAAATATAAGAAATAGGTCCCACGCGAGGTGCACCGGTCTGGGGGGGGGGGGGAGGCAAACGGGAAAACACCCACTAATCAAACTATCTATTGCCGTAGCGATTCATTCTACTGCAGTGTGAATTCACCGATGTGCATTCATATTTTACGAAATAACGAACCGAAAAAAAAATTTACTTCTGCACCTCATCCACCGATGCGACCAGTTACCCTACCGCACCAATACTCACACTAATTACTGACCCATTTTTCTAATTGATTCGTGTTAATTAAAGCTAGAAGGTAAAATTTTATTTGTCGAAATCATTTATGCTTTCCTAACTTTTTCTACCAGCTAATACGACCCATTCTGTGTTTACGCTTTTATGTTACTGATCATACGTCACCCGATGGTTGCTGGAACTACAATTCCAGTCACATCGATGAAGACTATCAAACAAGCGTCTCCATCGAAGCAACCGATTGTCCATTCCCATTCCACCGGTCCCTGTACCGCTAAACCCGCTGAATCGTAGCAACTTTATTTGCAATTAAAGAAGGCCTCCTCCGTTTGTTCCACCGGCAGGATATCCAGAAGACCTACGCCGAAAAGATCGAGCTCATCAAGAAGGAAGTCGAGCAGGTCCGAAATGCAAGAAGCAACTAATGACCTGGAAGCACTTCAGCGCCGTCATCCGGATGAGGTACGACCCGGCCGTAGTTTTGATCTGCGCGAGGATGAGGATCGCACCGGTCACCAGTGTTGTTGTCAAACGTCGTGAGATTGAGCTTTATTGGCAACATTAGGAACTTTAATTTATTTTCTTTTTTTTTTCGTCTTTTGCTAACAGATAGGAGCATACACAAAAAACAATTGTGTTTTTTTAGTCTTAGTGTTAGAGGAGATTTCAATGCGTCGGTTATAAACAAGACTAAACATAGAACTGGAGACAGCTGAGAGACATTGCTAGAATTAGAAAGAGTCATTTGGTTTCAATTAATTGTCTTGTATGGATATGTTGTGGAAAATGGAGCAGCTTGGTTAAAATAACATAACCGAAACATTTTCTAGAGGGTCAGGAACAGCGTGGAAGATGATTAATCAATATAAATACACCTATTATAACAATGAGACGGAATGATTTATTGATAGTGACATGTTACAGGAGTAATCAATTAATAATAATTCATTGTACTGTAATATCGAATAATTTGCCTTTCGCTCCGATCATGTGGATGTTGAGAAATAAATATAAATAAACTATTGATGTTTTGTTTCAATTACTAGATTATTTTAGAAGTATAACATTCAACATTTTTTAAGTGTGTTTCTTGTATATGACAGTTCAACCTAGTTTGATTCTGGATCTTGACAATAAAGAGTAGCAATTTCTGCAGAATAATTCAAGTAGGGTAAGCACAGCCGTAGCGTGAGGTTGGCCCCCGCCAAGGGCTAAAATGTTGGTCTGCTTTATAAAATAAGTCACGATAGGAATATCATTCCCAGGTACACACAAAATTATTGTTTGAAAGTCAAACTGTCAGTAAAAAGGCGCATAACTGAGATTCTACCAAAGGCGTCAGAAGACTACGCTAAGGTCCTGTTAGTCCAGAATAAACAACGAACAAGACGAAGACTTCAAATTTCAAAACAAAAATAGTGGAAATTATTGCTTGGAAACTATTTCCCCTCGTTTTCTCAGTTTCATGTAAACAAGAAGAACGGTGTGGTGATGAGCAGTAAAGCAGGCCTTCTTTTTAAATCTGTAGCAAAGATCGTAGAGTAAGCTAGATTAATTATTAGCGACGAAGTAATTCCATGCCGTACTGTGAAAATTGAAATCTCCTCGACGCCTGGAGAAGTTCCGCAATATCACAAAGTTGCCAGTTCCCAATTTAGGCCCAACCAATCCTGTACTAATTTGAATCTCTGGTTGAAATACCACATGAGGTTTTCGGTGTACCTGAAAGCGTTGGAAACTCCTTGTTTCTTCTCCAATGTCTAAGACCAGGTGCTGTTTGCTTCGGATTTGCGGCAGAGCTTCCTCTTGCTAGTATATTGACGGCCGCTCAAAAGAGGCAAAAAATAATGCTACAAAGACCCATTGGCTTGTAATTAGTGCAATACAGCATGCATGACGCGCGGCACAAACAACCGATCATGCAGACGATCCTTATCAAAGAAGACGCAAAGCCATCCCACCAAAAGTCACCCGATACTAGTTTGAACGAACACACCATTTTGTCCCGTCTGGTGCGATTGCCATTCAAAATCTTCGCTCATTGGAGCATAGGGTTTTTGAAACAGCCTCCGTCCTTCAGTAGATACCCATGCCAACTTCGAATCGATTACTACACCATCGATCTCAACTTTGTGAGCGGGTATGTAAACGCGTTAGTGCTTCATAAAAGTCTTGCCGCCAGTAACGTCATTTGTATGTATCTGTGCATATCTGACACAGCTGAATATTTTTGCGTCTTCTGGAATATTAGAATACTTCGCGGACTATCTTTGATCTGAAAGAAGATCGGATACGGTCGAACCCAGTTCAATATGTTTGATTTTAAATGGAAGCTCAGATCATTGGCGACGAATCTTGTTCTACATCAATTTCAGAACCATTTGGGTCAATTGAGGAGTACACTTAATATACGGTAGAATGTTAATGTTTGTGGACGTTCTGAAATTTCCAGTCGGACTCACATCAAAAGTGTTGGTATCTCGAAGTCTCCACGCAAAATTTGAGCGCAATCGAAAAACAATGTCATGAAGCGTCGAGATCTGGTGTAATGCTGGAAAAATGTCTTTGTAATACAAGGAATATTTTTGAATTAAGATGGCATTCGAGTTTGGAAATGCAGTTTTTGTTTTCCAAATGTTTTAGAAATCAATGAAATGTCGAAATCTGTCGTCAATTCGAAAACAAAGTTTTTTTTAATTTTTATTTCAACATCTTAGTTTAAAAAACAAAAGTACCAGAGCGGCAACTTTTGACAAAATAATTTTTTATGAGAAGGTAGATCCGTTGTTTCATGCAGTTTCAAGACATCTGGCATAGAAAATAAATTAAAGGTAACCTATTCAAACCCCAGTATGAACTCAAATCCAAATTTCATAAGGACTACTTAAAACGAAATTCAGTCTGGCAGTAAATCTTGAAGTTTCATTACATCCTAAATCATTTAGCATACAAGATTCTAAAAGTCCTTTTGTGTTTTTTCACGGCTGAAAATTTTTGCACTTTGGCCTTTTTGTGCAACCCCTTAATCGCGTCCGATTGAGCTAAACTTTTTTTTGTTGAGGTGCGTCCGTTATCAAATTTATTCAAATCGATGATCACCTGTTTTCCATACATACCATTGGCACTCGAGTATGCAGTCGTCTGAATATATGTTCCCTCCGTCGCCTTTAAACTCCTAGCGTCAAATGATTTCCTAACTATACAGTCAAAATTTGTGGCTGGAATTTATATGAATAGAACGACAGTCAAACATGAATAACGTAGTGAGTAGGTGGGCCATTTCCATGTACATAAATTATTATTTGAGGGTCGAACTGAAAAAGAAAGCCAAAGTAAACACCAAACGTGCGCAAAACTGAAGCTCCGCCAAGGGCGCCAGAAAACCACGCTAAGGCTTGGTACATACAGGACATTTTGCAGGTCACTAGAAGGTATTTACCCATACGCTATAAACAAGTCTCATTAGACTGGTAACAATTTTGACTTTTTTTGGAACACTGTTAAATCAAACGGTAATGGCTTCAGATACCACTTGTCAAATATGAGCATTTTTCGAAAACTCCAAAAAAATTTCAGTTTGTATGTGAAAATATATGAAAAATAGGCAATTGGAACAATAAATTCAGTACAAAGTGCCAGTATCATCTTGTGCATCCCAAAATCTGCAGTTATATAGCTCAAAGTTTAAGGATCAACATTGCCGAAGACTGCAAATTTATCCGATTTTGCAGTAAAAAGATATTCTCCATGTGCAAAATAGCCTTCGCGATCATCCTGCAACATTTTGGAAATTCGTTAGCAGCAGAAAACGATCTGCTATTTCTCCCACTGACGTTTTCCTTGGAAACGGAAGCGCGCAATCTCCAGCTGATACCGTAAATTTGTTTGCTGATTTCTTTCGCGGAGTGTTTAGAAGCGACTATACCGTCCCTTCGGAAGAGTATTTGAATACATTACCATCGTACAACATAAATCTCCCCCGTCCCACTGTAAGTCGAGCTGACGTCTTAAAGGCTCTGAGTGCAGTTGATTCATCGAAAGGGCCTGGCCCCGATCATCTCTCGCCCCTATTTATAAAAAGCTGCACCCACGTGTTGTCTCTTCCAGTGTGCATCATTTTCAATCGCTTTCTCGATGAAGGCATTTTTCCTATCGTCTGGAAAGAAGCTGCTATTGTTCCCATTCACAAGGCTGGAAAAATTCACAACGTCGAAAATTACAGAGGTATCTCATTATTAAACTGTCTCTCCAAAGTTTTCGAAAAGCTGGTCTACAACGTCACGTATGCAGCTGCATCCCACATTATCTCGGAGTATCAACACGGGTTTGTCACAAAACGATCAACAACTTCTAACCTGATAGCTTACACTTCTAAGTTGTTTCCCGCCGTCGAGAAGCGTCATCAGGTGGACGCAATTTACGTCGATTTCTCAAAAGCTTTCGACAAAGTACCGCACAACATCGCAATCCTGAAATTAAAGCGTTTGGGATTTCCCACCTGGCTGACTAACTGGTTGCAGCCTTATCTTTCCGATCGCTCGGCATTCGTGAGTTTAAAAAACTCGCGCTCAAGCATATTCAGAACACCCACAGGTGTCCCGCAAGGCAGTCATCTGGGCCCGCTTATTTTTATTCTGTTTATTAACGATATCTGTAGTCGGATCAAGTATGGTTAATTGCTATACGCGGACGATCTCAAAATCTTCCGAACGATCGCTTCTGCACTTGACGCCGTAGTGCTTCAAGAAGATATCTGTACTATTCAAAAATGGTGCACGCTTAACGGAATGGAAGTCAACGTTAAAAAATGCAAAGTAATCAGTTTCGGACGCTTGCTTACTCCAGGACGTAATGAATACATCCTAAAAGGAAGAACTCTTCGATAGGAAGTTGAGCTTCTCCGACCATATCACCGCGATAACTGCTAAGGCTTTCGGAATGCTGGGCTTCTTAAAGCGGAACACGGCGGACTTCGATGATTTCTACCCACTAAAAGCACTTTACTGTGCCCTGATCAAAAGTGTTCTGGAGTATGCTGTACAAGTGTGGGTACCATACCAGGATATTTCCATGGAATGATCCAGTTGTATTGCCTCCATATGCCGATAGATGTATGCTACTCGGTCTGCAGACTCTGGTGACTCGCCGTATCTTCCTGCAAAGAGTTTTTGTTTTCGACTTGCTGTCAGGTAATATCGACAGTCCCGATTTTCTCTCGGGCGTTAATTTGTATGCGCCTCCTCGTGTTCTTCGTAACCCCACTCTGTTGTGGATCCCTAGACACCGTACTTCATATGAACAAAATAATCCACTGGAAAGATGTTGCCGCAGATTTAACGAAGCTTCTTCAGTGTATGATTTTAACGTTTCCAAGCATAGATATAAGTTATTAATAAGAAATATATAGTTTTAAAATGTGTTTGTACGGTGTATACCGATGATAAGAAATAAAAAAATAAAAAAATAAATAAAAAATAAATAAATAAAAAACATGGCGTCAAACATTGACCTTTGTCTCCTACTCGTCAAGACCATTCCGACAATACCCATATTGCATACGTTGTAGAGAATTTCCTCTAAACCGGAAGTCACTATCTTGGATTTCAAAATGGCGTCAAAAATTAATTTCTGGCACCCACTCTTCAAGACCATTCCGAAAATATCCATATTGATTGGGTTATAGCGAATTTCGTTAAACCGGAAGTCGCCATCTTGGATTTCGAAATGGCGTCAAAAATCTATTTCTGGCACCTAATCGTCAAGTCCATTCCGAAAATGCCCATATTGTTGAGGTGCGGGCCATAAGGAAGACTTCCAGACCCGTCTCTTCCATCTTTCTGAAAATCTACTAAATCTTTTGCATTCAAAAGGACTATTTTTTGCAAAAACCTTGTTAATGCCGAAATCCTCGCAAAAAAATGCCAAAATTCTTCCAAGTTCTTTACATTTAAAAGGACTTAGATTTTTTTCAGACATCAGTCTAAGTTTTTTTGCATTTAAAAGAACTTATATTTTTATAAAAACGCTTTTAATCCACCTAACAGTGTGATGAGACATTTCTTATAACTCTTATCACTCTCTTCGGATATTATATCGTTTGAGAACATTTAGAACTTGATGCTTCGCGATGTTTTTGATAACACATACTACATGGGATAGTGGCAGGACTCAAATCAGCATAGGACAACATCAGTGCTAGAAATCTCAAACAAAATCAATGGGAAAGCGAAAAAATGGCCCATAAAATAGACATACCAACGAATTATTGTTAATGCTCTGTTAATAAAATATCTAAATTGTGGTGGGAAAACTGAATTTTCCTAAAGGGGTTATATATTGTACTGAGCCAAAAAAAATCGAAATTTTTTTTTGAATCCATTTGAAGTTTATACTTTACTCAAATTTCCAACGCGACTGAGAACTAAGAAATCAACGCTTTTTCTTGAAAAGGGCGATACTAGCAGTGATACCATTCAAAGAAAATCAACAGTGAATATTTCCAGACTTGGTTTTATTTCCTATTCAAGAACTATTGTGTGTTTTACATCCTAGATTGCATGATTCAGTGATCGAAACCCAAAACTTCATAAAGTATTTGAAATTATTAAATTAAAATTTTTTTTTGCTATTGAAATTGACAAAATGATAGTATCGCCCCTTTGGCGATTGTTTACTTTTTCGGTCCCACCTATCAGCATTGAAGTCTCCCCCTTACGTTTTTTTACAATGACTACCGTTCTGCACCACCGATTTCGTCCGTATTTTTTCATTAGCGATCATTTTTACTATTTACAGCTGGTATCAGCTTGATAATCCTTAAAAAAACACATACAAAAATAACAGTTTCGCCTCTAAACTGTTAGCAAAAAAGTATCGCCCTGTTTGTTTGCATGGAGCGTGGAGGGCGAAATTTTAAATAAACAAACAAAAATACAGTTTCGCCAGTTGTATTTTTTGCTGTAATTTAAGAGAGCAATATAGTAAAATCAAAATTTTTAAGTTAATTTGTTGCGTTTCAAAGCCCTCATTCGCATGTATGAAAAAAGCCATATGTTTACATTTGTAAGTATCGCTCTTTTCACAAAAAAACGTTGAAAGGAAATCGCAGCTTCTGATATCACGCTATCTCTGAAGTGCATGCGTGCATAGTTCCAAATTTTACTTCGACATCGACTTTTTCTAAAGGTGACTTCCCAGTAGTATCCTTGATTTGAATTATTATCGCTAATCCTAATGCCAAAGAACAAATAAAAACCTCTCGAAAACGAACCGTTAGGGAAAATCATCATCATTACTGGAATTTTCATTTTCACGAATCTTTTCGATAACCTTCCGTCACTTGCGTTAATGCACTGGGTGCACAGTGCTCTGAAAATCTAGCGAAATCGTCTTAGGGCACCAGCGGGTCTAATTCAGAGCTATCTACGCGGCGAGTTAAATCTGTAAAGAATACTAAAATTTATTTCTATTCCATAATTTTCAGTTCAGCAATTCGAGAGATCGTGCTCATCGCAAGCCATGAAAAATAGACTACGTTGTGAAGCGATGGTCACTATTTATTAAAAAATCACGGTTAAATAAAAAATTAAACTATTAAAAAATTTCAAATAGCTTATAATTTTCACAAACTTTTTGGGAAAAATTGTTTAATAAGCTTTCGTAATATTGTGTGGGGAAAAAGCTGAAAATTTCAGCATTTTCTCTATCTGCAACATATAAACCCTTAAATATACCAATTAATTGGTATACGAATTGGAATAGGTTCGCCAAATTTTGGAAGAAGTCTATAAAATAACCCCTTGAAAGCTACCTAAAAATTGTTGTAGTTCGATGCAATAAAAAAATCCCCAAAAATGAAATGTACCTATTAATGTGAAACACAGTGAATAATACATGCAATAAAGACCCATTTTTATCAATCTCATGGTGTATTTTAGGCTGACAAAATGGGGACATTGACTAAATCGGGCAATTTTTTTTCTTTATAATAAACTGAAGCTGTTAAAATATTCTTCCCGTCCCTTGATGTAGTCTGATAACTATTTCTGATTATGATGAACTTTTTATTTTTGCATATTTCCATCCTCATGATAAGGAAAACATGCTCAAGAAAGGATTTACTCGAATTCAGTCTTGTTCGTCTGCTAGTGCCCTTCAAACATATGTTCATATTTGGCTGATAAAATCGGGGTTTCAATGTATTATAATAGATATTCAGCATTCGAAGAAGTTTCTTGTGAACGAGTGTAGAACGACTTTGTTTCTACTTACTTGAAGTCAGCGGCGTAGCCAGAAATTCGGTTTGATGAAAATCGATCATACTGTCCAAACGGCATAATTCCGAAACCGTAATTTTTGAAGTTTTAAAATTAAAGTTAAATTTTTGAAATTTAAATGCAGAATTATTTTTTCAGAAAATAGTAACAGAGTTCGTATCTTTACCGAATTTGTTGAGACTTTATTGTAGTCATGAATATTAACCTGAGAAAATTCACCATAAATACTTCTTGGACGATATACCGTCAAAATTATTTTATCAAATGATGCGCTGTTTTTAACGTTTGTAAAACTCATCGAAGATACTAAACCTCCGAAATTGGCGGTTTCAAAATGATGCTATCTTGATCTTAAATTACTGTTTTTAAACATTTGACCTATACATATAATTGGTCATACAACAAAAATCAAATGCTCATCAAAATCGATCAGAACCTGCTAGAGTCGAATTGAAATCGTCATTTTTCATAAATTTCTCTCTACATTCGGAAAGTGTTATCCTCGGTATTAACCATATTACGTTTTCGTCTCAACTCGACGCATTCCCAAAATAAAAACCTGTTTTAATCCACCTAGTGGTGCAATTGTGCTTGTCTCATTTGTATAAACTAAGATTCCATGGCTGGTTATGTTCAATACAATGGTGGAAATGAATATTACATGTTCAGTACGATTTGCACATACATACAATGAATCAACATACTGTGATACTGAAACATCGCTTGAAACCAGCGACGGATCATGGAGAAAGATCCGGGAGGTCCGGGTCCTGCCGAAAATTTTCAACTTGTTAAGAAATTTTAAACTAGTTTTAATTTTAAAGTAGCAACCCCTCACTGTATATTCCCTCCGGGCCGGTATGATTGACGATTTTTAGAGTGATTGCATAACCTTTCTATATGAGAAAGGCAAAAATGTATCAAAGTCCAAAAAAGTCAATTTTTGTCAAACATCTCAATGTTTCATGCATTTTAAAATCATTTGGCCTCAAAAATACAAATTTGATTTTGAAAATTTTTCATTTCAGTTTATATGGGAATTTGCTGTGTGATTGCACTCTTCAACTCGTAACCCCGAAACCGGAAGTCCAATCAATAAAAAATTCAATAGCAGCCGATGGGAAGGTTGTACCTTTCATTTGAGACTAACTTTGTGCAAATCGGTCCAGCCATCTCTGATTAACAGAGGTCACATTTTTTTTCCACATACGCACATACATACACACAGACATTTTCCGATCTCGACGAACTGAGTCGATTGGCATATGACACACGGCCCTCCGGGTCGGGATTAGATTGACGAATTTTAGAGTGAATCAGAAAGGCAAAAACATTTTTAGCAAATGTTGAAAGTTATGCATTTTTTTGGTGCGCAGTTCTATGTTTCATAGACATTAAATCAATTTTAACTTCGCTTCCTATTAAATAAAGACCCTTATGACAGTACATATCTACAAAAACGAGCTCAATTTGAAAAGAAATCTGAGGATTATGATTGATTACAGAACTCTGGAATTTTCTATTGGAATGTTTTTAGGCAGGAATTTGATATTGATGCTATTAGACAACTGTGAAATCAAGACCAATAGATCAGTTACTTATCAGGACCCCATTCCGACAATTTATCAAAAGTCCTCATGATGTTTACAACAACAGGTTATCAATCTACGGATCAGATAATTGTTATTGTAATATTGAATTAAATCAGTCAGCATCAATAAATTTTCAACTTCAATCCAATATTTTTTTTGGGTGTGGTGGGGGAGGGAGGGTTGTATGGTGTACCCCAAAACCTTCTCTTGGCTACGCCGTTGCTTGGAGTTATTTATTTCGCTTTTTATTTTCCGATATGTTTCAGATCGATCCGATGGTTATAAGTTAGAAATATTGCAGTCAGAAGGTTCGCACAAATGAACATTTTAGTACTGATAAGTTATCAAGTTCCTTCCAGACAACTTGGAAGTGTTCGGTGATTATTTCTAGCGGTTGTAGATAGTAAAATGAAATACAAAATTCGTTTTATCGAAATAATGTTTAGCTTATTTCAATGGATTCTTACTATATTGAACAATAAATAGGCGACAAAGAGTAAACAACAAACAACAAGCCATAACTTTTAAAGTATTCAAAATAGATATTTAAAGTCTTTAGTAAAGTTATTCGCAAAAGTAAGAGCTACAAATTTGCTGAAGATATCATTTCGATATAATCACTTCCAAGAAAATTTGTGAAAATATCTCACTCATAGGGGGATTAATCAGTAAAAGCACAATACCAAAAGAAAGGGCATATTGCCTCCATTAAATTCTCCGAAGATACTATTGACCTAAAATAAGCCGTTTTGGCGTTAATAATAGATTACATGTTTTTGGTCATATTTCTGGCAATGGGAAATGATAAAAATCTTTCGTCCGCATTTAATGTTAAATATCTCTTTTGATAATAGTTCGATTTTAACAATCTATAGCTTGTTCGAAAGGTATTCGTTAAAGCTGTCTAAAACATATAAATTGTTAATCTATGTTGTCAATTTCGGCAGATAATTTAAAAAAACTGCGAAAAACGCCATTTTTACGCATTCAAACATTCATATCTTGGAAACTAAACATCAGAATCAAAAACAAATTAATAGCGTTCATACTGTTTTTTAATTCTTTCATTTAAAATTGGTTTGGATAAGATCGGCTCAGCCATTGCTGAGAAACACGAATGAGAATTTGTCCGTTACATACACACACACACACAGACACACACACACACACACAGACATTGTCCCAAATCGTCGAGCTGAGTCGATTGGTATATAAGACTCGGCCCTCCGGGCCTCGGAAAAAATCTTGAAAGTTTGAGCGAATTCTATACATTTCTTTTATAAGAAATGTAAAACCGCGTTAATTGGAAAATTCGCGTAATTGGAAATCCGCGTAAAAAACTTCGTAAAACGCCATTTTTACGCATTCAAACATTCATATCTTGGAAACTAAACATCAGAATCAAAAACAAATTAATAGCGTTCATACTGTTTTTTAATTCTTTCATTTAAAATTGGTTTGGATAAGATCGGCTCAGCCATTGCTGAGAAACACGAATGAGAATTTGTCCGTTACATACACACACACACACAGACACACACACACACACAGACATTGTCCCAAATCGTCGAGCTGAGTCGATTGGTATATAAGACTCGGCCCTCCGGGCCTCGGAAAAAATCTTGAAAGTTTGAGCGAATTCTATACATTTCTTTTATAAGAAA
Source organism: Topomyia yanbarensis (assembly GCF_030247195.1). Lineage (NCBI taxonomy): Eukaryota > Metazoa > Arthropoda > Insecta > Diptera > Culicidae > Topomyia > Topomyia yanbarensis. The sequence continues at coordinate 113,109,170 of NC_080672.1, read as the reverse complement.
TGTAAAACCGCGTTAATTGGAAAATTCGCGTAATTGGAAATCCGCGTAAAAAACTTCGTAAAACGCCATTTTTACGCATTCAAACATTCATATCTTGGAAACTAAACATCAGAATCAAAAACAAATTAATAGCGTTCATACTGTTTTTTAATTCTTTCATTTAAAATTGGTTTGGATAAGATCGGCTCAGCCATTGCTGAGAAACACGAATGAGAATTTGTCCGTTACATACACACACACACACAGACACACACACACACACACACAGACATTGTCCCAAATCGTCGAGCTGAGTCGATTGGTATATAAGACTCGGCCCTCCGGGCCTCGGAAAAAATCTTGAAAGTTTGAGCGAATTCTATACATTTCTTTTATAAGAAATGTAAAACCGCGTTAATTGGAAAATTCGCGTAATTGGAAATCCGCGTAAAAAACTTCGTAAAACGCCATTTTTACGCATTCAAACATTCATATCTTGGAAACTAAACATCAGAATCAAAAACAAATTAATAGCGTTCATACTGTTTTTTAATTCTTTCATTTAAAATTGGTTTGGATAAGATCGGCTCAGCCATTGCTGAGAAACACGAATGAGAATTTGTCCGTTACATACACACACACACAGACACACACACACACACACACACACACACAGACATTGTCCCAAATCGTCGAGCTGAGTCGATTGGTATATAAGACTCGGCCCTCCGGGCCTCGGAAAAGATCTTGAAAGTTTGAGCGAATTCTATACATTTCTTTTATAAGAAATGTAAAACCGCGTTAATTGGAAAATTCGCGTAATTGGAAATCCGCGTAAAAAACTTCGTAAAACGCCATTTTTACGCATTCAAACATTCATATCTTGGAAACTAAACATCAGAATCAAAAACAAATTAATAGCGTTCATACTGTTTTGTAATTCTTTCATTTAAAATTGGTTTGGATAAGATCGGTTCAGCCATTGCTGAGAAACACGAATGAGAATTTGTCCGTTTCATACACACACACACAGACACACACACACACACAGACATTGTCCCAAATCGTCGAGCTGAGTCGATTGGTATATAAGACTCGGCCCTCCGGGCCTCGGAAAAAATCTTGAAAGTTTGAGCGAATTCTATACATTTCTTTTATAAGAAATGTAAAACCGCGTTAATTGGAAAATTCGCGTAATTGGAAATCCGCGTAAAAAACTTCGTAAAACGCCATTTTTACGCATTCAAACATTCATATCTTGGAAACTAAACATCAGAATCAAAAACAAATTAATAGCGTTCATACTGTTTTTTAATTCTTTCATTTAAAATTGGTTTGGATAAGATCGGCTCAGCCATTGCTGAGAAACACGAATGAGAATTTGTCCGTTACATACACACACACACACAGACACACACACACACACAGACATTGTCCCAAATCGTCGAGCTGAGTCGATTGGTATATAAGACTCGGCCCTCCGGGCCTCGGAAAAAATCTTGAAAGTTTGAGCGAATTCTATACATTTCTTTTATAAGAAATGTAAAACCGCGTTAATTGGAAAATTCGCGTAATTGGAAATCCGCGTAAAAAACTTCGTAAAACGCCATTTTTACGCATTCAAACATTCATATCTTGGAAACTAAACATCAGAATCAAAAACAAATTAATAGCGTTCATACTGTTTTGTAATTCTTTCATTTAAAATTGGTTTGGATAAGATCGGCTCAGCCATTGCTGAGAAACACGAATGAGAATTTGTCCGTTTCATACACACACACACAGACACACACACACACACACACAGACATTGTCCCAAATCGTCGAGCTGAGTCGATTGGTATATAAGACTCGGCCCTCCGGGCCTCGGAAAAAATCTTGAAAGTTTGAGCGAATTCTATACATTTCTTTTATAAGAAATGTAAAACCGCGTTAATTGGAAAATTCGCGTAATTGGAAATCCGCGTAAAAAACTTCGTAAAAAACGCGTAAAAAAACCTCAGTATAATATTTAGATGCAAATGTTTTTAAGGAGTTGCGCTTTTTGGATATGTTTCCTGTAGTGTTCTTCGGAATCGGTCTCAGGATATCCCAAACATTTTGGAATGCGGCTAGAAATATGAAATCAGAAGTGTAAGTCCTCTGAGCCGCCAAGCCAGGCATCGTTTCTGGGTTGAGCAAAACTAGTTGATATGTCTCCAAATTAATTCAGAGGGTTGATATTTATGATTTTTATTTATACTCAGGTTATGCTATGGTGCACGTCAAGCTAAAAGATGTACGAGTATTGGATACGGTTCACAAGGCCCTCTGATAGACCCCGCGGCATTTCTTTGTAGATCCGAAACCGGTTTGCTGATCATACCAACTTGTATAGTTGATGAATATTGAAACTATACTTTGCAGGTATTTTATTCGAAATCGGATGAAAATTGAGGAAACTAGAGCGAAATAATCACCTACAGCTTAAAGTGATGAGTACACCAATTATTTTCCACCCAGCTGCTGGGTAAAATGTAGTTTTAAGTTAGTACACAGCAAAATTTCATTTCTAAGGTAGTAAAGTAGTAAAGTAAAGTAGCAAACTTTTTTTGAAAACATCAAGAAGTTGCAATAATTTTCTAAATAAATTGTTTTACTGCACGCAAAATGGTTTTTTTCGCTTACAATTTTCAACTCAAATATTTTGTATAATGATTTCAATAAGCAAACTATGTATTTATATGACAAGTGGCAATGTGTTGAAGAGCTTTTCGTTGATATTACACTTAAAAAATCCGGAAATTTTAAATTTAAATTTGCATAGGTCTTGATCACCAATGAACAATCAAAGTAGCTTTGATCACGTTGGTCATCTATGACGGTTCTTGATGCCCTCTGGGAAGTTGCCTGACTCTAATAACCACTCCCTTAACCACTCTGCATTCCATAATATGTTAACATGATGAAAACATAGAATTCGTGCTGATTGAGTTAATTAAATTATATATTTTTGTTTCAAGTGTGTCAGCGTCGACATGATGCTCATCAGGTTCGTGGTAGACCAGCGCTAGTATATAAACTAGCTAGTTTGGAAAAAAGGGGTAAAACACAATTGCACCACCAGCAAAAAAAAAGTTTTATTAAACTTTATGTTAAAAGTTTTTGAAATTAAATCAAATTTACGCTAAATTCGGTTGCAATTAAACCATCGACGGCTTCTCGATTTATTTGTATAGTAGGTAGGACTTAGTATTATAATATAATGTATTTAACGTAAAACTAAAATTTTTATGCAATAATATTGATACTTGACTAGGGTTCGTCGCGGTGCGGATGTGGGCGGTAAATGGATAGTCCGCACCGCAACCGCAAAAAAATAATAAAACCGCACCGCTTACCGCAACCGCACTGCATTTACCGCACCGCACCGCGCGGTAATGCGGTAAATGCGGTAAAAATCTGTATTTTTCAAAAGTGTGTTGAAAAAATATTAATTTATTTGTATAACTATATATAATTTCCTATTTACACGAACATTAACTTTGACGGACTCCTCAGAATGAAAAATTTATTAAAAAATGTCAACTTTGCAAGTTTTATTAATAAAATGCCGTACATCTTGAGATAAATACTTTCGAAACAAGGTAAACATTAGCATAGCACTGAAGTCCTATGAAATGTAGCTGTATTTCATCATTATACATACAAAAACGTTTTTCAGCTGCAATTAATAGGAAAACTTTTAATTAATATCAGATCAGGTATCCATCCCATCTCAACCGGTACAGAGTTGTTGAAGGACATTTGAAAAACTGCAAAATATGTATGATCTACAGCATACAGCAGAAATGTTTATACAAATAGGGGATTTAAGGAACAAAATACGTTAAAACACTTACTTCGTATTTTTCAAGAAATCGATGTATTCTTATTAAAATACTAAGATTGCACCCTTAGAATTGTATGAGTTGTAATTTTCTAATAGCTAGTTCGAAAGATCTACCTTTTTATGTAGTTTTTCTAATATTTTTCCATAATGCCAATGCAAAAACTTCAATTGAAGTTGGTAGAGGTCAAAAATTGTCCTGTGCAAAATTTGGTATCTGGGCTAACTTTGACACTTGTCGCAATATGAAAAGAGGCTTTGAGAAACACAAAAAAATCGAAATACCCTATACTTACTTCGAAAGCTTTAATTTCAAAAAGTTACAAAATACTCCTAACTGAAAAATATTAGTTGTTAAATTGGTAGAAAATATTCCCAGTTGGACGAACAATGGACGTATGCGAAAAAAAGTTATGTAGAAGGAGTCTGAAAAACGAACTGCAGGAAAATTCATTGCGAATTTACACAGAAACCAACAGAGATAGAAATACGATGTTGAAGAACGAATAATAAAGTTATCAGCCTAATTTGGACCCTTGCTTATTTTGGACGCTCTTCAAACATTTGTCTCCCTTACTGCTGATTCCTCCAAATTCGTTTGTTTTGATGATGATAATTTCATTCTTTGGGTTGTTTTTAAGTTGTTTTTCAATGATTGGATTGTGCATTTTATATATTTGAAAAGGTTCGCTTGTAATTTTTTCAAAATGTTCAAAATATGTCGTAAATATAATGGTGCCAAATTAATAATGTAAGTAACGATGGGTTGAATATAGATTATATTCAGATTTCTTTTCAAATCATTGTAAAGTCCATGGAAATTAGAGCAATTAAATGTTTATTATGTTTCCCTATTGTAAGGTAATAATTTGCGTCGTTCTTAAATGCTAAAAGTCAAAGTTTTAATTCACTTTTTGAAGCAGACTTTATCAATTATTTTTTTAAGTGCGGTTGCGGTAATACCGCGCGGTAAAAGCTCATTTCCCGCACCGCATCCGCGAGAAAAAGTGTCTCACCGCACCGCAGTTTTTGCGGTGCGGGTGCGGTAAATACCGCGCGGTTGCGGTAATTACCGCAACCGCGACGAACCCTAGTCTGTTTATCAATTTAGGATAACCAAAATTATCACTTTATCAATTATTTTTTTTTGCGGTGCGGTTGCGGTAAAACCGCGCGGTAAAAGCTCTTTCCCGCACCGCATCTGCGGGAAAAAGTATCTTACCGCACCGCAGATTTTGCGGTGCGGGTGCGGTAAATACCGCGCGGTTGCGGTAATTACCGCAACCGCGACGAACCCTATACTTGACAGTGTTAAAGAATATTGAATCAAGCGTCTGTAGAATATAAGTTTGGCTCAACTTTTTGCATCCAAGTGCAATTGCCCGTTGGATTTCTACTCATTCTTAATATGAGCTTATCAAATCTACCCACTATATGTCAACATGCAACCAAAGATTCCAACTACAACTAGAAAGATTATAAATATTTACTTGCATACCTCTTCCTCCAGCTAACTAATACTGCCTATTTTGCTAAAATGACGCTATAAGCATGGTAAGCTCAGCATTTCAACCAGTTCACTCATTCCCGCTGATTACCATTAGCTCTTTCGCCTCACCACTAAGACAACAAGGACTAACTCATCATATAGCAAATTCAAATACCATCGGTAAACAGAACACAAACCTACCCGAACGAATAATATGAATTTTAATATCCCCGCAATAAGAGAGCAAAAGAGGATCGCATAAATAATCATTTCCCACTATTTATTTAAAATAAATAGTGCACAACACAGCACTACACCTTACAACAGTTGCTCGTTTGTCGCGAGAACGAACGCCCGCTGTTGTTGTCAAACGGGCAACCTACCTTGCCGAACTACCTGAACAAGACCTGGCTACCACTATAGTCAAGCAGGGTGTCTCCTGGCAACGCGCAGTGCACATAGAATGGAAATTGTAATTCCTGCAGTTTAGCCCGTAAAGAAAACAGACAACCACGAGGTAGTGCTAGAACAGTAGGAACATGGCGAGAAGACATCGTTAACGGGCCGGAGAGAGCCGAACGGAGCAAACTATTTTATTCATAGCGACAGGCAGACAGGATGTTCATATTTATAATTCAAAAGAATTCACCACCATCGAACTGCCGGGAGTCGGGAGTGCAACCGACTCGCACTCAGCATGGCTGACCACGATTGGCACTGGAGTTTGCGAAATGTTTGCCAAGCGGGGAAAATTTTTGGCTTGCTACGACACAAATGAAGAAGTTTGGCGTCATCGAAGAACGGTGCGGATACTATACTGGATTCGGCAAGATTAAATTGTTAAGTCTCTGTTGACAACTGCTGGTGATTCCTATCAGGTGCCGGACTCGCATTTTGAAACATGGATTGAGATTTAGCAACCCATTTGTGTTTAGTTCGAAATTGTGCTAGATTGTGAAGGTTTTAAAATTCTCACTTCAACCTTTCCAACTAACCTTTTTTGATATATTTAAATATAAAACTATCGTATAACGAAAAAGGATAAAAACCTTCTTGAAATCCTTTGATCTCTCGCTGAAAAGAAACTCTTGCGAAACACGTTTTTCGCAGCATTTTCTAAGTTAGTCCGATCGCTAGAAGACATTAGCAAACGTTAGCCTAGTCCCATCCCGCATCCACATCCCCGCAGTCGTTGGAAACATCATTATTGGAAAAACAAGGACGCAAAGTTTTCAGCACGTGCGCGAACTTAGAGATAACCGGCAATGCGATGCAAGACCCCGGCGGCGGATGAACAGGGATCCGTAACGGAAGGTGAATAAGACAACAGCATATTTAGGGGAAATAAGCCTACGATGGACGTCTTAAGCTTTGAATGATTTTTTGAAGGTGTTTAAGCTATTTTCAATACTTTTATAACGATGAAAGTTTCCTGTCTCCTAAAAATAATTTAAAATTCAGCTCAAATCAATATATTGATAATATTCAAGGATTTATAAGTAATTTGAAAGTGAAATTGATTGGCATGGTTTGTAACTAGTTTCGATGATAATTTGGCTAATTCCCAACTAGAATCAGTACGTAACCATCTCTTCCATCACGTGAGTGTCCAACCTACTCACAGTGAAACATTTTTAATTAAATTAAGTCTATCATTTTTCTTGATTGTTTTTGTTGATATTTTTGATAGATTCCGTAGTGGATAAGTGATACATGGTTCAGAAGGGATTGTGCTATTTTGATGATAAATCTATATCGGCCTAATCATTTTATTAAATGCTTTGTACTAAACTTCAAACGATTTCCCTCTAGCTTTTCATCCTCGACGCACTTCCCCTAAATAAGACGAGTTAGATAAACTTTCGGAGACAAGCCTGGAATTATTTTCAAGTGTTTCGAAAGTTTAAAAGGTTACAAGAATCAGGTATCTACGCTTTCAACAAAGGTCTTCATTCGATTCATGAGAAAAGTAGCAGCTTTGAATCATGTCAGCAGTCTGAAAAACTCAACCGAACGGAACTGTAACAGTGACAAAAACCAAAATAATTAATAATAAAAATGTGTATCCTCCAAACAGTGCTCGCTGGCCCGGTTTTGCCGGAAAAGTCACGTTCCGGTAGAAAAATGTCCTCCTTATTGCCCCCGAAAAATTACACAAATCGTGGCTCATTCGTTTGCCGCAGTATTCTTAATGCACACTTTAACCTAACCGCAAAAACCACACCACTCCATCAGCTTCGCCCGGAACCGCCGAGCCACTCCGGAGGGTTTCTCACCAACAGCAACATCATATAATTTCTGCGATGGCGCGCCTTTAACCACCTTCTCGGCGAGGTGAAAAATGACTTGAAGATGCGCATTTAATGAGCTAAAAGAGAATCGTTTCGGCGAAACGTGTGCTTTCCTGGTTCCGCCCGACACGGGATGTTTATGTGCCACTGTGTAGGTGCAGGTAAGGTTGCTATGATTTCCAGTTTCACCGTTGGGTGGTAAAGTATGAGTCACTCCTTCGGGAGGATGTGCCCACGTTTACGCCGCCGTGGTAAGAGTTCTTAAAGGGTGACAGGCGAAGATTGTTGCCGGCTATGCTGCGGAGATGGCAGACGAGTTTCGCAGTGATGTTTTATTGTTCCGGTGAATGTGACCTGGTTTTCTACCGGTATGCTGATAGGGGATTCAGTTTACCTTTGCTGCAGTATTGTTGATGCCGTTTCAAGTGGATAGTATTAAAGGGTTAAAGAGAAAGTTTCGTCAGTAACGAAACACTAAAGTATCGGGTGAAAAATCTACCAATGCATCGCATTGCTTTCTATAGTAGGCGAGCATAGCATACTGAAATTGTTTCATTTGGGTCAACGTTAGTTACAGTGTTCTTTTAAGTTACAATACGTTTGCACCAATATCTGCTAAAGTTATATTAATCTGTCGAATATTTTTGGCCATAGTGAAAGATGTCAAATCCGGTCAAGCAAGTGTCGAGTCTTCGTGAGACTTCAACAAGTGCGGTAGTCAATTTTGGACGCTTCCATGTAGATCTGTCCGTTAATGGTCCCAGATGTGATAAAGAACTGAATATTTGCCACATGAGCGGATCGCTTGCCAAACAAGGATTATGTAGTGAATTTTAAAATCTTCTTATTTCGCTTCATGTACCAGCTTCCTTGGTCAAGTTTTGCCACCGTGTTATGGTGGCTACTACTATTCGGTGCCTTTCGAACTTTATCTACGCGTTTTACAGAACGTTTCATTATTTTTACTCAAAATTAATCTATAAATTAACTTGAATCAAAATGCTGCATTAACGTTCGGATTGGTACAATACCATCCTGGTCATGCAGTACCTCATTTTCTACCCCAATCATCACTCCGCTTGATTGCGCGATTCCAAGCTGCTATAAACAATTGAGTCCAACTATTTTTTAATATGGCCTTTAGAATCACATCATATTCATCCTATGCTCTGTGTATGTGGAGGATCAGTCGAATGAGCCCAGCACTCGTCCACAGTTTATCACCCTCATAAACACGGTAAAATTTATTTTTTTTTTGGTTTGGTTTAGGAGCACTTTGGTCACTCTGCCATCTGGGTCTGCCGGGCAGATAGAGATTTTTATCTTTTTGCATAAGTAGTGGCTTACCCCTACTTATACAATTTTTCAAAGAACACATAATATCGATGATAGAGCAGTGGGTGTATGGCCAAGATTGCCTTGATGTTGTACTGATAGTACTGATAAGCAACTGTGAACAAACTTAGCACTTAACACAGACTTTTATTCCATTTGATTCCACTATGTTCATTTGTAGTAAATTACTCTTGCACTTCACTGGTAATGCAGAAGATATCATTTAAGTGTCTTCGCCAGCGTTCTGGTAACTTGACTTTTTCCTTTAAACATTCCTCTAAGGTTGCCACAAACAGTGCACAAAGAAATGGAGAGAGGGTGTTACCCATGTGAGCACCTTTGGTTTGTTTATAGAAGACACCCCGGAATGTGAAATAATTGTCTTCCAAGCAAAGACGAGTAAGTTTAATATAAGATCTTACCTTGCCTTTTCATACACCGTTGCTATTTCCATGTAAGAATCAATACTCTAATTGGTTAAATGAATCTTTTTAGGGGAGCGTCTCAGTACCGTCTTTACGCATGGGCACACTGGGCCAGGGCCAGGGGCCCGGGATTTTAGGGGCCCCCAACAAGGATGAATAAAAATAATTCAAAAGGCTATGTTCCAAAAAATAGTCGCACTCAATTGTTTATAATTCTCTGCTGTGTGGGTAATAATGAATCAGTAGCAGCTAAGAATCGAACATTGCACCTTTTCCCATGCGATTAATCAAGCAGGTAATCACGTGGAAATATGGTAGCCGTAGAAAACGAAATACTGCAAGACCAGGATTGTATTGAACAAATTTGTCAATTAAACATTCCGATCCAAGTTTATTTTGATCAAAAACAATGAAATGTTTTGTACAACACTTATACAAAGCTCGAAAGGCACTAAACAGAAGCGGCAACTAAAACATGTTGGCCAAACTTGTACAAAAAGCTATACAGAAAGTGGAAGAAGATGATGTCGAAATTCGCTATAAAATCCTTGTTTTGCAAGCGATTCGCGGATGTGGCAAACATTCAGTTCTTCACGATGTATGGGACCGGGAACGGGAAAATATACATGGAAGACATCAAAAGTGACTTCTGGACTTCTTGAAGTCTCGCGAAGACTGGATACTTTCTCGGACGTATTTGGCATCCTTTACTATGCCTTCTTAGACTGGTACAGAAACAATGATGTAATCAAAACTTGAGCGACATATGTCTTAAAAGGGTTAATAATGTTATTTTCTATTACACTCTGTCCTACAAAAAATGCTATCATGAAGGCGTTAAATCTCAAAAAAGTTTAAAATTGCCATTATGAAAGTGTGATTCAAATGGTCTACACCAATAAACCCTACCTTAGCCGTCATACAAAGCAGATATAATGTGCGTACCTTTCAAGATATTTTAAGAACATCGAGTATTTTAATGGGCTCTTCTGGAAAGATACCTTGACAAGGCGAATAATTTTCTGAAACTTCATCTAAGATATTTAAAATTCTATGTTAACAATGTTTTCAAGAGGCCATACACAAACAATAACTGTCTATAACATCAAGTGAACTACAGATAGAGATTTTTGGTCTTCAGTAAAAATGTTCGGAAAACAAGTTCTTTAACATTCCAAATAACTTTATCTTCCTTTTCATACTTTTAAAAAAAATTGTTAAAAATATCTCACTTCAAGGGGAATCAATCACAATAATTACATCACAAAATTGAGGTTCTTGGATCATCATAAAACCTCTAAGAATACATCATTGCTGTACTCTTTACCGTTTTCACTTGAATAATTTTTCGCGCACTTTTGGCGAAAAAAAAGCTGCATTCTTGTGGTTTATATCGTCTATATTTCGAGACATTTATTAACATTAAAGAAGAGTACTCGAGAATCCGTTGATAATACAAACTAAAAACGGTTACAATTATTGTAATTTGTAATTTGTAATTTTATTGAGCACGATAACCTGTTAGTACAGACTTTGAATCAGGTCAAGGAAAAAAAATGTTTCAAAATGTTGACAGATACGTGTCAATTAAAAAGTTTGATAGCACTGTTTTCCTATCCGTTTAATAAATTTGATAATTACTGACATAAAATGCCCTCAGTGTTGAGAAAATTAGATTTAACATGTAGAAACTACATGAAGTGTTCTTCAAAATATTAGAAGCACTGCGATCCGTTTATGGAGTATGTACGAAGGCATTTTTACTAGTCAACAAGGATAACATTCAAATAACGGACGTTTAACCCGCTCTAATCCACCATTCCTGCTTCCTGGCGCAGGCACTCTTCACCCTCAAACAACGTCTTACAATTATGTAGATCAGGTTACACCGCCTGTGGAGAGCATAACATAGTTAGTAAGTCCATTATACTGTAAATACGTAGTTCACCTATGTTCGAACTTCGACCACCGCATATAGTGTGTTAGGCTTTTTGTCACTATCGGTCAGAAGTCGTAGTACCTTTTTAAGATCTGCTCAAAGTATATTACGTTTTTCGATCGTACTTGGACATTACAACGACATCTATCGTGATGGAAATCTGACTTCGTGTTTTTCTCTATATATTTTGATTCCCACTGGGTGGCATGGAGTAAAAATGGCTCCGTGATGCTGGGGATCATTTTTGATCATCCTACCGTGCAGTAGTTTATACCTGTTCAATTATAGGGGCCCCTTAGCTCAGTAGTGCCCAGGGGCATCGAGTGGCGTTAAGACGGCTCTGGAGCGTCTGGTGTGTAGCGCTCAAACCGAAAGTTATTTTGTTTTACTATTTTGAAGGCAAGGCAACAATGGATCTTTTGTGTGATGTTAAGATTTATTTATAAATTCATTGCGCGCGAAAAAAAATATTTTCTGTCACGTAGAGCAACACATCGTCGTAGACGTCCAACCATTTCCACGTCGAGGAGCGCCGCGGCGAACACGATAATTCTTGATAAGATTGTCTGACGTAGGGAATTCAATAAGATTTGTAAAATTTTAGACTTATAGTTACTCGATGAACCAAAAAAAATATGGAAAAAGTTAGAATTTCACAAAATGGCTTCATGAAAACAGAAAATTCTCATATATTTTACTGTAAAATGGCTCAATTTTCTTCAAAATAATAGAACGAAACAAATTTTCATTCAGTTTTCTGTGGTTCATCGACAGACTACACATAATATGAATTCTCATGAAAAAACTGTCAATTCGAAGATTTGTTTTTGAGTTATCGTTTTCGCCAATTTGAAAAACGCGTTTTGAGTCAAACGCAATTAAAGTGTCCCACATCAAATTACATCACGAAAAAAAGCTATAGAAAATAACCCATTTGGAAGTTTTTCTTGAAAATCTGGGTAAAAGCAATTTAAAGGGTATCGTTTACACTGTATTTTTATAGCTGTCAGTTTTTCGAAAATAGTTGGCGATATATTTAACTCTGCACGTGTTTTACAGCACATACGCGTGAGGAATGCATGGCTGTTTAAAACAAAAGAAGTTCAACGTGGCACCGAAATTGTGGGAGACTATTCTAGAGGCTCAATACAGTAAGATTCCGTTTTTGGCATGCTCCCTTTTTGGCACACTCCGATTTTGGCAACATTTTTGTTGTACACAATAAGTCTTTTAAAACATGTGCGATTGATATTTATTTGTATCAATTGATATCACATTTGACTTTATTTCCAAACTTGGGAGTCATATTAACCCTCAAAGGCGCAAATCATTTTTATAAATTTTGTTGAAAATTGTCTCATAGTTTCAATACATGACTGTGATAATTTTGAGATGATTTTCGCAATGTTGTTTTAAAACATCGTTATGCATTTAAGGGTTACCTATATTTTACACTACACATTTTGTATTAAATGATCGCAATAAGTATAGAGATGTATTATTTATGTATAATGTAACTGGTAATAGTGTAACTAGTGTCTGACGGAATCAATTTTTATAGTAAGACTCAGAGTCTGTGTACTTTAAGAGTCAAGTACAGAGGAATGTGCTACACTGCATAATAAGATTAGTTCTGGAGTAAATTTTCAATTGAACCTTAGTTACATTGTGAGCCTTATTCTCTTTGGATTATTACGACATCAATACAAAACTAAATTTCCAGCACATATCGAAAGCTGATCATAGTGCGTCTCACAGCCGTATTTAGGAATACAAAACTGATGGCCCCCAAATGGTGTATCTTTGTGATGTCTTTGGCAAGGTTGAGGTGTTCAAAGTATCGATTGTTTAGATGTGTGAAGTTTACCTGCGCAATGCCCTACAATATTGTATGTTTCATTGGAAACGATCCATTCAATCATTTTGATGCGACGAATTGAATTGGCGCATTTGATAATAAATACTCAAAACCGTCGAAAAATATGTATTACCCAAGTTTAATGTGTGCTAATTATTACCTTTAACTGAATTTGTCAATAAAACTGACTGAAAACTGTGCTTCTAAAGTTTCAGGTTTTCGTAGGTTTTACTTACAGTAAGGTTTTTACTCAAAATTGCACCACCTTTTATTAAAGTGTCATTCATCCCATAAGAAATACGAATCATGCGCCAAATAGCGCTACGAATCTTGCTGCGATGAAAAATAATCGTCGCGTCTCTTTTGGAAAAGCACGGAAAATATAATAACACAAATAAATTGAAGCAAGTTTGATGAATAAACAAGGCTATCTATAATGGTTAATTTGTTATGATTTCTTTTAAAGAGTTTATGTAGGGTGGCTCTTGAAAAATAGGGTTGCTTATATTATCTTTTAATGTGTTAATTTCTCGTAAATGCATTGTTCTAGAAATTTTTGGAACTTTTATTGGAGCACATTTTCACCGTAGCACTGGTGTTTCAATCCCTTTTGTTTGGGCAGTTGCAAGTGATTGTTACAACAAAAATAGTGTCCTTTAAACCTAATTATCTTCAAACATTGCAATTTGATTTTCAATCTATCAATTTCATCTGGAAGATCGACGATTGATTGGTTATGCAGAACAAAATTTATTTATTTTTCAAACGAGCTATGATTGTTAAGCCAAATTATTCATTAATATTCACGAAAGAAAAAATAATAATCCCAGGAGCGAATGTCATTATAACATTTATAACTCTTTGAAGCTAATATTGTATATTTTCGAAGATTTAGGAATAAAACATTCATTTCTAGATATATTTTTCATAAAAAACTATTAAAACTCATTCTCTCGAGTTTTCTTTTTTTAAATGTCATGTAGCGCCATCTACATAAGTTATAAAGTATAAATGTCTTCAGTACATTTGTTAAAAATATCAAACAAGCAACTTTTCCGAACAAAGTTTTTTGGTAGAACACCGCTGTCAAAAAACAGAACTGATCTAGATCAGTTTCTATTTATCTAGATCAAAACTTATCATTTCAATCTAAGACACTTTGCTAAAGACACTAATCCTCCAGGATATATACCCAGGGTGCTAGAGGCTTTGAACGTCGAAAGTAGCACTCTGCCCCACTACGACGTCTGGATTTGCTTATTTTTTCTTTCATCTCATTCCATTTCACATGTGATTAAAAATCCTGGAAACATTTTTGAAATTGTAAATTCAAAATCCAAACTTAAAAAATAAGGTTACGTTTTTGGCACAGTTCCGGTTTTGGCAACTGAAAAAAATAAAATTGTTGCCAAAAACGGAATCCTACTGTATTAACAATTAGCGGATACAAAAATCGAGCGCATATTTTGAATGTATTTGGCATTTTACAATTTTTTGGGTTGGATCATCCATTGATGAAATAATTTCGCTGATTTCGTTGCCGGACTTTTGAATTTTTGGGAATCTCTTTACTCTATGTAAGACGGGGTTTGAAATTTTGAGACGAGTTAGATTCTTCCCCAGATGGGTTTGTAGTGTTTATGAGTTTTAAGTCAGAGTTATTTTGTTCCTTATCCATTATTACTATTTAATTTTCTTTGTCAGCCTTCACAAAAAAACGTATTTTAATCCACCTAGTGGTGCAATTGTGCTTTTCTCATTACGATTCCATGGCTCATTATGTTCAATACAATGGTGGAAATGTATATTACTTATTCAGTTCGATTTGCACATAGTACATACAATGGATCGACAGTCACGATTTTGAGATACTATGTGTCGACACTGAAACATCGCTTGAAACCAGCGGGGAATCAAGGAGGAAGATCCGTTAAAAAATTTTATACTAGTTATAATTTTAAAGTAGCAACCCCTATCTGTATACTCCTACCTAAACCTATACAAACCGGGATTAGGTTGACGATTTTTAGAGGGATTGCGTAACCTTTCTATATGAGAAAGGCAAAAATGTGGCAAAGTCAAAAAAGTCAATTTTCGTCAAAATCTTTTTTTTTCGAGATTACATCAAATCTCAACGTTTCATGCATTTTAAAGTCATTTGGCATCCAAAATACAAATTCGATTTTGCAATTTTCCCTTACTCCCCCCTTTGAGATTTTTTTATTTCAGTTTATATGGGAATTTGCTGTGTGGTCGCCAGAGTTAAAAATAATCGAAGCTCTTTTTTGATGGCTGAAAATGAACCTGACGCGACTCGCGGTGAATAGGAAAAATATTCATTCAAATATCCATGTTATTCATTCAGTTGAATATCGTACAATATATTCATTTCACTAATAATCTAGGAAAATGTTTTCAAATGCCTGTAAAGCATATGAAACAACAATCATCATCGCTTACACTGTGACAAGGTCTACTTTGATGCGTTTGATTCGTTGCTGCACGGTCTCTTCGTGTAATAATCGGAGACGAATGAAAATCTGCATGGCTGAATGGGCGGTTTGTTCGTTTGACATTTCAGCTGCGTCACTGAATATTGAAAATGAATGCGGCTGAATATGATCAATTTTCATTCAATGAATTTGAATATTTTTAACTCTGGTGGTCGCACTCTTCAACCCGAAATTCCGGAACCAGAAGTCCAATCAACAAAAAATTCAATAGCAGCCAATGGGGAAGTTGTAACTTTCATTTGAGACTAAGTTTGTGCAAATCGGTCCAGCCACCTCTGAGAAACAGAGGTGACATTTTTTTTCACATACACACATACATACACACACATACATTTTCCTATCCCGACGAGCTGAGTCGAATGGTATATGACTTAGGTTGACGATTTTTAGAGTGATTGCATAACCTTTCTATATGAGAAAGGCAAAAAGGACATAATTCGTCAGTTGTTTATGTTTTCAAATCTTGAAACTCCAACAACCCATTCGATCATCAGTACAACCCTGCCCGGCATCAAACATGCACCTTACCTGCGGCTCCAAAATTACTGCACATTCCAGAGAATCGAGTAGTGCCGCGTATGCCAAGCTAAAAAACAAACCATTCCACCTTATGCTGCCACTTTTTATGACGCTTTTGGTACCATCACTGCGGTGTTGCTCCAAAACTCCTTCAACTGCCGCAACCACTGCCTGATCCACACACCATAACAGTAGAGGCAGTAGCGGATTTATACTTTTTTGTCGCCACATTTATTGCCCTGCATGTTTGCTTTATGAGAATTTTGCCAGAGCGGAATAACAAGAAACTGCCGCTCTGTGTGTAAGGAGCCAAGTACTTGTTCGGCGCGCCATCAGCCTGTTTTGAGTGGGATGAGGGGCCGCGAGTCACTCTACTGAGGGTTGCAATAGAACCAGCCGAGAACAGACACCCACCAAATTGTGCCTTCAAACGACGAGGAGATCCGTGACGCCGATGTCTGAAACATTTATGGAGTTGACGCGCACGTGCTGAGTGCTTTTTGCGTTGAACATCCCTTGCATGCACTTGTACCTTTGTACCTTTCGCGGGTGTTGTTTCCTTTTTTGTTCACCGGAATGATGGGCTCAAAAATATGTTACCTGAGGCGGTACCCCCCGCAGAACCTTTTCATTTCTGTTCATGCAAGCATAAAACGAGGAAAGCGAGGAAATTGTGGAACTTTTTACACGTACCTACCGAACCGCCAAATGTGTTTTACAGGCTTGCATCAACAAAACTGTCTTTGTGGCTAACTCTAATAAACATACCTTGCCGGGAGTTAGGTTTTATCCGAATTTCGTATGCATGCGCTGCACGTACTCGGTGGGGGGGGATGAGTTGATACGCTCCCCCTGAGGCAGACTTGTGCCAGCTTGGTAAGGCTATAAATCATGCGTTTTTTAAGCAGCAATTTTAATTTTGATTTTATTTCACATACAGAGGACACGTTTTGCACACAATCCCCTAGGTGTGCAAGGTGTTTGAGTAAACCGAGTAAACTGATAAGACTCAAAAGGATGATGCGGTAACGATGTCAGCAACTGATTTTTTTTGTTTAATTATGTTTCGTTTGCTTCGAGCATGACTGCATTTTAGGATAGAGAAGTGAACGTGATTTTGAGTGCATGTATTATACGCTCGAGATGAAATGTTTTTTTAGATGGAAATATCTGTATCAAGAGATTTTAAATACAATTACAGAGTCATTCTGTAGTTGTTCTGCGGTTACGCGCGTAATTGTGCCATGTAGATGGGGAATTCAGAGTACTTGGTACAACGCAATTTAGAATATCAGTAAGATTAAATAGAAAATATTGAAGATATCTGAGAGAGATTGATATGTGATAGTATGTAACTATTCACATTTAGCAGAAATCGAGGTGACTTGTTAGATCTCTTACAACAAATTGTTCTTAATTACAGTAAGGTCGTTCCACAAGCTATGAACTATTTGCTGAATATTATAGCATGAAATCAGATTTTTTTAAAACGTACCATTTCCCAAGCAATTTTATGTATTATTGGCTATAAACTGTATCAGTACAAACACTCCTTCAGCTATCAATGGTTTACCTGCAAATAAAGGAAAAACAATGAAACAATTAATAATTTATATAATTGTGATGCATAACTAAATTCATTCATATATTCTATGTTTGAGTAATCTGGGTGAATGAGTGGATGAAATGGTTGCTTGCGAGGAACTGCCGATCTGCCAGCGGAAGTTGCATTAAGCCTTGGACCCGGTAATGCAGTTTAACCGCATACACTAGAACAGGGTGGCAGCTTTCGTGAAGAAGGATGCGCTATGAAAGTGGTTGACGGATACTCTAAAGTACCGCAGCCTTCATGGTTTAGGGGAGCTTATCTACAAAAGGGGAATTGTCAGTTATTCAACAGTGCTGCAAGCAGAATTTCCACGGTTCCTTAGGTCCTCTAAATTAGTTATGGAATTACTAAATTAAATTAGTTATGGAATTCGCTTAGTCCTGCTACTAAGTTAGTGTCGAATTCTGATGAGACGAAGGCGAAATGCAAGTTCGATAACTAATTCACGTTGCCACCCTGTAGAAATGAATGGTGAAATTATATCAATCGAATTGTCGCTTATAGAACTTTTGTTCTTTGGTAAGTGAAAAAACTGAGCTATTTACGACATTTGCAGCCAAAATCCTGAGATCATGAATAATTATAATTAACCTCGCATTAATGAAACCATATATGTTTCTACATAATTAAATCACATCGAAAAGTACGTGGCATTATATTCAAACTTTGGTTATCAGTACTTCTTTTGTAAATATTACGGACTTATTTAGTTATCATGAAGCGAATTCTTTTTTTGGATGTTTCGGATTTTTTTTTCTACTTTTTGCATTTCTTATATAGAAAGGTTATCAATCCATTCCATTTCAATTCCATTCGAGATCGGAAAATGTCTGTATATGTGCGTTTTTCTTTTTTTAAGAGCAGAAAAAACTTTAAACACCTATTTTAATCCACCTAGCGGTGCAATTGTGCCTTTCTCAATTATGAATCACGAGAATGTGTGCGTTGTTTATATTCATTAAAAGAGTTCGAGTTCTAAAATTTTGAAAAAAAAACCGCCACGGTAATATTGAACTGAAAAAAGGTGCGAAATCGGCAAAGTCCCAAAAAGTCGATTTTTACAAAAAAAAAATTTTTCGAGATAACATAAAATCTCGACGTTTCATGCATTTTAAAGATGTTTGGCATCAAAAATACGAATTCGATTTCTGAAATTTCATGGGGTCCCCCCTTTGAAAAAAAAAATTGAGTTCTGGCTTATATGGGAATTTCATATGTGACCGGACGATTTAGTCTATATTTCCGGACCCATATAAGCGATCCGTACGAAATTTTATAGACATCTGTGGGGATATTATAGCTATCATTTGGAACTAAGTTTGTGAAAATCGGCCCAACCATTTCAGGGAAACTGATGTGAGTTCGTAAATTTTGAAAGATGGCCGCTTTTCCCGGGCACTTCCGGAACCGTCTATGGTGGTCAATGTAGTCAACGAAAGTTTGGTTGGCCGTCGGTGACCTAGAACAGCAAATTTAAGTTGTTTGAGAGACATTTTAGCGAAATTTTTACCTTTTTTGCTTTCATCGGAGTATCGGTTTGAATCACAATTTGCTATGTGATCGCACGCCACAACCTGTAACTCCGGAACCGGAAGTCGGATCGGGATGAAATTAAATAGCCATTTACGGGGACGCAATACCTTTCATTTGAGGCCAAGTTTAGTCGAATCGGTCTAGCCATCTCCGAGAAACCGATGTGACTGTTATTCTGAATTTAGATACTTCCGCCGGGGCTTCCGGAACCGAGGATCGTGGCCAATGTGGCCAAATAGACTTTGAATGGATGTTAGTGACCTAATACTACAAATCGAAGCAGTTGTGGTCATATTTTGGAAAATTTTTCACCTTTATACATTCATTGCAGAATTTATTAAAATCGACATTTTCTGCGTGTTCGTACTTATCACCCTGTAATTCCGGAACCGGAAGTCGAATCCATTAGAAATTCAATAACAGCCTATGGGAATGTTGCACCTTTCATTTGAGACTAAGTCTGTCAAAATCGGTTCAGCCATCTCTGAGAAAAATGAGTGACATTTTTGGTCACATACACACACACATACACACACACATACACACATACACACATACATACACACACACAGACATTTGCCGAACTCGACGAATTGAATCGAATGGTATATGTCACTCGGCCCTCCGGGCCTCCGTTAAAAAGTCGGTTTTCAGAGCAATTGCAATACCTTTCTATTGAGAAAGGCAAAAAGGTGCGAAATCGGCAGTCCCAAAAAGTCGATTTTTACAAAAAAAATTTTTTCGAGATAACATAAAATCTCGACGTTTCATGCATTTTAAAGATGTTTGGCATCAAAAATACGAATTCGATTTCTGAAATTTCATGAGGTCCCCCCTTTGAAAAAAAATTTGAGTTCCGGCTTATATGGGAATTTCATATGTGACCGGACGGTTTAGTTTATATTTCCGGAACCATATAAGCGATCCGTACGAAATTTTATAGACATCTATGGGGATATTATAGCTATCATTTGGGACTAAGTTTGTGAAAATTGGCCCAACCATTTCCGGGAAACTGATGTGAGTTCGTAAATTTTGAAAGATGGCCGCTTTTCCCGGGCACTTCCGGAACCGTCTATGGTGGTTAATGTAGTCAACGAAAGTTTGGTTGGCCGTCGGTGACCTAGAACAGCAAATTTAAGTTGTTTGAGAGACATTTTAGCGAAATTTTTACCTTTTTTGCTTTCATCGGAGTATCGGTTTGAATCACAATTTGCTATGTGATCGCACGCCACAACCTGTAACTCCGGAACCGGAAGTCGGATCGGGATGAAATTAAATAGCCATTTACGGGGACGCAATACCTTTCATTTGAGGCCAAGTTTAGTCGAATCGGTCTAGCCATCTCCGAGAAACCGATGTGACTGTTATTCTGAATTTAGATACTTCCGCCGGGGCTTCCGGAACCGAGGATCGTGGCCAATGTGGCCAAATAGACTTTGAATGGATGTTAGTGACCTAATACTACAAATCGAAGCAGTTGTGGTCATATTTTGGAAAATTTTTCACCTTTATACATTCATTGCAGAATTTATTAAAATCGACATTTTCTGCGTGTTCGTACTTATCACCCTGTAATTCCGGAACCGGAAGTCGAATCCATTAGAAATTCAATAACAGCCTATGGGAATGTTGCACCTTTCATTTGAGACTAAGTCTGTCAAAATCGGTTCAGCCATCTCTGAGAAAAATGAGTGACATTTTTGGTCACATACACACACACATACACACACACATACACACATACACACATACATACACACACACAGACATTTGCCGAACTCGACGAATTGAATCGAATGGTATATGTCACTCGGCCCTCCGGGCCTCCGTTAAAAAGTCGGTTTTCAGAGCAATTGCAATACCTTTCTATTGAGAAAGGCAAAAAGGTGCGAAATCGGCAGTCCCAAAAAGTCGATTTTTACAAAAAAAATTTTTTCGAGATAACATAAAATCTCGACGTTTCATGCATTTTAAAGATGTTTGGCATCAAAAATACGAATTCGATTTCTGAAATTTCATGAGGTCCCCCCTTTGAAAAAAAATTTGAGTTCCGGCTTATATGGGAATTTCATATGTGACCGGACGGTTTAGTTTATATTTCCGGAACCATATAAGCGATCCGTACGAAATTTTATAGACATCTATGGGGATATTATAGCTATCATTTGGGACTAAGTTTGTGAAAATTGGCCCAACCATTTCCGGGAAACTGATGTGAGTTCGTAAATTTTGAAAGATGGCCGCTTTTCCCGGGCACTTCCGGAACCGTCTATGGTGGTTAATGTAGTCAACGAAAGTTTGGTTGGCCGTCGGTGACCTAGAACAGCAAATTTAAGTTGTTTGAGAGACATTTTAGCGAAATTTTTACCTTTTTTGCTTTCATCGGAGTATCGGTTTGAATCACAATTTGCTATGTGATCGCACGCCACAACCTGTAACTCCGGAACCGGAAGTCGGATCGGGATGAAATTAAATAGCCATTTACGGGGACGCAATACCTTTCATTTGAGGCCAAGTTTAGTCGAATCGGTCTAGCCATCTCCGAGAAACCGATGTGACTGTTATTCTGAATTTAGATACTTCCGCCGGGGCTTCCGGAACCGAGGATGGTGGCCAATGTGGCCAAATAGGCTTTGAATGGATGTTAGTGACCTAATACTACAAATCGAAGCAGTTGTGGTCATATTTTGGAAAATTTTTCACCTTTATACATTCATTGCAGAATTTATTAAAATCGACATTTTCTGCGTGTTCGTACTTATCACCCTGTAATTCCGGAACCGGAAGTCGGATCCATTAGAAATTCAATAGCAGCCTATGGAAACGTTGCACCTTTCATTTGAGACTAAGTTTGTCAAAATCGGTTCAGCCATCTCTGAGAAAAATGAGTGACATTTTTGGTCACATACACACACACATACACACACACATACATACATACACACATACATACACACACACACAGACATTTGCCGAACTCGACGAACTGAATCGAATGGTATATGTCACTCGGCCCTCCGGGCCTCCGTTAAAAAGTCGGTTTTCAGAGCAATTGCAATACCTTTCTATTGAGAAAGGCAAAAAAGCCTTGAGAATGCAGGGAACAATGTTCAAACGCACCAGGGAACGGGTTTGGGCGACCACCCGACCCACTAAAACCACTGGTCTTGCCAAGAACCAAATTCCTCCCCGGTCCTACCTATGAAACCTACCTACGGGGAGCGATTTTCTTATGTATAGCACCCACCCTTATTCAACTACCTACTTAGTCGTTAGTTTTTTCAGTAGGGTTACAGCACCGCTCCTCGACACACCACCAGTTCTCCACCAACCACCCAGACTGACAATTTCTGCATGGCAGTCGAAAAGCTAGCTGTGGGTCGAGACTTAATGCTCTTCCCCTACGAAGACAATGAGAGCAAACTTCAGATTGTTTAATTTACCGAGCCCTACGGCTCGCTTGTGCCACTCAGTACCACCGGTCGGCTTCCTTGTACCATTCAGCACCGCTACTCACTTCTCGTATCATGCAGCACCATTTACTCGTTGGGTCCCCGACGAGAGAAGTTCTCCCGAAACCGAGCCAACCAACTAGGTGACGACATCAGTTCGGCAATTCCGATGGAGCAGGGCGTCCGGTTTGCTGGTGCCCAGACGACCTGCGACTTGTGGTGTCTCGTCGCGATCTACTTAATCTAGTCCCCGGCGGTGAATCTAGCTTACGCCGATGGAGAGCTCTCCGGCGAAGGAAGTTCTCCCGATAGCGGTTCTTCTTTGGTTTTATCACCACAACTTCTGGAGCACTTTGGCTCTCTGTCCGGTGCCATTTAGCACCGCAACTTCTTTAAGCCCTTTGGTTCCGCTCTTGTTTCATTTCGCCATTCAGCTCCAGACTTTACTGAAATTTTGTTCGCGAACTACTCGGTCTAGTCCGCGACAATGAATCTAGCCTACTCCGACGGAGAATTCTTCGGCGAGAGAAATTCTCCCGAAACCGAGCGGTAGATTTCCCCAATACCGATGTTCATTGCTATGATCCATTTAGCTCCGCTATTTGTCCCGATCTACTCGATCTAGTCCCCGGCCGTTGACCTAGTCTACTCAATGGGCCAGCCAGTCAGTGCTTAGATGCATTTGGTGATTCCGGGTGGAACGTAGCTTCCGGTGCACTGGTGCCTCAACAACCCACTGCTCGCTATTCGACGCGGTCTACTCGGTCTAATCCCCGGCGGTGGATCTAGCATGCTCACGAGCTACCCGGTAAGGTGACGAGGTTGGTCCGGCAATTCCGGTAAAGCCTGACGTCCGGTTCGCTGGTGCCCTGATAACCCAAACCCGGTACTATGTCGCGTATCACTCAACCGGCGGTGGACCTAGTATATACCGACGGAAAGTTCCCTGACGGCGGCATCTCTCTCGAAACCGATGTGTGGTTTCACAGCGACTTTCTAGCCTATAACGCTACTTTGTTGGTCCCTTCACCACTTCCGCTGCTCGGAGAGTATACTCGTAACCACTCTTTTGACAGCGTCCCAGGTGTGCTCGTCATGGCACATCTCTTCTACGATATTGTCAACTGTCACATTAGGCACACCTTTCCTGACTTCTTCGAACTTAGGGCAATCGAAGACCATGTGTTCCGGTGTCTCTTGCACGTTCGCACACTCTGGCCTAAGAGGTGACGGAGCATATCCAAACTGATGCAAGTAATTCCGGAAGCATCCATGCCCGGACAAAAACTCCGTCAAATGGAAGTTCAACTCTCCATGCTTGCTATGCACCCAAGCCGACACATGTGAGATGAGTCGGAGGGTCCACCTTCCTTTCTCCGTATTATCCCACTCATACTGCCATTCAGCCAATGAGTCCGGTTTGACCAGTCTCCTTGCATTACGTGAATTTCTCTGCTGACAGCATTCCATGTCCTCGGCCATATTGATGCAGATGGCGATAACGCATACTGCCTCCGAAGAAATTTGTTCTTTAAGCACTCGCGACTCGTACAGCCATCATCCGGAATGGCCTGTTCAGCTTTTCATGGTTCCGTTTGGTTTTCAGTACGGCATCCCGAGCAGGAACCCCATATCGGAGTATCGATAACGAAACAGTAGATAGCAGACGTCTCGTGCTGCTTCTCGGACCGCCAAAAGTGTGACATGATTCTCACCATTGCGTTCATTGCCTTCGCCGGTTTTTCACAGTCGTAGTCGACGTGATTGTTGAAGCTCAATCGGTCGTTGACTATTACTCTCAATTGTTTCAGTGCACGCTTCGATGTAATCACGTACCCCCCGACGTCGATCTGCATCCGTTGAACCGCTTTGCAGTTGCTGCTCTTGTGGTGAGCTATGTGCAGTACCGTTAGTGCATATCGTCCGCGAAACCCACGGTTTTCACTTTCCCGAGCAGCCACAGCGTTAAGACCCAATCGTACTTCCCGTTCCAAATAGTTGGACCGAGAATGGAGCCCGTAGGAACGCCCGCTGTGACTCGCATTGACTTCTGCCCTTCGCTCGTCTCGTACAGCGGCACTCTGCTTTGGAAGTAACTCTTCGGGATCTGGCATAGATTGTCGAGCACCCTCATTCTGTGCAACGCTTTAGCTTCCCAGCTGACGCTGTTAAATGCATTCTTCATATCTATTGCTGTATCGATTTCCTCTTCGCTTATGTTTAAATGCCTTCTCAGCACTCTCGAGCACTGTCCGAATTGCATCCACTGTCGATACTTTTTATTGCAAAATCCAAACTGCATCTTGGAAAGTAAACACCCATCTTCCGTGTATTTTGTCAACCGTTAAGGATGATCCTTTCCAGGAGTTTTCCGAGTGTATCCAGCAAACATATGGGCCTGTACGAGGCCGGATTTCTCAGTGGCTTCCCTGGCTTCGGCAGCAATACTAGCTTCTGGACCTTCCATGTTTCGGGGAAGTTGCCTTCATTTAGACACTTCTGCAGCACCATCCTGAACATGTCCGGACAAGCAATGATCGCAGCTTTCAGCCCCACGTATCGTATTCCGTCCGGACCGGGGGCTTTCTTTTATTTCAGGCGCTTCGATGCTTCTGCGAGCTCGTCTTTAGTCCCTTGCCGGTCGTCCATGGTTGTTCTTTCTTCTTTGCGGTACGGTGTTGGTGGCCAGATAGTTGGATCGTGCTTCGGGAAAAGACCCTCGACGATTATCTTCAGCGTACTGGGGCACATTTCGGCTGGCGTCGTCGAGCCCTTCATTTTCGCCATTACGAGACGGTACGCGTTGCCCCAGTGATTAGCGTCTACTTCCCGGCACAGGTCCTTGTGGAAATTTGACTTGCTAAGATTTATCTCCCGTGTTTAAGCTTCCCGAAACGCTGCCTTGCGCTTTTCTCTATCTGGCTCCGATATTGGCTCTGAGACAAGTAGCGCGTAGCCTACTAAGCGTCTCATTCCACCAGTAAACTGGACGCCGTCTATTGTGTAGTTCCACGCGGCATTGTGATGTCACCAGCTGCCACAATCCTGCTTGTTGGGTCAACCGCATCCACGTTATCGGTCCCGCCG